>NC_143457.1:6367636-6671663 GCF_987193195.1 Phasianus colchicus
GATCTAGACATCAGCTCTACGTAGGCAATGCTCTGTGCTCATGATTTAATTGAGATTGCTTATGTCTTCAGGGATCTGTGCAGACGGGCACCAGTCTGCTATCAGAGAGAAGTCTGTTACATACAAGCATTTTCCTCATCTTTCTCCTTTAATGACATACTTCTCCAAGAAAAACGCTGAATCTTTTCCAATAACTGCAAAAGTGTATTTGAAAGAAAAGTCTCATTCCTCCCGAGACTTTTCTCACTGATAAATGGACTATTCTGCAGCTCAGCCAAAGGAGATATTCCTATCTTCCAAAAACTGAAAGAACATATTAATAACTCATCTTGTGGCTTAAGTAAATTCCATATTAAGTTGGATAAACCATACATTTAAGAAAAGGAAAGGACAACAAACCCAGGCTTGACATGCATCAGTGGGTAAATAAGGACACGAAGTTATGGTCGTGTTTAACTGTTTTTAGGATGGAAAATGAATTGCTATAGGCCTGCAGTGTTCTGTGCAGCTTCTGGCTTTCCAGAGGGCTTTACACCAAAGCTAATGAGAAATTTACTAAGATGGTCTGCAGCCACCTCAGTGCTGACATCCCCAAACCGTCCCTTCCTTATGCTTTGTAATCCGAGGTGCTTAAAACAGTAGGAAAGTATTGTTTCATCAGTACTGATTTTAGTATAGTCCGTCGCATCTAACTGATGGCACATCTTTATGGGCAATTTGATTTGCAGTGAAGCCTTTCAGTTACCTGTGTGCATAAGCATCTTTTCCTGCGCATCGCCCTATTGCCAGTGCTGTTGATGGAATTGATTATGTGAATAAGTTTTAGCATTTTTTTTTAAAGTAATACCAGTTCATTGATTCAGCCTTAGCAGTGAATGGGGACGTTTTGCTCAGTTTATGCAACAGCAGATGTCATTTTCATTCTGTTTAGTTTCTTGTACCACTTCATAATTCCAGTTTTGGTAGTCCAATCGAATGCCGTTTCCTTTCCAAAATTCTAGAATTTAGTGAGTATGACTGTTTGTAGGTTTTTTTTCAGAGACTGAGACTCCTGTATGGGAATTTCAGAAGCTGAGGTATGACTGAGGCTGGAATTATCTGCTGTGTTTCTGATCCTTTGTTTGGATAGCTATAATTCACTAGCATCTCCACTCCTTGCTGATAGATGGCTTGATAGCCAAAGGTGTGGCCGAAAGACCGGCTTCTCCAAAAGCATGCCTTATCTGCAGGGCTTTGAATTTCACTCGTGCTGTAGAAAAGACTGATGTAGTTCCATTGCACTTCACTGAGTGAGGGATGGTCTCTCACGATGCCATTTCTTGTGCCTTCTCTGTTTCACATCTCATGTTCTGCACACTGAGCTGTGTGTGCTGAGCAAATCATCTCCCAGGAGCCTGTCAGTGCCACAACCCCTGGCTTTCTAATGATGCCCTGGCTTTAGCTGGTCTGCTAAAGGTGAAGGAGTTGAGGAGCCAAGTTTGCTCATCAGTCTTTCATTCTTTCTGGAGATCCACAGCCCTGGTCAGAATTCTTTTTGGTCTCCATTTATTAGTAAAGCAAATGCAGACAGGATGCAAAGCAAAATCGATCGGTCTGGAAGCATTATGTAAGCAAGTGGAGAAAAAGAGTTTCTAAGGTTCTTCACTTCTGTTCAGAAGGATCCCAAATGAAAACAAGAATCTTTTGTTTTATTGCTGTGAGTAATTAGCGACAAGGCTCAGGTAACGTGAAATTTGAGGGATTATTCCCATAGGTGTCTAGAGATTCCTTTCAGTGAGATTCAGTTCTGAAGCGAGCTGGGAACCTTTCTGAGGGGGGAAATGCGTCCTTTGTTTTCTCAGGTATTTGTGTTAATCTTGAACTAGTGAACCGAGCAGCCTGCTGTTGTCCTGCGATGAAGAACATAAGAAATCTTTGATGGAAAAAAGGCAGAAACCGAAACCCGTGCGCACAGTTGGTTCTGAGTGGCAGGAGGATGAACTGATGGGGCGTATCAGCTGTCTTCTTCCGTTAACTGGAAACTGTTCTCTTCTGGGATAAGTGGGTCTGTGTTGTAAATGAGGCAAAATAGAGGGATGTCAGCAGACTTTTTTAAAAGCATATTTTTGACCACTGCCAGTCAGCAGGTTTGTCCTGCAGTCAGGCAAAACAGAGTTTTGTCCAGGTTGGACGGATGTGCAGACCAGGAGAAGAATCCCTTTGGTTTCACTGCAGTTTGCATTCAGTTTAATTAACTGCCGACGTGCTACGCGCTCTTGGGGGAAGCAGAAGGAAAATGTGAATAAAATTCCAAGTGCTGCGACTTTAGGGACAGGAGGGATGGAACTTAAATGCAGTTGGTGGAGTCGTACCGTTTGGGTAATCTTGACCTAATTAGTCTAATGGAACATAGTCCAGCACTAAGCATCTGCGCTCGGATTTTTCAAACAGTAAAGATTAAATTGAAAGAGATTAGACAACTTTTTTTTTTTTTTTTTTTTTTTTTTTTCCCTCCCTCCCCATCCGCAAGATATTAGCTGTTCAAAAATGACAAAAATGTTCTTAAGCCTCTCTGAAGGAAGGGTGACCAAACAGACTGCCTTTTGTTTAGCGACGGGGCTGGCTTGCGAGCCACTGAGAGGTGGTGTCCGGTCACTGTGTGCGGGACCCAGCAACATGACTTATCTATCGCCAGCAAAGCGAATCAGGCTGGGGTATTAGCAGGGGGATTAAAAGTCGAAGTTGCTAGTGCAGCAGCGAAAACAGTGGCCACCCACAAGGCTGGAGGGACAAGCTTGTAAAGCTTTCTCAAAGCGAGGGAAAAAAGTTGGGGCTGTGATCTTCCCAGCGCTAACGTAAATGAGCCTTGGATTGGTGAGATTAATACTGACCTGGTGTGAAGGTATGGGGAACAGATGCCGCTGGTTTCAAGCATTGCTCAAGCTTCTGTATGCTGTGTAGGCTCTGAACATGCGTGCAGGTTCCTACATCTTTTCCTTCAGTAGTTTCGAGCCTTTTGCTGCACGCACCTGCAGGTAGGAAATGTTTTAAGCACTTTCCCAGTTTCTGAGAAACTACGAGTGCCTGCAGATGTAAGATTGGGCACGGAGGTGTTTTATTCACAACCTGAATGAGGGCGAGAGTCCCGTGTACCAAGAACGAAGCAGAACACAGTCAGACCTGATTTAAAGCAGTTGGATGGTTTTTACCATTTAAACTGGTAGCAACAACTCTTACCATGTTAAAACGTCGTGTCTGTGTTAAGACATTAGAGCCTCAAATGGTCTCAGCCAATGCCAGCGTGGGCATTTTTCATAGATTCCATCTTGCTGTTTTCTTTATGGTTGGCATTAGGCAGCGCTGCTGAGAGCCACGGCTGCTTACAGGGGTCGGGCTGCCTGATGGGAAACGGGCATTGCCATGCTGCCTGCAGATCCCTCAAAGAGGTGAGGCACAGAACTGCAGCACAGCTATTTTGTTGTCACACTTCAGCAGAAATATTAAGATGGAAAACGGCTATGTGAGTTTTCCTTTTGCCTCTTGGCTGAAAGTAAGCTTTATTTTCATCTTCCCCAAGACCAGATCCTTAGAGAAATATTTCTGTGCACTTTGCCTTTATGCGTTGCCATTCACTGTTATTTTTCTGTGGGTGATCTTCAGTCCTGCAGCCTGGGGCTGAACTGTGCACTTCTGTCTTCTCTGCTAGGAGCTCGCACAGCACAGCCCTGCACTGCAGACTCCTCCCTGTTGTGTTTCTTGGCTTGCAAATGTGACATCTCAATTCGTACTTTGACTCTTCCCTAATATGTTTTTTTAAATGCACAGATTGCTGGCGGGGTTTTGCGTGACTGGGGAGCAGCATTACCCCAATCATTTCTACATGGGGTGGCCTTAGCATTAAGGATGAGCTCAGGAGTTCTCTTGCGGTCTCCCCAAAGCGTGTTTATGAGTGTGGTGATGGCACTCAGTGTGCTGTGAGGCCGTGCTGCCTGGAGGAAGGAGAACTGCTTTGCCAAAGATAAACTCACTGCAGTTTTTCTCCTTTGGCAAGGTACCTGCATCAGGTAGCAAGGTGGTGAGAGCACTCAGGTTAGCAAGACTGGGATTGGTATTGGCCCCGTTTACTTCCACTCATTTCGGATAGCTCATGATTGAGATGGATCACTTGGGAGGCTCGGATATGGTTTTGAACTTGTTTAACATTAATATTTTGTAGCTTTTGGAGAGGTCTGAATGGCTTTTGAATGGTTCTGACGAGCCAGAAGCAAAATGCAAACGTCTCAGATGAAAAAGTATTGTTATCTGTTAAACATCTGGTGAGAAAGTGCTTTCTTTTGGTACATTCTGTTGGACTCGGACAGATGTAAATTATCCCAGCTTGTCTGGAAGCACAGCTATTGAAGGAGGAAAGGCTGTGGGACCCTTAGCACAGCCCCCAAATAAAGCCTCGTGTTGCACCTGTGCCTCTTGTGGTCCTCAAACATATCTGTGCAAAAGAAGAGAGAATGTTCACAGTATCTTTATGAAGTGCCGCTTCTATCAGAAGGGTTTTTTGTTTTTTTTTTTTTATTAACAAACCCTTTGACTGTGAAGCCTCTGTTGAAATACTTCTTGACCTTTACAAGTGGATCGGCCAGACACCAACCATGTGAGGTGGGTCATATGGAACAGATTTAGATACACACTCATATCATCCTACCGGAGGAATGCAAAGTCCCTCCCGATCCCTTCCACAAAGCTGCATCATGTGTGTGAGATAAATCCAAGGGACAGGAGGGCTGCCAGACAGCGTGCAGGACAATAACTTTGCTATCTCAAACAAAGCGGCTCTGCTGTTCTTAAAGGTGCACTGCCCTTGTCCCATGGCCACTGCGAGTAACTGGGGGCATCGGGGAGTGGAAGGAAGGTGGATCTGGAGCTGCTCTGGGTCTGCAGTGCTCTGGCAAAACCTATATGGGACCACGTAAATATTAAGGTGCCTCTGTGCAAACTTTGAAGAAGTCAGAAGCAATAAAGGTTTCAACTTCTTTCTGAATGCCAGAACGCCTTGAGGACGTCCCACCAGTTCTGGTTTTACACACAAATCAACAAGGGTAACCAGGGCTTTCCTGAAAGCTCAGAGGTGAATGTTCCTCCCCATGCCTTCTTCCATGCAAAGGAATTTCCTTTGCTCACTAAAAATGCTAAAATGCAAGAGATAGAGCATGAAAGCCCAAGTGATGTTTAAAGAAGGTGCAAAGTGTGTGAGCAGTGGGAGCAAGCAATGCTGTGAGCCACAGAGGCTGAAAAACATCCTGATCCAGATGATGTGGATCTTCCAAAATGTCAATTTGAGCAGCAGCCACTGTTCTGGGATGCGTTGCTTGTATGACTCCCATACAAAGACTCTGCTAGGTGCTTTCCACACATGGGGCATCTCGTTTTCCGTGTTAGCCTGGTGATATGAGAAAAGGTCATTTGAATTTCAAACATTTGCAGAGAAATAGACTTGTTATTTTACTTACAGCAAGTCTGCTAGTGGAAGAGCATCTTTAAACCATCACACTGTAGTTTAGCCTATTGGGACCTTCTCTTGTGCTGCTTTCTGGGCGCTGGGATGAGTCGTGGGGCTCGAGTTCCATGCAGGCACAGCTCAAGCTTCCTGCAGATGTGGGTAACTGGGGAGTGCTGAGCTGTGCTGGACATCCAGGCACTGAAGTGCCTCAGTGGGGCTCCTGCTGGCACTTCTGAACCCTGGGTGACCTGGTTTTGTTGGTGTATGGCAGGAAAATGTGAGCGTCAGGCCTGCCGAGACAAACCTTGGCAATTTGAGTTGAGAGGTGTCAGAGTCTTGGCCAACATCGTTCTTCATTCCCTTATTTCAGAGTTTTTTCTTTCAAACTGCTTTTGCCTTAGGACTGCACAACTCTGACCTCTAGCACCGATATTATAGCTTTAATTATGTCTGCTAGACAAATATGTCACCTTCAACTTACTTCAGTCGTGCCGTGCTATGAATCTCCCCCAGTCAGTGCACTGTAAGCTCTGCTTTTTGACAATGCTATTAGCAGGGAAGCATTTTAAGCCGTTCATTGTATAATCATCCCTGTAAGGTGGTGTTTTTCTCTAAATTAATCAGCGGGGTTTGTATTTAATCAACAGTGATACACGTATATTTTTTCCTAAGATTACAAACCTCTGTGTCAGTGTTTCACGTTAAGCTGGATTTTGCAGTTTATCTGATTTGTGGGGTTTTAATAAGTTTGGCCTGCACTGAAGTAAATGTACACTTGACCTTGAACATTAAAGCAGAGGAGGAGCTGTAGCCCCTGTTTTTTGCTGCTGACCAAGCAAAAGGTTTAAACACAGAAATTAAAATTTCCTTTCAGTATTTATCCCTTTCAGTTAAGCTACAGCAGAAGAAAAATGCAGCTTGGGCTACGTCTGAACCAATCCTCACATTATTAATATTCCTATTAAAGAGCAGTGAGGATAAAGAGCAAATGGGAAAGAATAGGAATTTCCTTTGCTCGCTGACACTTGAGCGTAAAACATTATTAAGATGATTTGTTAAATAATAGAAAAGCTTTTTCATTTCCTAATTTTCAAGCTCCAACTAAAGCCATCTCCCAGCAACCTGCTTCTCATTCCTTAATATTTAGACTTATGGACCAATTTGAGAGTATTTTCTTTCCTGCTATGATTAATGCTTCTATGAAACAATGTCATCGCAAGCCATCTACCTACCTTGTCAGCTTGGCATCAGCCTGGCTGTGCTGTGCTGTAATTTATGGTTTCAGCCAGTAATTTGCAAATCTAATGCTGGGGAGGCTATGAGGATCTGAAATTTGAATGCTTTCTACTGATTTGGTAAATATCTCCCCCATTAGTAAAACAAATGGCACAGGGATCAGACATCATCTCCAAGGCTCAATAAATATTTTATCAGCCATAATGGAAATTGTCAAATTGATCTAATTGTACAATACGTTATCAACAAGATATCAAAGTTGGACATGGCCTCTGCCCTTGTCTATCATTTGCAGGCTTTTGTCTTCGATTGCCACTTCCTGGGAGGAAGGCAGGAAAGAGCAGAGTTCATCACAAAGTGGTGTGAATGGCTTACCAGTGGATATCCATTCAGAAGATAAATTCTGGAGAAATAATTAACTCTCCCCTGCTTGACTATAAAGCAGGACTGCAGAAGGTTCATGTAAATCTCCCGGATGGTAGCTGGTATTTTTATGTTGAACCTATCTGCACTGGTCTGATACGTAGAGGCAAATTATCCATCACCTCTGGAGGTAACGTTCCTGCCTTCATTCCTTTTTGAAGGTGCTGAATGAGTGAATTCAGAAGCAAATTTTAGTCGTCTGGCAGCTGCGGTGGAGACTGTGTAATTAATTTATTAATAGAATTGTGGAAGGAGAAAAATGGCCTCGCTTTAGCTAAAATTGAACATAATTATTGCTCTGCTCGAACTCAGTGCAAATGACCAGTCACGGGGAAAGCAAATTTGTAAATAATTAAAGATTTATTTGGATGCTTGATTTTAACCACGTGAAGTGAGAAGACTTTGCCACGTGCAAATTGGTGCTGGTAGACTCAACCTTCTTAAACATCATCTTGTAGAGGGTGCTGTAGAGATGCTGGATTTAATATCTCTTTTCTCAAGTGCTTTTGTTGTTGTTGTTTTGTTTTGCTTTTAAGGGGAAAGGATAAAGCAAAATCCATTTACATTTCTTGTTTAAGGATTTCCTGAAAAGTAAAAGCAGGGAAAGGTTCCTTGCAGCTGCTCTGTGTTGGCAGCCAGAATCCAGAGGGGCCGGAGGAAACTTGTATCTGACAGAGTAAATCTCTGCTATTTTTCAAGGTGGAAAAGTTTGTCATCTTTCCTCTCTGAAAGCATTCAGTTTTCAACCAACCTGTTAATATTTAATGGTTAAAGACATAGGAAAATGCCCCGGCTGTGCACTGACTGATCCACAAAAAAAAAAAAATCACAGGCCCGCCTTAGACTGATGAAGCTGTGTGTAACTGCTTTTGTTCGGTTGTCTTCCAAGCGCTGATTGTCTAGAAGAGGTCAGATGCTCTCTCAGATTCATTTTCTCTGTGCCACAGGTTGCTTACTGCTACAAAAAAAGGATGTGAGTGCTTTGCTGAGGCTGTAGATGTTGCCGACACGCTGAAGATCTTAGGACAAAATGTGCAGTAGGAATGGAAGTGTCTTCCCTTCCTTTTCTCTTAATTATTTTTTGGGTCTTGTTTGGGTCACAACGTACCCAAACTTCAGTGTCTCCTGCAAGGCAGATGGCTGGAGAATTTCAGTGGCCTTTCTTGAGCTTGTTCTTGGGTGCAGCCCCTGGATATGCTTTTCATTAGGTATCTTGGAGGCTTAAAGAAAGAGTCTGCACCTGATGTTTTTGGTTTCCTGTCATTTTGAATAAAAATAAGAATAGAAAACATGGTAACTTAGTAGGAACCTTGAGTTGAAGTAGCTTTAGGTAACGCTGCCTTTGAGGAAGCGCTTAAAAGTGATGCTAGCAAGCTGCAAGCATCCCCAAGCACCCTGTTACTGCAGTTTGTCAGGTACGGCTACTTTCTGCACCTTGAGCAGGGAACAGAAGTGAATGGAAGTGTGAGTGGGTGGGATTAGAATCAATTTCAGCATGTGAATAACTGAGCACAAGTAAGATCATAAAATTCATCATCTCAATGAAAGCTATTTTAACAAAACACAGCAGACAGACAGCTAAGACCAAGTTAAGCCTGGGCTTCGGTGCAGCATGTAGCCCTGGGGTTGCTGAGCCAAGAGAGATTTCTAAACGTAAGCCATAGGCTTGCTCTGTCTTTCAGATGTTCTTTTAGAGTGTGTGTCCCATTTTCCACCCTTGTACATGGTTGTTCTGTTGTGCCTGGTAAATGAGTTGGTTAGTGTCGTTTTCTCCAATGGAGTTCCAGACATGAGTTTTTAGGTTGCATTTTTAGCAAAGTACCTGGGAATGATGGAGTGAGAGATCAACAGGTTGTATCAAGATTTGGATGTCAATGAAAAATAAAATGCAACCTGTATTCAGATAGCTCTCAACTCTTTTCTGTAGCAATGCAGCAGCAAGGAGTAGATGCAAGTTGCATTTTGCTGAAGAATTGATGTGTTTAAGTATTCAGTTGACTCCAGTTGCAACATCTCATCAACAACATCTCATGCAACATCAATGCTCATTTGCAGAACAGTGTTCTCCTGGGTCTGTTTTCAGATTGAAGAACCTGGTAATGCAAGCAATGAAGGAGTTTTTCCAAATGGTTCTTTCCTGTTAGAATTTAGTAGTTGGTGTAAGGAATAAATCTTTGTGGCACAGGTCATGGGTGCCTGGCAAGGAAGAGGTGAATGCTTTACAGGCTCAGGTTTGAGAATCTGTCCTCCTCTTCCTGGTGCCGACTTCCATGCTCATGACTTTGTGGAGCTGTGAGGACTCAGCCATACCCCCAAAGTGGTGGGCACTCTGTTGTTCCTGTGGGGGTGACCAATACCCAGGCTCATTCCATTCCATTCCATTCCATTCCATTCCATTCCATTCCATTCCATTCCATTCCATTCCATTCCACTCCACTCCACTCCACTCCACTCCACTCCATTCCTGCAGTACTTTACAAGCACTGTAATGTTTTGTCTCCACAGCCCACAACCACTTGGTCTGAACAACAGAAGTGATGGCAAACCTGTGGGTGTGCAAAAGCAGAGTTCAGCTCCAATGCTCTGCTCTGCATAGTTGAATTTGGTAAAAGATGTCTTTAGCTTTAATGCAAGGCTCACGCAATCCGTCTTTTCTCCGCATCCCTTGCACACTCCCACCTCGGTATCAGCAGACCCAGATCTTTATCGGTAATGGCTTCTGGTGAGAGAGAAAAAAAAAACCACCACGTTGCTCTTAAGTATTCATTTTCTAGGCCAACAATAACCCTAGCGTAGACAAATAACTCCCTCCTAGTTCCTATGGAGAGAAGTGTTAGACTACACAGACAGTGAGGTCATTCATAGTCACTATTGTTTCTTGATAACCCAATTAAGAAAGTGCAATTTATCTAGCCTGTTTCCATTTAATTATCTAATTTGTCTGAGTGAGCTGGACTCGCCATCTCCCCTGCACTGCAGGGTTGCTGTTGCACCACGGCCCTGTTCTGCAGTGTGCTCCCCAGGTGCTTTTCATTCATTTGACCTATAGTCATAGACAGTTATAAATCAGGAAGGTAGAGAGAGCCATCACACTGCTTTCCCTTACTTTATCATTAGGGGGGAAGTGTGCGCGCTAGATTGAGAGCCACAGTGCGCTATTGCCCTCTTACTAATCTGAGAGCAAACTTTAATAAAGATATTTTATAGTCTTCCGTTGAGAACTAAAGATGGCTTAAAGAAAGGGTTGTGCGTGAGGAGAAAGATTTGTCACCGTGGATGTGCCATAATAAAGGATCAAACCCACCAAACTGCCATCAAGAAGTTGTCATTAATACCCACGTATCACTGTTACCAACAGGCTCTGATGAATGCTGTCTCTGTAAATACTGTATTTCTGCGGTTATGACTGCTGCCAAATGCACTTCTGGAGATACCTATCTGCAGCAGGGGGATAATTGCAGATGCACGGCCCGCTCCAGCTCTCTGAGCTGCACAAACGAGCAGCTGAGCTGCGGGAGGAACTGCTGGTGTCTGTTTCTCGAGGGTTTGTTCTGGATTCCTTCCTGCTCTATCGTTTCATCTGGAGCTTTCTCATTTGTGATGCTCGGTTCCCATTCTCAGGGTGCACTTGGTGCAAGGCAGGGAGGTCGAGGCTCGTGGCTCTGGTAGCCTTTCTTGTTCCCACTGAGTGCTGATTGCTGTCTGTGGCTGCTGCGGAGGGACGGGCAGCTCAGGGCTGCTCTGGCTGCAGGGTGTGTGGCTTTGCTTTTCCTCTGAAGTTGTTGGAGCTGCTGCTATTTCTGCAGAGGTGTGTTCTGAGCTACTTGAAGTTAACCATGAACCGTGCTATCTGCTGCTATCGCGGAGCTTTGTTTGCTCTGCTACAGTCCTGTGCGGTCCAAGCAGGTGGACAAATACCGGAGCAGGGTTTGGCTTTGTTTGTGTTGTGTCGTGTGGGTTTCTTCCTCTCGCCTCTCCACCCCTTAACCCTATAGCAGCAGCTCCCCTGTGCTCCGTGCTGGTCCTGCTGGGGGCTGTGGGACACCAAGGGAGTTCTGTAGGAGCTGGGATTCCTGAAACCACTTCTCTTACCAAATGCGCATCGAAATCTGTCCATCCAATTTCCCAACAGTTCTTCTCAGAAGTTTCAAGCTCAAAAAAAATCCCATCTGTTGGCCCTGTCAAAATACAGTGCATTGTAATAATTTGTCTTTCATATCCTTCTGCACAGAGAGCAACAATGGCGAATTTCAGCTCTGCCACTAATGCGTGGGGATCAGCAGAGCCCATGCTTCAGATTTCCTGGAGCTATTAGCAAAGCTTAGGGCCAGTGCTAATTATGCAAAATTCCTCCACTCAATATGCTCATGGCTTGTTGTCAGTTATTCTTCTTGTGTAAATGCTGGGTTATAGGATTGAAAGTACTGTTAGATCTTGAATTAATAGTTTGGGCTTTCTTTCAGTAGTCGTTCTTAGCTAAAAATGGGGTTGGAATCATGGAGTCGCAGGTTGGTTTGAGTTGGAAGGGACCTTTGAAGGCCATCCAGTCCCATTCCTTGCAGGGAGCAGGGACTTGCACGGTGTTTGCTGGGCATTTCTCAGGTTAGTCAGTAAGGATGGTATATAAAACACGTTTAAAATGAAGATCTGCTTTGTTATTCCTCTTTAAAAAACTGCATATTCCACTTGAAATATGGCCTTACTCAGAAGGCAGCAATGAAGAAGATACTGCTTTCCGTGGAACAACTGGCACTTATCTGCACAGCTCTGCGAGCACAGCTCAGCTCTGACTCAGAGCACTTCTGGCTGTTTCTTAGAGCCTGGGGCTGTCCTGTTCTGATGAGGCCATGTCTCCAAGGGTGCAGGGCGAGGGCAAAGCTGCTTCTTCTGGTCCTGAAGCTGAATTCAGTGCCAGGAGTAATGAATTTGCCTAGTGTGTGCTAGAAGAGAAACAGGCTCACCAGTCACAAGTGGTTGTACATCTCCTCCTCCACGTTTGCTTTGTCCTTCCATCCCTTTGGTGCAGTATTTCTCAGAGCTTTTCCCCTTTCCAGGTTGAAGCCCTTCTCTCCCCGTGGACACGCAGCCCCTGTCTCTGTGCTGTTGGGCAAACCATTGCACGTGGGGTGGGACCCCCTTCCAGCCCAGGTTGGGGGGTTTTTTAGGGGTGTCAGCATTGGAGCTGAAATGGGAAGGAAAATAATAATAATGATAATAATAGAAAAAGAAAAGCTTGTCATTTTTTGCATCTGTGGTTTGATTTGTGCTTGGTAGCACGATATTCTCTGCTAAGTGCTTGGCGGAACGCCAGGAATTCAGGGGGAAAAAATAAAAAAAAAATTTTTAAAAAATGTTTGTAAATCCTGAAAGCTTCACATATTTCTCCTGAATGATTATTAGCACAAATATTTATACTGCGAAAAGACAGCAGGCGTTATTTGTTATTCCCCTGCTGAAGTGCTGGCCGGCCGGGGCAGCGCGCTCAGCCCCTGCAGGTAACTCCTCTCCTGCAGTGCTGGGCCCCATCCTGCTCCCTCTGTGTGCTTCTGGGAAGGGACCTGAGCAGCTCTGAGCTCTAGAAGGCTCTTCAGGTGGCTGTGGGACGATGTCTGCAGCACATATGTGTGATAATAGGCACGTCTTAAGTCGTGTTCTCCAGGACTCCAGTTGGGTCTTGCTGGTGGGGCAGAAGGGGCTGTTTAACTCTCATTGAGACATCTCACTAAACTCTGCTCCCCCTCCCCCATTATTCCGAGGAACCACCAGACTGAAGTCTGCATCCTTTTACATGGCAGAAAGCCTGGGAAGGATCCTGTGCTCATTTCCATTATGATAAAAGACAAAACAACTAAATTAAATTGGAAGCAATCTCTGCATTACACAAGTCTGCATACTCCAAAATTCTCAAAACAAAAGAGGTGCAGGGGAAGCCAATCACCATCGGAAAGGAGGAAAAAGTGTCTCTGGACTCAGACTTTTACTGTTCCTTAACTCAGAACTGAAATATTTTAACCCCTCCTCAACCAGAGCCGCTCACATTGCAGAAAGCAAACGGCAAAGCCCAGCAAGCCGCCGTCGGTCCGGACGCTGCCTGAATTTTGTGCTCTTAAGAAATGCCAGTTTCAAAGCAAACGTGGTTGCAGCTCACGTCAGTGACTTTGTTGCAGCATCTGAAGCTGCAGTTTGCACATGTTCACCGGAGGGATGTGCGAGCCAGCTAGAGGGAACATGTGCTAGTGACTTGGCAATGTACAAATGCAGAGGAAATCCAGAACTGTCTTCTAGCACTCAGTCTCTCTCTCTCTCTTTTTCTTTTTTTTTTTTTTTTTTTTTTTCCCTTTAAAGAAAAAAACTTTGAAAGACTAGACTATTATTTGTTATGGTTAAGTTGGCCACTGACCCACTGGCATCGAACACCATCTTTTGCAAAAAGTTGTTGCTAGATTTTATTTCATTGGAAATGGAGGAATGGAAAAGTTAACTGATCAGGTATCTGGCCTCATCCAATTTAATTATTTTAAGCAAAAAAAAAAAAAAAAAGGTGGTTGTGGGGTGGGGGGGGTGGGGGTGCGAATTCCTTGGAGCTCAAGTCACAATGTTATTGTCAGTTCAAATTCAGTGAGCTTTTCTGCCCGTCCCTTGATGCTGAGTGGAACCTGACCCCATGAAACAGAGATGCTTTACCTGGCTCTGCACGTGTGTGCACTGTGCACTGGGGGCGGCTGCAGCACTTGCAGGCTTTTGAAGAGATGCAGTAATTTACATGGATTAATTATTTTACACGAGAACTATTAAAAAAAAAAAAAGAGAGAGATGTGTTTGGATAGGTTGGGAGTGAACTTTTAGCCTTTTCCAAGATCCAGAGGTGGTTTTTGTTGTCTGCTTGTGAATGAAGTGTTCTAATTCTTCGTCAGGTCAGAAATTCACCTGCATTGGTTTCTCAAGAAGCAGATTTTGCTGCTGGTTGTTCAGCGTGGCTTTTTGTGAAATAGGTCTTGAATTACTGAGGATGGGATCACGGATAAATGGCGTAAATGCAACAAACTGAACCCAAACGTTGTTATTTCTGCAGGCTTTGCTGTTTGAGATGACCGTGATACAGAATATTTCGGCAGAAGTGACAAAGTTTGTGGTGAAAATGCAATATTTGCCTTCCCAAAAAAGGGAGTGGGGGGGGGCAGGAAGGAAGAATTTACATTTGGAGAAGTATTTTGCAAAAGCCTTTCAAACAAGACTCGAGCATTCCAGGTTCTCTGGGTAGACACGCCGTTCCCTCACTGCATCCCCCTCATGGCTGATGAATTGCAGCTTCGTTTCGATAAGGTACCCAAGATAGGCGAGACAAAGCAGGGCCTTTCTCGTGTTACAGCAGTGGCTACCCTCAGGTAAAGCAACTCACTTGTTCATAAGTTGACCCGCTGACCTTCTAATCACTGACAAATTATCTCATGCTTTATTCTACAGTCTTCATTATGCACTGTTATTAAACAGACTAATTTCTTTTTTATTAGGACAGGATCACCGAGGTGCAGTAATAACCCTTTTCAGCAGCTTTAGTTATGGTTTATGGCAGTATTTATGTGAGTTCTTAATATCAATTTCAGTTTATTGCAATGGTTCTTCTTGCAGTTCTTCACACGTCTGCGCTGGGAAAGAGACACTGCGGGCTTTCAGGTATTGCATTTTACACAATGTTAACGTTTTGAAAGCTGAAGCCCCTGCTGAAGAGGAAGGCATCCCTTCTCCCTGAAGTAAGGGAGTCCCCCAGCCCTGCACACGCTGGGAGCCCCAGCCCGGTCAGATGCAGTGATGGGAGGGGGGGATTTGCAGGGCTCTGTGTGCAGAGAAGTCGGGTGCTGGCAGACCTGCAGCACTGATAGAAGCCATGCACCACGCTGTGCTCGCTGTGTCCACACAAGGGCTTTGTACAGGTGAAGCTCCTTCCACAGAAGGAGGTTTGTGTGCTGGTAAAACCCCAATATGAGCGACCTCGCTACTGGCTGATTGACAGGGTAGTCTGAAGCCTGAGCTCTACAGCAGACTTTAAGTAAGTCTGAAGGGAAAAGAGCAGGAAACATGTTTTGCCTAAAATAACAGAGATAACTTGATGTTGCTTGCATGATATTTTTTAACGTTTCCCATCAGTCTTTTCACTACAGCATTTCCACTTTTTCAAAGGATTTATTGTGAAGGTATAGGGAGCATGAGGGAGGGCAAACAAATTAGGGGTTTAAAATTACTATTACGTATCTTATTTTCAACCCCTTTGACTGAGATCCTCAGTTCAGAAGGAAAGAAATCAATGAACCATGGTCTACATTTTGAAAGAGAACTAGTGAGCTTAAGTTTCCAATATTAAACATCTTAAAGAAGCCCAATTTCTCAGAAAGCGAGAAGTACCTGCATAGCATCCTACACAGGCGTTGCCATTCGGGTGTTTCAGATGGGCTAGCAAACCCTGTGACATCTGAATTGCTCTTGAAAGTTGAAGGCAGTAAATAGTGTTTGATAAACATTTATTTCCTGATGTCCTTTTGGCTATCGAGGAAGAAATGTTTTGTACTTGTTAATTTGTAACGTGTAAGAATTCCAAATCTGACTGTTTTCCTCTCGCTTTTCACCACGTAAATTGGCCGTTTCTCTCTTGGCATTAAAAAGATGAATTTATCACATAGAACCCCTGCAGAAGACCAAGGCATATTGGAGAAAACTCCAAGCAGAGAGGAAAGAAAGTAGGCTCAGGTGACAATACCGTTCAACAGAGTTTAAATAGAATCATAGAATTGTTAAGGTTGGAAAAGATCTTCAAGATCACCAAGTCCAACCCCAGTCCATCCTCACCATGCCCACTCATCATCTCACATCTCCACCTGCTGTGCTGACGGGTTACTCTTTGGAAGGATGAAGGCCTAAACCTAAAACCTTTCAGATTGAGCTTGTTGGTAATCCCTGTAAGACTGGACAGTGGGGACAGAACTGGGTTCTCATCACTGTCGTCGCAGTGCATAAATGGCCGTGTGCTTAAAACTTTCAAACAAGAGCCTCAACCCATGTTGATGCCAAAAATGGAACAGAAATCTCTTGGTTTTTAGACATGCAAGTTGTGTCTCCTTCCAGTGCTTCTGGTCCTTAGCAGAAGGGCACACATGTTCCCATGAAATCCTACACGTTTCTGGGATTGGATTTAACCAGAGCAACCTGTAATCTCTTAGGAGCCCATCAGTGAAAATGCATGGAACAAGACTGGATGTGTTGAGTAGGTGAACTGCAGGGAATTGAGTGCGTAGCAGCATGAGAAGTGACCTGGTGATAAATTAATTCTCGTGGTATTTTTCAGACCTCTGGTAGGCATAAGCTGTGGGTATTTTAGTCCTAAGAAGCCTTTTGTTATGAGTTTTAAGAAAAATAAATCAAGTGAAATCAAAGGGTTGGTGTTGCGTGATGGGAGCTATATGGAGGTTGTGGCTGGTGATTAGCATCTCTCACAAAAAGTTTCAGTTCAGGTTCACAGAATTATTTCCCCGTTATCTTTGTTGTCGATGGCATGATTGTATATAGATTTCCACAGTAGCATTCTGTTATTTTGGAGTAGAAGGGACCTGTTGTATTGTTTAAAACGCACTTGTTCCAATTCTGAGCGCTTTCCATCTGTTTTCCTATTTCCTTCCTCTAGATAGGAGCAGCATTTCCTCCCCTTCTCGCTCTGCTGGAGGGAGATGCAGTGCAGAGCCGTGCTCAGCTCCAAGCTGTAGGAGATCACCCAAGATTTAAGCCCTGTCCTTGGGAAAACAAATAAGAAAGAGGGTAGAAAGAGTTGCTTTTATTTCAGAGGCTTTTGGAGAAAGGCTGCGTGGTGGTCTGTACCAAAAGGAAACCTGGATAGCAGCGTAGGGGCAGCATTAGGGGCAGCCTGTGGCCACGGTGTGTAAGGGTCCCTGTGGGCAGGGACCAGGAGATCATCCACGTCTGATGCCCTCTGCTCATCCTTCTGCAACCAGTTTGAAGATGAGCAGAGCTCAGCTGGGCCGTCGGCCAGCACTTGCCTGAGTGAAACAGAAGCGAAGAAAGAAATGAAGAGGAGAATGAGGGAGAAAAGAGGGTTTTCCAGAAGGAAAACTGACCCCCAGCTGCCGAGAGAGGTTCGGATGTAACCTTGTCTTCCCCTCAGAGCTGTGTGCCAGAATGGATTTCTTTAAATTAATAATGCGTAAAAGGAGATTTACACCGCGGTGCTAAAATATTGTCTTTGCCTTTTATTCATGCATTTGTCACTGTAATCTCTAATAGAGGTGTTCAGTGGGGGGATAAATAATGAAGGGTAAAAAATTCTGTCATAATCCAGAGCCATTTGCAAATTCATCACCAATATTCTTTTGGAAGCAAAGACAGAGGGAAATGAAAAATATATAGTGGTGCTAATATATCTCACTGATTTCCTTCTCCCATTTATTCACAGAACCTACTTTGAGCTATGATAGAATGTGAATCCTAGGGATTGCCATTCCTTTTTAAAGACGAGTCTGAGGCTGCTGCCAAGCCTCTCCAGCAACAGATTAAAGAGAGTCAATGAATACTTTGATAATGTACTTCATAGTGGGAAATAATGCACTTCCCTTGCATGTTTTGATTAATTGTTATCCTGTACAAAATAAGAAGAAAGCTGTAGCAATTCCTTGGTGTATAACCTGCTGGGGAAGCTCTATAAGTTCAGAAACAAGCAGGAAAGTAAAACCCAGTGTTTCAAGGTAGATATCCTATAAAGATTTGGTATTACATTACTACAAGTACGAGTGATGGAAATAAGTCAGAAGAGCCACCCTGAAACAGATGCAATTCCTCATGAGCTTCAGATTCCTTTAACCTTCATAGGACTGTTGCAACTCCCGAATTTTGAAACTGTGGTCTTAGGACAAAAGAAAATGTGTTATTGCAAAAGAGATTCCCTTGTCGTACTCCCCGGGCAGCCAAGGCAATGAGTTATTACAAAACTGAGAGGGTAAGGACTTATTTTTATACAGGGATGATGATGTGTGACATTGCACAGGGGTTATGTGGGCAAGGTCAGACATAGCATGGGATGCTTAGACGTGAAGGTAAAGCCAAGAGCAGGGCTTCTCTGTCTTTCACCAAAGCCTTTCAGCTTGCCCTTGTACCAGGCAGGGTGCTGTGGTCCCATACAAGCTGGCTGCCATCGCATTCCTCGCATCCAAAGCAGCAAGCTGCAGAGGAAGCAGAGAAAACAAGGAGCTGCGTTGGTAGCAGGCACAGAGCAGCCAGCAGTCTGTGTGCGGGGTGAGCACTGCCTGCTGGTGGGTGACGTTTTGGGGCACGGGGTGTTTGGCCCCGGTCCGTCTCCTCACGTGGTGACGTGGTGTTGTGCAGCTCGGGAGCCTGGAAGTGCCTGTGCTTAATGGGATCTGCTGCTCGGTGTGTGATTGCTCCCTGCTGCCAAGCTGGGCTCGCCTCCACCCAGCCAGAGTGAAAACAGAATGTAGTAGCACTGTGCAAAGGGGGGGAAGATGAAATATATCACAAGATAATAAGAAAATAAACCATTAAAAGGCTCTGTTTCCTATTATCATGTGGTTTTATGTTAATGAAGTTGTTCCAGGCCTGTTTGAGTTTAACTCAAGCAGGGGAATATGAGTAATATGAAAAATATGTGGGGATGAAGACCCTAAGTTAAAAAGTCTGTGAAACATTTAATGTTTTCATTCACCATGCATTTCAGAAGAAGATATAAAGCAGCCAGAAAGTGGGACGGAAAAAACATTAAGCACCAGATTTTCCTTTTTGTGATCTCCAGGTTTCTGCATCTGCAGGATGGAAGGAGCCCGCTGGATGTGGGCAGCACAGAGCCCTGAGCTCAGTGCACCGCACTTGTGGGAATGCCTGGTGAATTCTGAGCCCTGGGAGAGATGATAAATGGGTGTCTTAAAGCAGGCTGTGTGTCCAGGGTTAAAATGGTGGCCGTTGGTAACAGCTGATTGATTTATAAAAGGAGGGAAGGACGTGGGAGGTAGAATTTGGAAAGTTGCTTTGATTAGAAAAATGGAAAACGGTGAAATATCCAAAGAGAGACTTGGACATATATTTTTAAAGTGTTTTCTTTCAGAAAAGTTGAAACATTTAATTCTGACCTGAAATGACCTGAATTTAAAAAAGGAAACTGGAGAGCACGAAAGCACCGAGATGTCCCAGATTTGGAAAAACAGATTCCGTTGCAAACTGAGTTTTTTGGGTTGATCTAAAAATTATTTTATTTTGTTTTTCTTATTTCTTTTCAGTTAATTGAAAACTTTGGGGGGGAAAAAAAATCTGCTGTGATTTCCTATGCACTCATCTCCTTAAATGAATTTTTGCTTTGGGAACTAAGGCATTCACAATGGGGGATAGCAAGGATCACAACCACGAATTGGTTGGAGAGAATTTCTTCCGTTGCCTCGTGGGGCAGCTGCAGGCTGTAAGGAATTACTGTGCTCAAAAGTCCCCATTTTTTCTCCTCCCTTTGTTAGAGGTGTAAGGTCCAGAGCACAGACCTAAAACACGCAGAGGTGCTGCAGTTAAACTGGGGAGCTGAGTTCAATTGGAAGAGCTGAGCAATGTCAGATTGCTGGCAGAAGTGAGCAGCGAGGAGCTCCTTCCCTGCTGCCCAGCCCTCACGTTTGCTCAGCCAGGGGAGCTTAACGAGGAGATCTGCTTTCTGTCTCCTTGCTGGCTGGAACAAGGGCAGTGATGCTGGGGATGCTGAGCCTACACCTTACACCAGGCAAAGGAGAAATGAAAAGCCAGGCATCCATTTTCTCAAAGGAAAATGTTTTAGGAAGAACTTATCACTAACCTAAGCTGGGATGGATGCTATGCAGCTTAAGTTTAATGCTGAAAAGATAGCAACGACAGCAGCATGCCATTTATTTTTTTGAGTGTTCTCTGCAGGGTGTTGGGTTTCTTGAGCATCTATGAAAAGGGTTTAGTTGTTTTTGTTTTGAGATAGTTCTCATTAAGAAATAAGACACTAATATTGATTGGTGTATTTTCGGATCATCCACATTGCTCCCTGAAAAATAAAGAGTGAAAAACAGCTGTCGTTCGGACACCTGGATGGGAGCAGGAGAATGTTCCTTCTTCAAGGCCTTTGAGCTCCCTCCGGTCATAGTTGATGTTTCAGCCAACGTGGGACTACTGCTGGCCAGCCAGAAACAATTTTGTCATAAATATTTTTTATAATAATAGCTTCAAAGGCAGCAAACAGCTGTTCACGTGTGTGCTGTGGCCTGGCAGAACGTGGGGCAGGGCAGAGGAGACCTCATGTTTGGGGGCTGTTTTGGGACAGCCTGGAGTGTGAGTCACTCCACCGTGGTCCACGGTGAGCAAAGGCATTCCTAGCAGGAGTGGAGTAACGTGGGAGGAAGGATGCTGTGTTATGTGCAGTTCTGTGTGCGGAGGACTTAGAATTGTGCCGACTTGTATAGGAAATCCTTCTGCATTCATCTATCAGGACTTAAGGAAATCTTCACAGTCAATGCTGGAAAGCATAACCAGTCTGAATAGGTGGGGAATGAGGTGGGAGATGGAGGGGCAGCAGCCGTAGCCCTGGGCACTGCCCCCAGCTCCTGCAGCAGAGCCCGAGGAGATGGGACCCAACCGAGGGCAGCTCTGCTGGTCCCCATGGGAGAGCTGCCTGCCCCACAGCCGGGGTTCTGGTTTGCACCTCCATCAGGTCTTGTTCCTGCTTTGATGTCTAAATTCTTAGAAGCTGTAAATGGGACAAAATGGCTTCGGGGTGGAGGAGTCTAAATTGGCACAAGGTGGGCACTTGAGCTGTCAGCATTGCGGGAAGGGGCAGCAGATGGGATCCCTTACAGCCCCGGTTATTACTGTATCTGAGCTGCAGCACTGAGCAGGAATATCACCTTGCCTTCTGTATTGCTGAAATGAATTAACGGACAGGAAATCATGGATTTCCGAACCCAGCTTTCCTCTTGACATTCCTCACTGCAAAAGGAGAATTAAACCGGTGAAAGTGGGTAACAAGAAACAGGTTCTGAAATGATTGGGTACGGCAAAAGCAAAGCATCGTCAACCTGCTCTGAGCAGCTCCTCTGCTTTCAGAAAAGGCTTTTGGGGGGAAGATGGACGGAGGCTGAGGGACGTGGAGGGCAGGGTGAGATGCAGCCTTGGTGATGGGGGGAGAACCCACTGAGTGCATCTGAAAATTCACTGTTATTGTCCCTTATTAGGTCACAAGTGAGAAGAAGAAAAAAAAAAAAGCAGCAAAAACTTTCCAAACAGATTTTTGGAATTCTCGCCGTGGTTTTATTATCTCCATCACTTTCAATGGTCTCACTGTTGCGGCTGCTGCAGTGGGAGTCGTGCATCGATGGCACAGGGCACGGCTGGAGGAATGCAGTTCTTAAGCACTGCTTGTTCCACACAGTGGGAACATGCAGAACTGCTGCAAGGAGTCCTTCTTGTCCCCCTTGTTCCCTTGCCCCAGTGCATGTGTAGGTCTCTGTGTTCACACAGCAACTGCATTTCTTCAGATTTCCCTTTTTTGGCTGTTTCTGCTGACAGTGTTTTTTCTGCACAGCGTTCAGAAAGCTGAAATAGAAGCCGTGATAGAACAAAATAGTGGGGACTGCACGCCAGAATGCATGACAGTGACAGCTCCTGCCCAACTGTTGCAGGCACACGTGGCAGCGCTGTGCGGACTGAAACCAGCAGCTCCCAGATGCCGACAGCTGGGATTTGGGGTGGAGGCATTCACTGAATTCAATGGGTGATGGGGACAGTGGGAACTGTGAATGGGGAGAGAGGAAAGGGCCGTGGAGGGGAGCTGTGGGCAAGTGGCTCTGCTCGCAGGGATGCTCTCGCTGTCTCCTGTGCTGTCCTCTCTTAAAGCCAGGCTGCTGCATCCCACTGAAAGTGCAGGGAATGGGTTTCTGCAGCCACCCCGACAATTGGACAGAAATTAATCCCTTGCGTTTAATGGAAGCACCGAGTTCTAGCAGGTGACTTGATGTTTCTCCTTCTCTTTGTGCCTTCCTCCCTTTCCACGTGCAGCTTCTGCTCCGCCGTTCCCATCCAATTTCTCCTTCCCTATCCCTTTTTTCTCCCTGCCTCAGCAGCTTAAAAAAAAAAAATAAACCAGCCCTTTCTTTGCGAGCCCTGTGGCTGTGCTCTCCTCTCCTCTGCTCGTGTCCCAGAGCCGTGCTCGGGTCAGCAGCGAGCTAACGCTTTTGTCAGCGTGATTAATAGCGCTGTGGATTGTCGTTAATTCACTGGCTAATGACTGCAACTCTGGCCGCTCCTGGAGTAATCGGGTGATGTATGTGGGGAGCGCGCACCTCATGGCAGAGGTGAAAATCATTTCGACAAGTCAAATATTGTCACAGGGAACAAATGGCTCTCCCTGTTAATAAAAATTAATGAATTTTTTTTACCGCTGGCCTGCTAAATGAAGCTGTGGAGTGACTGAGCGGAGGGGACAAGCTCGGTGGAATTAAGCACTTTATTTGATGGTTAAAACTATAAACATCTTTATGACGGTTGTGATGGGATGTGGTGAGCGGTGGGGTTTCGTGGTTGTTCCAGAGAGGTTTGTTCAGATGCACCCCGGCTTTGCGAAAGTCGTGTTTGAAAGGGAGAGGGAAAACAAAGAGGTGGATGGGATAAGAGGGAGGCGAGGGCTGGAGGTGGTGAGCTGGGAGTGAGGAGCGACGGGACGGCGCCATCCTCGTGTCAGCAGAACTCTGGGATGTGCAGAGCTGCTCTGCTGGTGAGCTGCACGGGGTGGATGGCTGCAGGGCACTCGGGTTTGGCTTCAGGAGGACCTTCTTCCCCCAGAGGTGCTGTCTGTGGAGCACGTGGCTCACTTGGGATGCAGCCCTCATGCTCCAGGCTGCACGGGGGTTTGGTTCCTTGCTCTGCAGGTAGTGATGCAGTGCAGCAAAGTGTCACTGCCTCATCCGTATGTGAGTATTTAAGCCATGTAAATGAAGCTTTGGATCCCATTTTCAGGTCTGGCTCTTGGAGGCTGGCTGCCTCCCCTGGCAGGTGGGCTTGTTGGTTTGCTTGCCTTGTGCTGCTGTGCTTCCACAATGTCACATCTAAATTCCTGTATGGCTCTCGATGCATTTTTTCTGTGTATTAGATTCTAGTATACTCCTCATATTATGTTCTAGTATACTCCTCTGTAATTATCACTGAAAGATGTTTTTAAGACTACGTGAATCGGAGTGGAAGTTATCAGCTGGGCAGCAGGCGTATATTTTTGGGAATACATGGCTGGCCATCGCTCCCAATGGTAAATACACGAGCCAGATTTCTCCTTCCCATCTTGCTCTAAGCACTGCAGTCTTTTGCTGTTGCACCTTGACCAGCTCTGACATGCATCTCTTTAGCACGGCCGTGCGGTAGCTGAAGAGTTAAGGCACAAATAAAATCTCAAGTTCAGACTGTCAGCTTAGATAGTGCTTAGCAAGGGTCGAGGAGAAAAAAAGCCAGTTGTGATTTAGAAGAAAAACAGTGAGATTTGACCAATTCCATGGAATACCTTTCTTTGCCCCAGGGCAGGTGGAAGTGGTATATTAACCAAGGAATAGAGCAGAGGAGGAAAAAGGCCAAATCACATTTCTTTGAAACAAAGAGGCTTTTTACCAGGAACAAGCCTTGATAAAAATTACAGTGGCATCGCAAGTCATTTCAGCCGCTCAGCCTGGGGCTATATTAAAGCAGTGAGGAAATAAGGGATGCAGCAGCCCTGAAATACAAATACAGTAGTCCCGGGAGCGTTTTTAGTATAAATAATCCTTTTTAGAATAATGCAGTGGCTTTAAATAGGGCCAGGTGGTGGGTGCAGAACCCGGGGCTGCCTTGGGAGGGAGCAGGGCTTGGTGGGGCAGTGTGCTCTGTATGTGGGGGTGGGCTTAAAAATAATGATGCTAACGGATGGATCTGTCAGGCCGAGCCGTAAGAATACCTGGTGCGACTGGGAAGTTGGATGGCTTTAAAACTGCTGCAGAGTTCCCAGGAATTGGGTGAATTTCCATTGGAGATGGTGAAATTCCTATAGATGTATCAGCTGTTGCTTGACATGCTGAGCAGTTCCTTGGGCACGTCCTGTAACCCATCAGCAAATGCTCAGAAAGCCCAAATGCAGAGCAATATTTGTCACAGTGCCAGGGGGGAGTGCATGTGGTGTGATGTCCCATTGCCACCAGTGGAACTTCCCACCATTCCTGTGCTAAATTGTACAGATAAATGTTGGAGTCAGAATGGACTTTGCAGACAGATCTGGCAGACCTCTAGGTCAGACTTTGCTATGTTTTCTGCACCTGGGTACTTGAGCGAGCTGCAGGTTGGCCGGATGGTTTTGCCAGAGATTCAGTGTTGCAGTGTTTGTCCCTCCGAGGAGCTCATCACCAAGTTCTGATTACTGTAATGATGGAAAACCCACGGGCAATTCCTGCTCCTAAAAGCTATGGGGAAAGGACCACCTCTGTGCTCACCGGGCTCTGCAGAGGTGCCCAGAAGATGCTCAGGACATGTAGAAATGCCAAATATTTCTGGCTCTTGTGGTCTCAAGCCCACCACTGAGCTTTGAGAGAAGCTAAGGATGTGCAGGAGCACTGGAATAAAACCCCAAGCCTGGCAGGGGCTGACATTAAAACCCCACTGCATTCAATAGGCTTTGGAGGGGAATCCATAGAAAGCAAGAAAGTTGTTTCCAACTGATTTTTTTTACAAGAAACTTTTGCTCATCACCTCCTGCCTTACGTTTCCCATGGAGAAATGTGTCCCTGGATCTGCATCCCATAGGCAGGGACTCCGTGCAGTCTGACAGGCTTCCAGCCCTGAACAGTCCTTGAGGCAGCAGCAGGACCATGTCATCAAAGCACTATTTCTAATTAGGAAAAGCCGAGCATTGAGGAATGAGCTCAGGAGAAGCAGCTGAAGGTAGGGAGCTGCCAGCAGCGGGTTTTAGCCATGGGATGCTCCCATGGGATGCAGTCATGGGATGCTCCCATTTGGATGCAGTTGTGGGATGCTCACGGTGTGTCTGCCCTGTGAATCCCACACAGCTCAGGGAGGACCAATGTCAGCGATGCAGTGGAATTTATATTCTGCTGAGAGCTCTGGAGCTGAAAGGCTTCGGTTTTGTTTAACCAGCACAGGCATTATGCAGTGAATAATACATATAGTCTATATGGGAACTGGTCTGGTAGCAGGGTTGTGCATCTTCTGGTGTGCTGCTGCTCGAAATTAGAAGGAGGTGAGACAAAGACTTCCAAAGACTGGATTTTAAAAACTTTGCTGGGCTCATTCATTGGAACAACTCAACAAGTTTGGATAGGATTTTTTTTTTTATTAAAGTAGAAGTTGTAGGTGATGAAAAATAACCTGAGTACAAGGCCTGAAATATCGCTCTAGAGATTCAGCGTGTTTTTGCCTATCTGAATTCAATATATCCACATCTAAATAGCGTTATGAGTGCTGTGGGAAGCACTTTGCAGAGTGCAGTGTTGGTAAAAGCAGCCTGAGGCCATTTCTGGCTGTCTTTGCAGAGCTCTGCTGTTGCAGCATAGAACTGGTGAGCTTCACTGGAATGCTTTTGGCCGGGGATGGAAAACCCAACCGATGGCGTGGCATTGAAATGTGTGCCTCGGTGGCTCTGACAACAGAGCTCTGCTTTTGACACCCACCTCACGGCTCAGCCCTGCGTCCCGCATTGATTCACTGATTCCCTTTATTCCGCATAGTCTGCCGACACCGTCCCTTCCCTCCTGCCCCCCTCCCCTGCCCGGGGTGTGTTTGTCTGGCTCACGTTAGGAAATAGAAATTGTTATCGATTAATATTAATATTTAGCATGTTTGTGAAAATGTCTTTCCCCACCGCTATTAATCTGCGGTGTTAATAGTGCCGGGAGTCCTTTCTGGACCCGGGGGAACCCAGAGTGAGCGGAATGACAATGAGACGGTGACAACAGCCCAAAAGCTTTCACTTGGCAAAGATGTGAATTCCAATTGCAAGGTCTCCTTTTGGAGGCTTGCAAATGCTTTATTCCTGCTCTGTGGTTTGACGTCCAGGACTGAGAGAAATGCCCGGCTCCATTTGTTAGTTTTTGGAGAGCTGTTCTGGCTGCATTTATTTATTGATTCTAAATAGGTGCCGCTCCTCTCAGTGGGGAGATTATCTCGCCATGCTTTGAAACTTCAACTTTGCTGCATTTCCAACAGAAAGAATTTCTGCCGAACTGGAGCGCTTCCACACTTTTATAGGTTTAAAACAGGGCTACTTTGAAGCAAGAATCAGCAAAACTGCTGCAAAGCAATTAGGATTTTTCTTTCCGAATTGCCGTGTTGTCTTCTTTCACCTCTTCCTCTCCAGACTTTTGTTGTATTTCATTACTTCCATTTCACCAGTGGTTGGTACAAGTGTGTCACACAGCGTGCATTTGTTGCGACGCTTCGTTGGAGCTGTTGTGCTGTAAGCAGCTGAGGGACAGAAATCCCAAAGGCTCAGATTTTTCCAGTGGTTTTAATGAAGAGATAATAGAGCTTTTTTTGGCTTCCAAGCACCCACTGTGTGTCCTCCATCCAAGTACAGTTCAATTAGTTTTTCGCCATCTGAAGAGACGTCGTCTACGTTCAAGCGTAAAACAAAATATTGAACGCGGGGATCAGGTGAGGTGTAGTCATGGACAGCAGCATCCTCTTAAGAGTTTGATTCTCAAAGGACCTTGTGTGGGAATGCTTGTGATGCTCAAATTGACTTCTACTGGAAATATAATCCTGGCATTTAGTGGAGAGCAATTTGGACCCTTTCCCCGCTGCTTTTACTAGAGGCAAACACGTGTTAAGGAACACACTGAAATACTGTTTCAAGCCATATTCTCTATTTCTGCCAGCAGAAATCCCGTAATAAAAGAAAATGCTTATTTTTTTTTTTTAACCAAACGCACTGTAAATCTCTGCTACCTGTTCCTCTTGCAGCTGAGTCCCGCAGTGGCTGTTTTGTAGGATGGTTATTAAAAACCTTCCAATTAACTCTTCTGCTCTGTGCTCCTACACCTGTGACACGAGTTATCTTCTGCTTGTTTTGCATCAAATAACCCGACCTGCTTTGAGGGCTGCCATTACAATCAAGATTAAACAGACTCCCAAGTGTGAAACCTCACTATGGCTGAGTTTCCTCCCAGTGCTTTTCCTCCCCGTTCGTCCCGTCCCCTCCTGTCTCATCCCTCACTGTCTCCCTCCCTGAATAACTCTGCAGTTTGTGGTATTCTCCAGGACTAAATTGTTTTTTAATGCGTTCCACAGTGGTTCTGCATTAAATGGGGGAAGGCACGTGCATTATGTCCCGAAGCAGCAATGGCAGAGCCTGCAGGGGCTGAGCGATAAGCGGAGGCACCCACTGTGCAGTGACCACAGAGCTCCCACCCAGGAGATGTGTTTCCTCTGAAATTCCACTCGGGGAAGTGGGAAAACTTGCATCTCTTCCTGACTTCATTTCAATGGCGTAAATAAATAGGGAATTTTGTGAGCTGTGCATTGGGATCACGTCGTTGCTGTGGGTCAGGTCTGCGAGGTGCTGGTGCTGGATTGCAGCAGGAACTTGGCAGTCCTGCATGGAAGCGCTGTGGGATTAAGGCTCTGTTACCTATTTCCAGATGTCTCTTCACAAAATGAGCATCTCTCTTCTGCACCACTTGGGCACCACGGCACCTTGACCCAAGCAGCGTGCCTTTACTTCCTCTGTTGCCTTCCAGCTCAAACAGCTTATAAAGTTATGGGTTTTCAGGAAGGAATGGGAAATGTTTCTAAACGGTCGTTCAAAGAAAAATGTACGTTCCTCTCTGGGGCACCTGGAGCTGCGTGGAAAACCTTTTGCAGTGCTGCTCTACATGCCAAGGCCTGTGCAGACCCAGCCCATGTGAGGGGTGTGCGTGGGCACCTGGGCTGCTTGGCTCTGCACTGCTTGCAGCTGCAGGAGGACAGCCTGCATAGGGCAGCGCATGCTGGGTGCTGGCGCACAGAGC
The DNA here is from genome assembly GCF_987193195.1 of Phasianus colchicus. Taxonomy (NCBI): domain Eukaryota; kingdom Metazoa; phylum Chordata; class Aves; order Galliformes; family Phasianidae; genus Phasianus; species Phasianus colchicus. Next base: position 6,395,810 of record NC_143457.1, read on the forward strand.
TGCCAAGTGCTCAGACCCACAGACAGCAGCCTTATCACCCAGTGCAGACGGATAACACGACGGTAGGGACGAGCTTTCCCATCTTCTATTGTATTTCAGCTGTGACCATCAGGTGGCAACCTGATCACTGCAATGGTTCGCTGCGCTGAGTCCCTGTCTGCTGGGTGCTGCTGGGTGCTGCTGGGTGCTGCTGGGTGCTCCCACCCCCAGCCCTGGGTGGTTACAGGTGGGCAGCACTGTGCTGAGAGGCAGCAAGCCCTGGCAGTGCTCAGCACATGATGCATAAGCGCAGATGTTTGCACTCCTGGCTGAACTGGGCTGTGATGCTGGCGATTCCTCCCAGCTCTACTGGGCTGCAAAGCAGTCCTAAAAATGTTTGGTGTTGTTTTTCCTGATGAAAGATGCCCAGTGTGCAGCAAATGGGTGCAGACCCTGCAGTCAGAAACGTGCACGGCCGTGTGTCCTGGAGGGGTGGCACATCCTGTGCCTTCTTGCTAACGTAGCCCTGCAGCTGGATTATTTGGAAGCAAAGCAGGAATGCAGCATGCACCTGTAATCTTTCTCCTTGTCATTTAGAGAATGACAGCTTCTGTGGTTGGGCTTTGTGTTGTTGTGTGTTTTTTTTTTAACATGTATGTTGCATTAATATAAAACCACTTCTCCAAGAGGGATCCTCTGACCTGGCAGTGCTGTGGACTTCAGCCCGCTGTTCTTTCACACACAAGTGCAAATGGGCAGCTTTTGTGAGCATCCCGTCCTGGAGCCGCCTGCCAAATTTCAGCCTGGAAAGTCACCGTGTGTCAGCCAACAGCACAATGCCATGGAGGATGACAAAAGTGTTATGGGCTCAGCCCTGCGTTCTCTTTGCTCTTAATATCCCCGTTGCTCTCGCTGGGAGTTCTGCCTGCAGAAGGAATGGAGCTCTGGGCCCGGGTTTGTGTTTGCTTCAAGGTCGGTGGAGCAGCTCGTGGTGTGCACTGCAGGTTTCCCAGCTGGGATGCTCTGGGAGTGAGCAAAGTCCTGACGCACCTCAGATAAATGGGCATTTCTGTAGCAGGATTGTATATTCTAAAAAAACAAACACCCCCCTCCCCCAAAAAACATCACCCTAAATCTGGCACATTGTTCCTTTTACCAACATTTCCTTTAACATTCAGTTTTTTCCTTTCATTCCAGCTGCTAAATAGATTATTCATGAGCTCTCTCGCCAATACTGAAGCAGCACCCGCATTGTTGCAGGACCCTCATTGGTGTCACACAGATTTTAAGCCTGTGCCCATATCTGATTATCTGTGGAAACAACCTTTCAATGGCTCTTTTTTACAGAGTAATTTCACTAGCGAGCTTTGAAGGACTAATTTTAGTTTCATGAACAATAACAATAAGGTCAAGTTGTATTTCTGTAGCACTTTTCACACGAGCAGACATTGCGCAGTGCTTGCCACTAGGAGAGGGGCAGATGTAGGACAGCACGCTTGTCACCATTAAGTGTCACACGAGTTGTGGGGAAACTCACTGCAACTGGAGATGGTTTCTGAGCTGCAAAATGCGTCCTGCCTGTATTTTAGCACTCGTGTTACAGCCAGAGCAGCGTGGAGGGGAGTGCTGGGGGGGGGACAGGTGGCCCTGAGTGCAAGCTGGAAGATGCTGCAGTGATTGCAGCACTGTGAGCAACGTGATGAGCAGAAATCCAGGAGGTTTCATAGCACAGAATTGGTGTGAGCAGATGGACTCCTCCCAGGTGCATCAGCTCTAATCAGAAGTAAACCCCAGCTGCTGAACCTGCCTGAGATTCCTGGAATAGCTGTGGCCCGGGGAGATGCGTGCACACATCTGTATGTTTTAGTGACACCTAGCTCACATCTGGGGAAGCTCTTTTGGAGCAGGTTCAGTGCTTCAGAGCTGAGCTTATGCAGTGAGTGCTACACGAGAGTGCTTCTCAGTGCCCCTTCTGAGACACGTGCCTTGAACTGAATCTCTCTGCCTTATTCCCAGCTATTATTCTAAGCATTTAAACACACCAGCGTGACAAAAAATAATCCAACTCACGGTATCCACAGGCTTCAACTGGGCAAAATTCCACCCTTCTCGCCTTGAGACGCATCCTTCCATCGTCCGACACAGCTGTGTGCATTGCTGAGCATCTGTCTGCATGTTGCTCAATGGGTGATGGTGGAACTTCTGCCAGGAGTTGTTTCACTCCCCAAATGGTCACGTTGCATTCAGTGAAGCTGCTTGGGGAGAAGGGGTCACGTTCCCAGTCCTGGGCCCTCTAAGGAGACTCAATTTAGTGAGTGAAAAGGCAGAAGGAAGAGATTACCTGCACTCAAGGACCTCTCCTGAAACACGGAGTGAGATCTGGGCTCAGCTTCAGAGTAAATTCAGATTTAATCAGAGCTGGCCTGATTATCCCATATCAGAATTAACGGTGCTCAGAAGTGAGGTGTCTTTATACTTGTGTCATTTGCAATTTTTCACAGGTCATGCTCCACTAAACCTAGTTTTGCTTTTCAACTCGGTTGGAATTCCTGTTTCTTAAGTGCAAAAGAGGCTAATCATAGAGGAGAAAATAATTTGACTTGCTAATACCAGGAGAGAAAACATTTACAGCAACCACAAGTATGTTCAGGATTATGGAGCACATAATACTTATGAAAGCGTGTTTCTGGTGACATGTTTGAGTAAGGAGGGTTGCACTTTCTAGCAGAGGAAATGTTTGTAGGCTGCAGCAGGCAGTCCTCTGTGCTCCAAGAAGGCCAGAGCAAGAAAAAAAAAAAGTTGGCAAATGAATCAAAATCCTCTTCTCTAGCGAAGCCTGCTGCTGGGCTGCTTAGGCACGAGCTCAGGAAAATCTTTATTAGGCATTAAAAGGAAAAAATTAAAAAAAAGAGGAGGAGATGCGCCCTGCATCCAGGAGGTGCCTTCTGAGGGTGCAGGAGATGCTGCTGCTGCGGTGGGCAGTGGGAGCTGGAGCTGTGCTGGGTGCTGCTGCCCCATGCACAGAGCTCAGCCATTAGCATGCACTGTGGGAGTCCCTCTCGATCCGCCGTGCCCACAATGGGGCGGTTGTTGGGCTTGTTATCATAGTGGGAGCTACAGCGCAATGAAAGCACAGTCATGCTGCCTCATGTTTAATTGAGAGATGGCAAATCTGTTCCCAAAATACTTCAGCTCCTTGTATTAGATGACAAATGTGTTTTTCTTTTCCCCTTCATCTGTTTCCCTCCCCTGCCCCCTTTTTTTTTTTTTCTTCTCGGGTGAAAAAAGCTCCGTTTCCGTTCCAGTTGAACGTTGTAGCCTCACAGTTGACTCCTCCTGGAAAAATCCCCAAACCTTATGACCCTCCGAGTCCACCATTTTCAATTTCACTCTTCCTATCCCTCATGTACTGGCCCTTTTTTTGGCTCTCTACACGCTGAGAACACCTCGCGTCTCTTGTTTCTCAGGGTCCTTCCATGCCTGTGCTGATGCTTGGCATCATTGCTGTCTCTGTCTAAGACCAGTTTTATTCCCAGAATCTGAAATGGAAATTTCAGCTGATTATTTGGTCAATGCTCATTGCCTCCTCAAAGCCTGCCTTTTTCCAAGGCAGTTCATTCATCCACCTTGGTTGCTTGCCACTGCTTTTGCACCGTTCACTCTATTAAATTTGATTCTGCATTTCAGTGCAGCTCTTCTAGGAGCTGTGCCTCGAGACTACCTTCTTAGAATAATATTTTGGTGCATAACTAACCACTGTTTGCAATACCTTGAGGTGCTTTCCCCTCCGGTAGACACAGTATCTTTTGTTTAGTATAGTAAAGTTGGGCACTAACAGACATAAATTTTTGCTCTGTGAACTCTGGAATTGGAAGGAAATAATAATGCATGCTGAGTTTCAATTAATGGTGAAGTGTATGCTATGAAGCTGATGCACTAGCTAATGAGAAGACCTGTATTTTTTATTAATTCAGCATTAATTTGCGGTTAATAACTATGGATTTCTTTTTATGTTGTAGCTGTAAGTAACTTTCAGTGCATGCAATCTGAATAGGAACTGTTTTTTCTTTATACAGCCATAATTTCTTAGCGACTGGCATGTTGTTTTTTTTTTACTTAGAAGGAAACTTCATTGATGATCCTTGTGCCCTGGGAAGCCAGAACTAAATATATATGCGCTAAATATAAAAGCACATACATCGTGTTTCAGACATAGGAAATATGGGATGTGAGCCCAGCTCTGCTCGCTGAAGTCCCACTTATGATGTTGAAGTCTCACACTGGGTGTGATAAGGATCTCCAAATCCCAAGGCCGTGTTTAGCACTGTGGTCTGAAGAGGTGAATGCATCCCTGGGATGAAGGCTGCTGGCTTCAGGAGCGTTCCTTTGGATACCTTCATGGGATAATCCTGGGATCCTATAGCTGGTTCTAACACGGGTAGTCCAGAAGAGCTGTTGAAAAACCACCAGTGATTCAGACAGGAGTCTTAAAAGGGCTGAAAATGCACGTGAGTGGAAGATATTCCATCCCGTGCAGCTTATTTGAGAGGTTAAGAGGTGACATCCTCAAAAACTGAGAAGGGAGAGATGTGGAGCTCAGAGGTAGGAAGGAGGCAGCGGGTCGTTCGCAGCCTAAAGGACAATATGGCCCCATGCCCAGTGCTCAGAGCACCTCCTGTTGCGTTGTCCTTCACTGCATCCTGGTAATCACTTGTTTTTGGAAAGTAATGGAAGAGGGGGGGATGGCTGAAGAATATTTGTAGCTCGTGCTGGTAGCATACCAGACAGTGGACGTGTGTGTTGTTGCAGGTTTAGTGGTGGAATTGACTTGTAATTCTCTGAAGCGTAATAATTTGTGCTCACTGACACAGTGCTCATTTCTTAATTGTTTGGGGAAAAATGGAAACGTGCAGCTCCATGCAGGGTGAAGGCTGTTCTCCTTTGGGTTTTCCTGCGTGGTTGTGCACCCCAAACACACACAAACACACACAGGCAGCTGCCCCTATTCCCTGCTGCAGTGGTTCCCAGTGCTGTGTTGGGCTCTGAGCTGTGGGGTTCCAGGATTGCCCCAAGGATGCTGAGCCCCACAGCTCTGGTGTTGCTTCTAAAGGATGTGGTTTCCAGTTCTGCTGGCAGTGCAGGTGGCTCCCACCCATATCTTGCCCACACTGTGGGACTGGAGCAAAGCTTAGGCACGAGCATCACCAATCCCAAGCATACAGAGTCTCTTTACATTTGATAAAGGAAGATGAAAGCTCTTCAGATGGCTTATGCTTTGTGGTTGTAGAAACCGAAGCCAGATTTTACCTTAATTACTCTTTTCCTTTCTTCTTCAAAATACACCGGCCCAGTTCAAACAAAAAGTGGTTGCAGAGAGCCTCGAGCACATCTCTTCTGTGTGTTCTTCCCTCTTTCTGTTACTGCGAGACACTGACACAGCTCGTGCTCCTTCCACCCCTAGCTGTCTCTGAGCACGGGGCAGCCAGTATGGATGTCCTCACCTCAGCCCCACCTCCGTTCTGCAGGACAGGATTGCCTTTTTTCCTGCCCCTACTATCCTTAACGTGTGTGAGCTAGGCTTTGTGAAACTTTGTCCCGAGAAGAGATTAATTGATGTTCACGTGGGTATTTCAGTGTGTTTTGTTCTGCTGTTTCCCCTTTTAGGTGACAGCGAGATTGTAAATAATATGTACGAGACCGACCCTGATCTCCTTGCTGGCGAAAGTGCAGAGGAGGAAACAGAGGACAGTATTATGTCCCCCATCCCTGTCGGACCTCCATCACCCTTTCCCACCAGCGAGGACTTCACTCCCAAGGAGGGCTCGCCCTATGAAGCTCCCGTCTACATTCCTGATGACATTCCAATCCCACCAGATTTTGAACTCAGAGAATCTTCGATTCCAGGGGCAGGGCTAGGGATTTGGGCCAAAAAGAAGATTGAAGTTGGGGAAAGATTTGGACCTTATATGACAGTACAAAGGAGCACATTAAAGGAAACAAACTTTGGATGGGAGGTAAGCGTGCCGAGTGTGGTAATCACATTCATTTGTCTTTGCAAACTGTTCATAAAAGCAAGTTGAGTCCCGGCCGACTGGGGACAGAGGTAGTGACTTTGCTAATGCCATATCCCCGAGGATTTTGTACCCAAGGTTCCATGCACTATTGAAAAAGCAGCAGAAATCCTTTCAGATGGCGACTGGGGCTACAAATGCTGCTCCAGCACCATTTTAGAAGGTTGCTTTCAAATGATGTTGGGTCACTCCTCAAAGTGCTTGTCATTTTCAGCTTGTGTTCAGGACTTGTCACAATGGGAGAAATATGATTAGTCGCGTCATGTTCTGTAGTTGGGTGTGTTACCTTTGACTTCCAGTCCGTGTTAGCTGTGCAGGCACTATTAACTGGTCATAGAAAATAACATGTACCCATTAACACCCTAGATGTTCTTGAGCTCTTGCTCTGCAGCAAAGATAAAGGAATGCAAAAGTCATTTTCCCCCTCAGAACTAAACAAAACTCACGTTCAGTGGGAAAAAACAGCGCTTTCCCCAAACTCCTGTGTCTTTCTCCCTGCTTTGGGGGGAGGCGCTAATCCTAAATTAAAGCAGGTTCTAAGCACAGCAGAACGTTATATGCAGGAATGGAGTTTTACCTCCCTTTCCTCGGCTGCTTTCTGGTGTGCAACCCTTACTGCTGGAGCACAGAGGTGGGATGGAAGCAAGAGATGCAGCCGTGGCCGTAAGCAGAATGTGCTGGCAGGAGCCACGGGTGCTTAGAAAACGAGGCCCCGGTTTGAAATGGTCTGATTGTATTTACACTGCTGGTTTTTGAAGTCTCAGCAAATGGGCCAACAGCGAAGTGCTGTGAAGCCCAAGGAGCTGTGTCCAGATGGTTTGGTTTACCTTCAAAACGTGGCGAAATTGCATGAAGAAGCGGGGTACGCTTGCCATGAAAACAAAGCTCAGCCCCATCTTGTCATTCTTCTGCAGTAGGAAATTCCTGAAGGGCTGAAATGGGAGTTTGGGTCGGTATTGGAGCTCAGTCCCCTTTTCTCTTTCCTAATACAGGGGATGCACAGCTGAGTTTCCATCCCCCACCTCTCCATATAGAGCTGCATTCCTCTGAGCTCGTCTTTGTGTTGCCTTCTTGTGAATTATCGTGGCAGAATACTTGCTCGGTATTGCCATGTCGCCTTCAGAATGTGTTTTTTGAAGGAAAAAATTGAACAAAATGTGCTGTTTATATGTAGTTGGCAATGGCTGGCGATGGGCAGCTCGGGGTCACCTGCTGACAGTGCAGTCTGCACTGGGGGAAAACACCATTCTGGTTCTCTGTAGGCTGCAGTGTGGAAGTTGCTCTTGCAAAAAGGTGGGAGCTGTGTTTTTCTGGACCTTAGCACTTACAGCTGACCTTACTTTTCATTTTAAATATGTTTTAAACGAAGGCTTGTGAGGTTATTTTTTTGCACCAGCTCCTATCCTCTGTGGCTGTTGGAAGTCAGGCCAAACTTGAGTAGTGCAGATCCTTTCTTTTGTGACCTTGGCGTAACTTTGTCCTTGTCTTTCACATTTCTGGTACAGGTTTGTATTTACATTCATGGTTTTGAGATCTGTTCCCTCTCTCCATTACGCACGGAGCGCCAGGCCTGGTACAAGCCGTATCCATTAACTTCGGTCTCCATTGACTTTGTGATAGTGTTTATTTTTGTGGTGTGCACGAGCAAACTTTCTTTCTCCATGGCCCCTCTCACGTTTCTGCGGCGCTTTTGTTCTCCTGTTGGACAGGAATGTTTCCTAGCTGAAAGGAAGGAATATTTGTCCTCCATCAGGTGTCCTCAAACACTGCTTTAACCCACCCCTACGCTTTTCCTTTGACCTTGCCTGTTCCTGCAGGTACTCTTGAAGCCTTTCACTTCCCAATATGTCTACAACAGCTCAGAAACTTGCAGTCACTCCAACCCTTCCCATTTCCCTTGAGAAAAATGCAGGGGTGCCTTTGTGCTGAGCAGGAATCCCTGGGATAAACTCTGCCTCTGCCTGCGTGTTGGCACCGAGCTGTGTCCTCAGTAGGAACAGCCATAGAGCGATGTCCTCAGCAGCTTTCCTCGTGCTGAGCATCCGTGCCATGAAAACACTTCTGTCCTTTGTCAGTAAAGTTGAGTAGGCAGAGGAAAAGGGAGAAATTTCCCCTCCCTCTGAGCCACGTTCATCAGACTTCTGCCCGCTTTCCTACAGCCTCTGCCTGTTGTTTCCTGCAGCGGCGATGAGCCTCGCAGGTCCAGTGTTGTTGTGCCCCAAGAGGAATCTGCCTTTTGCAATTTGACATTCATTCGTTGACAGCGCGTCTCTGTAACTTGTGGTTTGGACTCACAATGGCTCGAAATCAAATGCTTTCATTAGGCTTTGATAATGAATCAGTGCTGGCTAATGGGCGCGTTACGTCGGAATTGTCAGTTCTATCAGTTACATCAGTCATTTTTATTTTTGGAAGGATAATTGTTCTTTACACCCCAACTACCACTCATTGATAAGTCCTCATTGAATTGCCTGCTGTTTATACTCTGGGTAATGCTCCCGTCCAACCCACAGTCCTAAAACCTGGGTGTTTTGGGGGGTCTGTTTTTAATGATCAGCAGTTTCTTACTTTTAATAGCGTTTCTGCCTTTTGCCCAAAGAGTTCTTGCCCTTCATCCAGCAGATCTGCTGTCAGACCAACTCACCTGCATGTCCCTGGCACTGCTAATAGCAAGGAATGCTGTTTGCTTGTGGGCAGCATCAGCACCATGTCAGGGTCCTGGGAAGCTGCAGCTGGTGCTGCTGCATGGGAGGCATTGCTGGGCCCTGGCAGGCACACATCTGCCCTCTGAGCACTTTTATTTTTTTCTGATGTCATTAATAATAATAAAAATAATTGATTTTGGACATCTAGAAGATCTGCTGAAGGGCTTTGGTTTGCAATTGATCTCTGCTCTACCATGAACACTGCAGAAATAGCTTCTCTTTTCCAGCCGGCAGGACTGGGGTTGTGAAAATGAAACTGAAACAGAACAGAAAGCTGCATTTCTTCCAAGTCATTGGGAAGCACAAGCTGCTGTCTGCAAACAGAGCTCTGCTCTTCTTCAGCCCAACTGCCTGATCCTGACCCAGCTCTGATGTCAAACATCTCCTTCCAGGAGGCAAAGAATCTTAGAATCATAGAACCATCAAGGCTGGAAAGGACCTACAGGAATGCTGTTTGCTGCAACTGTCAGCTTACTTGTTTCCACTAACAGCCTGAAAATTCACAGGGCACAGAAAGCCACCTTGAGAAAAAGAGATGGGATTTTTTCCCCCATCCTTTTGGGTGCCTTTGATTTTAAGCAGACAGGAGCGAGTGGGTTAAGGCTGGGTGATAATACACTGTTGTTGTGAATTCCTTTGTTTTAATGCTCATTTTAAGAAACTATTTGCTGAAACAGAACGCTGAAGTTCTGACTCATAAAGACAAGGTAGGCTTTTATTTTTTAACACATGCAAAATAAGTGCTTTCCTTTCCACCAGGGCAAAGATAGAAACTGTCCCATGAAAGAGGAATAGCTGTGCAAAAAATAAGAGCTGGCAGCTGAAGATGCAGCATTCTTGGCTTCACATCTGGGCCAGTGGAAAACTGCTGTTTTTTGAGCATGCTTTCTGGTGTCAGCGATTTGCAGGAGTTCAACCTCCTTGTTCCCACCAAACAGAGTGCTTAAACGTTGCTGGGTTTGTTTGTTTTTAGAAGTGCTCATAAATGCCAAGGAAATTTGGCTTTACAGGACTGGCATTGATCGCCGAGAGGAGAATTGTGCTGCATCTCCTCAGCTCTTAGAAATATTAGGATAGGAAGGGGACTGTAAGCATTCTTTAGATGTGATGGCTGTGTCATGCTTCCCATTAGCAGAACACGCTGCCCAAATTCACTTTAAATGCCGATACAGTTTGTTAAAGAAAGCGTGTCCTTGTCTGTCCTGCTTTGAAACAAGATACAGGGCTTTAAATGAGCAGAGAAATCTCAGGACCTCTCTGCGCTCATCCCTTGCTCCTGTTCTTTAACTCGCAGGCTGGAAGGATGTGATGACATTTCCTTGTAACTATTCCTCACGCGTCTTCTGATTCATTCATCTTCTCCAGCCTCTGCCTTTCCCTTTGGCTTGGGGAGAGCATAACAGCCCCTGTGGCTCAGGGAAGGGCTGAGGGATGGCTGCTCTCACTGCCACATCTCATCTCCTGCGGGGAGCAGTGCTGGAGGGCGGTGTGCTGGCCATGCCATAGGTGGGGCATGTTACACACACAAAGTCTGTCCCATCAAAGGTCACTTCACCGTTTTTCCAAGGTCTGTTTGGCTAGAATAATTCTGAAAAAGCAGGAGTCTATGGGTTCATATGGAATAGAGAACACACGAGCACACTGGGACTTCCCAGATGTGCTGGTACAGCCCAGATGTGCTGGTACAGCTGTCCAGCCATCCTTGGTACTCTGTACTTAGAACCCATTGGTGCATTATAAGACTATGTAAGCTATGGCTTTAGGCTGGAGCCTAAAGGAAGGAGCTGCTCAGTGTACCGAGGGCAGATCCCACTCCCTACAGATAAATCTGGAGGGTGGGGAGCGTTTGTATCAGTTGTAATGGTGAATAAAAATTAAAAGTGCATCCACTGATACCCGAAGTGATAGGAGTGAAATGTGTAACCTTCTCCTACGTTTCAGCAGATGCCTCGATGTGAGGGTTAAAAGAGTAAGTCTTTTTTAGGCCCGGGAATGCCGAGATGTCTTGCTCTATCTTAGGCACTCCTCTCAAACATGGGTATATAAGGAATTAGGGAAAAAACAAGAAGAGACAGGGAAAGGGAATGACTAAGAATACCTCCAGATATTTCTCCTTTATTTCCATAAGGGGTAATAACTCATGAGCAATCCGGCAGAGGGCACTTTCTTTAAATAGAACGTTCTGATTCACAAGCAGAAAAAGGAAATAAATATTTTCTTTTCGACTTCGAGACACATCCATGAATACCAGCTTCTGAAATGGTATTTTATCATCCATACTTAAAAAAGAAAAAAAAAAAAAAGGAAAGAAAATCCCATGAATAACTCAATGTATGCCACAGGATTTGAGAAAGAGCCCTTTCTCGTTGTCAAAAGACTTGCAGAATACAGGGAACTATTTCTTCCTCTGGAATGTTAACCTTCATAGAAATCCAGCCTTTATTTTGGCCTCTCCCAGAAGTGCAGGGCTGATGGGGCGTTGGGACACAGGAGGCTGCTGTAAGGGAAATGATCAATAAGATAGAATTAAACCTTCAATATGTGTGGGACGTGAAAGGAGGCATCATTCGCGGACCATTTCAGCTGCACTTTCAGAAGGTGGAAGCAGTGCAAAGCAATTTGCTCTGTAGTTGCTGGCTGCTCCTGCATGGTCACCAGGACGTGCCTGGGGGTGCAGGTGGGCAGCACACGTTTAGAGGATGGGAGCCCATGTTCTGTAGGGAACCCGCAGGCTGTCTGGTAAGGATTTCACATGTTGATTCAGTTGTTCTCCAGGGAAAGGCTCTCCTTCAGCTCTGAGGTCCAGTATCCGTTGTGTTAAGGCACCAGAGCAAGCTGCTGCTTGGCTTTGAGTCACGGCTTGAATGCTCAGGGCTGTGCTTGGGCTCTGAGGTTTGGGACATCAGCAGAGCTTTCAGTGAACCTCACTTGAGTTCCTGGTTAGTCCTGAAGTCTGATGGCTTTAAGTGAAATTGCTTTACCTCAATCTGTGCAGTGCAAGGAGGAAAGGAACAACGGGAGATTTTCCAGAGTAAAACATTAATTGCTTTTATAGAAAGGGGAAATCACGTTCTCTGCATAATTTGGCACTGTCCTTCTCTTCCCATAGCAAACAGGGAGCAGCCCCACAGATCTGCAGAACTGCTAAATATAGTGACTCTTACTCTGTGGGATTTTAGCACTTCTCACATTTTGGCACTTTGGTTGCTTCTTATTTGGCTCCAGAAACGCAAAAGGATTTATGTTGTTGTACATAGAGACGAAAATGAGAAGTTGGGTCTATTGCTCTTTCTTAAGTAGTAGCACATAGTCGGGTCTTTGTTCCTCACCTGTTAACATGTCAGCTAATTATTCATCCTTTCCACTTTTTGTTTATTTCATCAGTGCGAAGTGCTGGGACCTCTACAAAATGAGACAGCCCTTGTACTGAACATTCGCAGCTTTGAAAAACACGGGCTGTTTGTGCAGGGAAGGCGTGAAGCTCATTCTGAGTCCCATTTAGGAACAGTGAGTGGAAGGAATACGTCTGCAGGAGGAGGTCTGGTGGCAGACGAGGAGGGATTGGTTGGAGCAGAAGGAACATTTCTGGGCATCGGGGTGTTGCTGGCAGTTTTACTCCTGATTTGGGTGCTCTGTTTTCAAGTCGTGGCTGAGGCCAGCGTTGTGAGCACCCGCCTGTGCAGCTCTCACATTTCCTGGCTCTCACTGTCCCCTCTGAAGGCAAACAGATAACGAGATGCTTTGAGGCACAGGGCTGAGTGCAAGCTGCTCACCTTAACCGGGTTCCAGCCTGGTGACAGTGCGCTGCGACCATTTAATGTGTTTGCACTGATCAGAGACATGCACATTCAAGTGGGCCGGGTAAATAAAGGAGAGGCATCTCTGCGGCGAGGCAAGTCCATGTGTGTACACACGGGGCTGGGAGGCCCCGTCGGAACTTGCCATCACTTATCCTCTGTCTCAGAAATGCACAAAACGTGCTTAAAAAAAGGAAAGTGCTTTCCAGCAAGGAGCGTTCCCTGCAGCAGATGCCCTGCTCGCGCACACGCTCCAGCAAGGCTTTTTTAGGCTGCTCTTGGCAGCCTTTCCTTCCTAATGAAGGAAATCTCCTGTTGCTGCTGGGATGGGGTGATGTGTAATCAATGATGCAGCGGTTCGGAAGCTCTGTTTCCTAAGAAATACCTTTGTTCGAAGCGTTTTGTAGCCCCCCCTGCGATGGGAGCTCAGCCCCTCGTGCCCGTGTTTGCTCCGGGGTGCTTTGCTCAGCACAGAAGTGGCATTTTGTCCCTTTTGATCTGATTACCAGCAGTATGTTTCCTCACTTTCAGATAATGCCCGGGCAAGTCGTCGCTTTAATTGTACATCTCATTGTGCCATCCCTGTTCAATCATGTTCAAAAATACCTACATTTCACCCTTGTCCCCCACCTCCCTTTTCCCATTTAGATCTCACTGAAGTCCATTCTCCCTTATCAGCACAGTAATTTCATGAGCAGAGCTAGGATTTCTGCCGTTTAGGCCCCGGCCATTGTCTGTCGCAGCTGCAGTCAAGATAAACCCTCACCCAGAACAAAGTTGGAATGACCTTTTACAAGCAGAATCTGCCTTGTTTCCCTCCAGACTAATTTATCAGCCTTCATTTCAGCCCAGTCTCTCAGCAGAGGCCTGAAAGAACATTACAGAGAGCATGAATGAACAGGGGGATTAAGATGCTTGGCTAGTCCCTCTTTTTCATCAGACACCTTCTGGATTTACTGAGATGTAAGCTGTAAATGACCGTAAGTGGTGAACTGCCTTAAACTTGCAGGAAGGGAAAGGGAAGGGGCGGGGGGGTCGGGGGGAATCACCAAAGCCAAATGTTTGGGAAAGAAGAGGTTTGTGGGGACCCGGATAAAGCCCTGTGCTGGGTCTGGCACACATTGCGCTGCCGGGGCCCCGGGGTCAGCGCTGCATCCCGGGCAGAGCAGCCAGAAAGGTGTCTGGTGAATTTAAATCGAGCGGTGTGTTGACTTAAAGCAAACACGGACAACTGGATGGCACGTCTGTCTGGACTGAAAGTCTTTTTTTTGTGCAGCAAAGCAGCAAAAATGTCAGCGGGAGCGTGACTTCAGTGCTGTGAGAACAGGTCTTTTTAAGGTGAACTTGGCCAACGTGAAATAGCAGAGCCACTTGGAGCTGACAGCTCCATAATCCGAGGGGCTTGCAGTGAGGAGGGGAACCAATAGCAGAGCCCTTAATGAGGGGAGCTGTCGGCACGGCTGTGTGCACAGAGCTGCTGCTCTGGAATGGGGTAACGCTGCCCCTTGTGCCACGGGGCTGCAGATTCCTTCAGTTCTCCCACCTTTTGGTTTTCTTCATCTTTCATTTGACGAAGCAAAGGGTCGATGAACAACTTGGGAGCGTTGCTGCTGAAGCACAAGCTGAGGGGAGGCAAAAATCCTCATCTATAGAACTTGAATCGTGGTGGTGGATTACTTTAGGGGAGGTGAGCTGAAAGCTTTTGCAAGGGAAGAATTAAACGCAGCTCTGCTGGCTCAGCCTCTGGGAACAGTGGTGGTGGTGGTGATTTTTCCTGCATTATTGCACGGGGATCTTGTGCAGCCAGCCCTGGGCAGAGCGTGAGCTGCGTGCTGGCAGCAATGACCACGTGCAGAAATGCAGGGAGGTTTGGCACTTCTGGAATGTAATTTGGCTTCTGGTATAGCTGAAGTTGTGGTGGAGAAGAGGGAGGGGGCAGAGGATGGAAGTGCAGGGATGTGGATCAGGGAAATGAGCAGAGGGGCAAAACCATTTCATCGTCCCTGGAGGTGTTCTGGAAAAGGGTAGACGTGGCACTGAGGGGCACGGTTGGTGGGCATGGTGGGTTGGGCTTAATGATTTTTCAACCTTAATGATTCTATGGTTCTATCCTGAAGAAACTGCTCGTAGCAAGTGGTGAACAGCAGCCATATGATGCTTGGAAGCTGGATTCAGTTGGTGTGAGGTGATGAGGAGCCCCACTCGTGTGCTGGGCGAGCGTGGCTGCGAGACCTCCCTATCTTCTGTAACCTTATCTACCAATAAATCCCAGCACAGCAGTTGGCATTTCCCTTTCAGAGCAATAAAAGCTCTTGAAATGCAGAGTCTGGTGGTTGTAACAAAAAAAAAAAAAAAAAAAAAAAGACTTCTTATAAACCTTTGGAAGACTTCTGATTGGGCATTTGACTGAAAGTCCAGGCTTCTTTGCATCTTCTGTGTTGCTTTTCCATAACGTGGTTCTGCTTTTGCAGTCTTTCAGCTACTGCTATGGAAGTTGCAGTTGAGTTGATGCCATCTTTTCTGCATGCGGCAGCGGTGGTGTTTAATCTCATATTGAAAGAGGTTAATAATGCAAAAGCACTGCTGTTGAGATGACACCCAGCTCTGTGTTTTGTAAGGGCAAAACGTGTGTGTGATGTGTATCAGTAAACACACGTTTAAATTTACTGCTCACTATGAACTGTAGTTGGCAAGAGTAGGAATACAGCGAATTCAGAATGTGACTGATAAAATACTGATACTGTATCTTTTAATTTATTACCTGCATTACCCACACACTCTGTTTTCCACTCTGTTCTCTCTCCTTCACGAGTTGTGTTTTCACTAGACTGGCATTTTCCTACTCTGATGAATTAACTGTCAATTGAAGTTAGTGAGATAAATCAAAACAAATGGACACCCTGCTCCATATTGACTTTCTCACTGCCTGATTCTGAAAACCACTTTGAGCACTTTGCTGCTATTATGCTCGCTTGGTTCTAAGCAAATGGACAAGAAGGAAGGAACTGGGGGAGGTGGGTGTTTAACAGCCATCAGTTACATTCTCCCCATCTCTGCCTCATCTGGGATCTTGTCAGCAGTGAGATCTGCAGCATTTACCTAGAAAGAAGACACTTGGCATGGCATAAGAAAATAAAATGCTAAGCAGCTTTCAGGAAGCATGCTGCATTGAAGTCTGGGTCTTTTCAAGCGTGCTCTTAATCTGCTGGAAGAGTGTCCTGGGGATAACTGCAGCAGTGCCCAGAGGAGAACCTTCTGGTCAGATCCAGCCCTGGCTGTGTGCAGGACAGCCCCAAGCAGAGCCACATCTCTGGCCTGAATCCACGTGAGGTTTGCTAGCAGCTGTGTGGGACTTTTCTGTCTATAATTACATCGTTAGGGGATAAGGGACTTCAAGGTGTCAAAGCCTTGTATCTCAAGATAGAATCAGTGCTGGCCTGGTTTACTGCTTGTGCGGGCAGATGAGCGCTGAGCAGCATCTGATGGCTGGGGGCATCAGTGTCCCTAATTAACAAACACTTTGCTGAAGTGATGAATGAAGTCGGTCTGAGATGCACAAGTCCGAGTGGTGGCGGACATGGTGGAAGCCCGCGGATGAAGAACAGGCAGTGCTTGGGTACAGGAATTCCTCCTCATCCTCAGCCTTGGTGCCGTGTGATGGAAAGTGATGGATGTTGGATTGTTTCTAAGCACAAGAACAGCAAACCCATCGGCGTGTCTCGAGCAAAGCTGCATGTATCAAATGCCAGCCGTACCTCTGGCTGACCTTGGTTACTCCGCATGGTTTCAGCCAGAAGAACAAGCATATTCCTGTCATACAGCAAATGTTGAAATTCCTTTGTTATTTGTTTACTTGTATCTTAAACATCTGCGCCTTCATGCTTGGCTTTGCAATGCATTCTTGATGAAGCCGATGATTTTTCCGCAGCCATCCCCTGGTTGTGTGCTGTGCCTTCCTCTGCGTCCAGCGCAGTTTTGCAAACAAATCTTAACACCTTCTCACCTGGAAGGGACCTGGTCAACTTTCATTCAAGAAGTAAAAGGTTAAAAAGAAACGTACGTGCGGAGGAATGGATGGTGGAAAGGGGTAAAGCCTCTCAGCAGTAGGTTAATTGGAGAGTGGAATACCAGTGTAGATGGGAGCACATAGTTTCCTTGGACAATGTGCTAAAGAACTGGGAGCTGGGAAGGACCAGCTGGGATTGTTAGTGAATTAGCTGAAGTCAGAAACCGCTGAATGGAGCAAAGAAGTAAAGGGGAAATGAAGGTTAGGGTATAATTCAGTCTAAATTAGGTGGGCCATTCACAATGCATAAAAGGGCTCTGAGCTTCCTTTCTTGGGGAAAATGGGTAGGAAAGCTCACTTTTATTTGGATGCGGGCTGAGTGGTTGATTTTAAGAATGTGCATACCTAGAGCCTACTTTTTGGAAGTGCATTATCCCACATGAGTCTGGAGGAAGCTTTGAAAATGCCATGAGCCTGAAAGACAACGGATTTAATAAGGCAGAATCACAACCGTTGCGCTGCAGAAGCTGCGTCACTTTAATCTGTTATGAACTGAAACAAATTCTCTTCGCTTATTCAGTCTTTGCTTGCTCGTTTTGAATGGTGAAAACTCTGTGTCTGATCCCCTGGTGCCCGAAATCCCCTCTGGCTTTGGCCCATCTCTCCCTGTTGTTTTGGAAGGAATTGTAACGTTGGTGTACTTGCAATAATTTCTAAGTTTTGTTTCCAGAAGGGTTTGCCATGGGAGGGGATGTTGCAGTCAGAGCAAACGTGCTTGGAGAGAACGGGTTTGTTCAACCTTAAATCATGAAAAGCAGCATTTGTGGGAGGGGAGAGGGAAGATGGGCAGGAGAAAGGAGATGTAAACTGCATTTTTTGTAGCTGGCTTGCTTTATTTATTTATTTGGACTCAGGAGGGTCTTGAATGAGCCTTGCAAAGCCAGCCTTCCAGTCGTGCTGGAGGGGAAAGCAAAGGACCAGTCCTTTGTTTTGCTTGTACACTCATGTGTGCGTCCCACAGCACCTTCCCAAGTATTGCAGTTGTCAGATGTTACACTTCCACACCGCGTGCAGCTTTGTGCTCTGTGTGTGTGGCACTGAGAGCAGGCAGAGCCAGCTGGCTCAGGTGCTTTGGAGCCACAGGGCAGGAAGCAAAGCTCGGCCTTTCCAGTGCGATGGGAAGAGCTGTGCTGCATCCCCACTGGTGCTGCGGCGCTGGATTTCTATGGAGATGTTCAAACTTGCTCACCCTCAGTCTGCCTGTTCCTTCCACTGTCTGTTTGATGACACAAATTCACCTCTATTCAACTTAACAAATATTTGAAGCTTCCTCGGAGTACAGTCCAGCTCTGACCTGCGTGTTGTCTATGGGCACAAAGTGATGGCAGCACCCATCGCAGTGACGTGGTCTCTGGCTGTGCAAGGCATGCCAAAGCCACCCCTGGGTGATGCTGGCTGTTCTGTGCCATATGAACCTGCCTGCAGGCATGTTATGTTGGAGCCCTAATTAAATAGCCCATCCGATTGGTGCTACTGTGGTCTGTTTGAAAGAGGTTGGGAGGGATGTGTTACTTGGCTGTGATCAACCCCAGTGCTGGGCTGCTGGGACTGGTTCCATGTGCTGTTACTGGTTACCTGCACGGCCCAGCTCACTTCTGCATTCCCTCTAAAGGCTTATGTCAAGCTCAGTCAATTTAAATGAGATTCAGGGCCGGAACGGCAATAAGTGTTCAATCAAAGTATTTGATAAATCACTTAAACAATCTTGCAGATTGCAAATTCTGTAAATGCAAGTTCTGCACTTATTCAAAGCTAGTGGATGTGACAAGACTAAGAGACAGCAAAGTCAAAACAGCGGGGAGAAAAACTCGGATTGTTTGATGAGATTAAAATGCCAGCGATTCAAGTGGCAGGCAGGTAGGGCTGAGCTGCTCGTGGGGCTTTCCAGCCAACACTTGAGCATTTACAAGGAGAATATACAGATGGGATAAAGAAGAGAAGGCTGATTTGATGATTGCAGCATAATTTTACCTTTACTTCAGGGTATGTGTGTTTTCCTTAATATCTTGAATGGCATAATTTAGACGGTCAGGAAAGTTTTCTCCCTTATTAAATGGAATGACAAGTGACCGTAGGAGTGGGAGAGGGGAAATCTCAACAAACCCCAGACGCTTTGAATGCTGAGCAATTACTCCCAGGTAAGCTGGGCTGCAGCTGAGCTTCCTCAGGGGGCATTTACTGCGAGAAGTGCCTCCTCCTGAAGGGTGAAAGCAAAGTGCTGAATGCAGCTCTTTGATGCGACTTTAAAGTGCTTGGTGACCCAATGCAGACAGGAATACGGCGAACGGTGTGTTTAATGATTTTTTTTTTTTTTTTTTGTCTACAGTTTTGATTCTCTCAAAGAAGTATGGAAGAAATTAAAGCAAATCAAAGCTTGCTGAGCAGCTTCTAGAATGAAATCTTGTGCTTTCTTCTTTAACCTTTCTCCTTCTTATTACTGAAGGAAGGTTACCAAATTACAACAGAGGGGAATGCACATGTTGCAAGTGCTGACACAAAGGGGAGAAGCAAGGTTGGAAATCAGGGCTTTCATGGTCACCAGGAGGAAAACTGCATCCCTGCCTATAGCAGGGGGCTTGGAACGAGGTGATCTTAGAGCTCCCTTCCAACCCAAACCATTCTATGGCTCTGTAATTCTATGCTTTTAGGTTGTGGCCAGCGCTGATGTTCAGCATTTTGTTTTCATCTTTCATCTGGTTTGGGGTGGGGTTCGACGTTCCCTTATCTCTGTCCTTGTTTGTAGTACTGTAGGTATTATTAAGACCCTGGTCCTAAACTTGTGTGTGCTTCCTCTACACATCCGGAATCAGAGTTTGGTGACTTGCTGTGAAGGTTGCATTGGGATCCAGGTGACCTGGAGTCGCCATCGTTCTTTCTCCGATAACATACATACGTTTTGCACATCATCACTGATGGAAATCAGCAGCCACTCGTACAGCACTGTGTGTTCCATACAAGGTAGAGCTCCCTTCAGTCCTGCCCTGCTGCCAGTGCCTCCTTTGCTGTGTGTCTGCAGCTCTGTCTCGTGGACGGGGAGAGGTGAAGGCTGTGTGTGCGCAGGCGTGTGTGTGCGTGCGTCTGTTGTTTCTTTCTTCTTGAAATGCTTCACCACAGTAGGCAAAATGGATGAAACACAGAAAAAGAGAGACAATAAATAGTTTCCTAACCTGGCTTGGATAATAGAGAAAGTTCGTTAGATTTATTAATCCTCATTTTCCTTTGGACTGTCAGGCTTAGAGTGACAGTAAAAAAGCTTGTGACGACTTTGGCTAATTTGCACTCCATTCACTTTCTCATGAAAACCCATCAGGATGACTGAAGAACTGCTCTGCAATTGACCTTATTCAATGGCAGAGTGATATACTGGGAAACAGGCCAGTTTTTACAATGCCGAAAAGAGCAAATTGGACGGAATCTTTGTTCCTCTCTTTTTTCCCCTTTCCTTTTTATGCCAGTCTTGCTCTAGTTAAGCTCTCTCATTTGTTCCAGCAGTAGCTCCAGGGCTCGGGTCACCCTCTGTGGCTGCCATCGCAGGTGATCGCTGGGCTGCCGGCCTGAGCGTGGGGTGGGGGCACATTGGAAGCCCCACAGCGAGGTGCCCAGAAGGGGCTGCTGCCCAGGAGCTGCACTGGGGCTGTATGGGGGAGGTGGGGGGGCTGCGGGGTCTCGGCGGGGAGGGGGAGGGAGGGCTTTCCTTGTGCATCTGAGAAACTTTGTGCTCCTCTGTGTGCACTCCACATCTGCCATTGTCCTCAAAGGGATGCTGAGGTGCTTCAAGTGGGTAGAATTTGTCTGGTGTGTAGGAGAATGGCAAAGCAATTTGAGCCTGAGACATGAGGACTTGGGCTGCTGCTGTCTGGGGGGGGTGTTAGGGTTTGGGTTAGGGTTAGGGTTAGGGTTAGGGTTAGGACATCCTCCATCCACGTCCCATTTATATTGATGAAATTACTGAAAATGCACCTTTGTTTCTGGATTGTATCAGAAGTGGTTCTTAAAAAGATTTCTGGCTGGTCAGCTATTGCCATCAAGGTATTGAATAGCAATAAGTCCAAGATGTTCTGTAGGTCCTGTGCCACTGGTGCTGTGTGTCACCCTTGGGGCAGCAGCTTCCCCTGGGGTGGCTGATGTGCTCCCATAGGAACAGCCTGCTGGTCAGGCACTGGAATGGGCTGCACAGGGACGTGGTGGAGTCACCATCCGTGGAGGTGTTCAGGAACCACGGAGATGTGACTCTTGGAGATGTGCTTAGTGGGCATGGTGGGAGTGGGCTGACAGCTGGCTTGATGGTCTTGGAGCTCTTTTCCAACCTTAATGATTCTGTGATCGATTTACGTTAGAAAACAGACATCCTACCAAAATAACAGGATTGGGAAAACTCTCATCTCCCCGCAGTGGTACCAACTACAATGCTGGCAGCCTGGTGCTGTGTGGGACACACAGAGCTGTTGGGCTCCTGCAGAAGAGCTCACAACCCCCATACTTACACATTTGGAAAGCAAACCAACAGGGTGGGGGGGCTGAGCTCGGTGTGAAAGAGCAGAGCAAACAACCAAGCCTTCCTACAAACGTATTTGGGCCGAACGTTTGCTTGAAGGAAGGAGCAGCGCTGACCCCACGGGGGTCTCCTCAGCCTGCAGGATCAGCAGGGAGCTGCTGTGCTCCGTGTGCCCCTGGAGGCCGTGCTCCCACAGCCCTGCACCGCTGGCACCGCGCTGTCATCTCCTCACCCTCCTCCTCCGGTGCCCTCAGGTCCTCCAATTTCCCCTTCCCTCTCTATCAAATTCTGCCCATGTCCGCACCCTCATTAATCAATGTCAAGTCACAGAGTGTACAACAAGGGCTGTATTCTTC
Organism: Phasianus colchicus; assembly: GCF_987193195.1. Lineage (NCBI taxonomy): Eukaryota > Metazoa > Chordata > Aves > Galliformes > Phasianidae > Phasianus > Phasianus colchicus. The sequence continues at coordinate 6,417,279 of NC_143457.1, forward strand.
AACTGCCCCCTCAGCCCTCATACATCCCATTGTTCCAAAAAACTGATTCAGATGGCAAGAAAACAGCCGATGCAGCACATAAAAGAGATGAGACAGAAATGAAAAGAATCAAGGAGGGGAAAAAGAAAAAAAAAAAAAAAAGAGGAGGCATTTTTTTCCCCTGAAACACTCGAATAAATACTCAGCAATGATAATTTAAATTATTCATACATTTATGAAAACATCCATTGAAAAGTGAAGTGTATGATGCTCTTTGTCTACTTTACTTTGTCTCTTGTTTGTGATTAACCTTTACTGTAACTTGGGCTGGCAGTGCCACGGTCACAAAGAGCAGACTTTTCCTTCCATGGGAAAAAATGTTTCATCGTACCCAAATGAAAAATTAAGTGGAGGTATTTAGTGCTGATGTGGCGATTTGTCGCGCAGCGTTAAAGATGCACTGTGAGCCACGTCTGTAGTCCGAACGCTGCTTCTTGTAAGAGAAAAAAAAAGGAATAGAAACAAGAGACAAAGCCAGCTTTTAGCAGCAGGCTCCCTCCCAGTGCAGTTTGACATATATTTACTTGCAGTGCCGTGACGTCCTTCAGGAGCCACAGAGCTGATATCCGTGGTGCGGATCTGCTGCCCTCAAATAGGGGGGATCTGTACGTGTCAGAGCACAGGCAGCATCTCAGAATGGGTAAAAAAGAAAGCTGGGCTGCTTTAGTTTCAGCTCCTCTGAAGATGAACAAACTATGCAGCAGTTATTCGTAGAATAGCAGTAATGATTTCATCCAAAAACATGCGACCTTACAGCCTGTGGAAGTGCAGAGAGTTGTTTCCTTTGCCTTTTAGATGGACTTCTTTGCTCCAGCGTTGTGGTCGCTGGCTGGCTTAGTAAACCTCCGCTTGTGGCAGGATGAGTAGCAGAACTCTAAATGCCCATAGCGATAAAGAAACGAATATTGGGAATAAGAATAATAACTTGGGAGGTTTTGGAAGACTCCGAGCTGCGGGGATTGTATTTTTTTGGTGTATTTCTCAAATTCTTACTTTTCGCAGAGACCAAGAGAAACAGTCAGAGCAAAGCTTCTCTTATAACTCTGGTGTCTCGCTTGTAATTCATCACATTTCCATCCAACTGCAAACTGGAGCGGTCTGGATAATGTCACACAATCTATAGATAATCATCCAAACATTTTTATTCTCGAGTGAACGTAATTCGTCCTGCAAATATGCATTTATGCCTTCCATAACTGGCTGATTACGTGGGAGGGGAAGCCATTGTCTAGCAGTCAAAGCCAGGGGATTTTGAGCAAAGATCCAGTTACTCTTGTGTTGACTCTGCAGTTGACTCTCCGAGTGACCTTGGACATGTCACTTATCCTGTGAATGCTTCGCTTCCTTCTGTAAATGGATATAGCAGTTTTGAGTAGACGCAGGGAGCTCAGCAATGTGTTCTGAGGTGGTCCCTCCTCGTGGGTGCTGCTGGCTCTTGGCACTTGAAGCTGACAGCAGTCTTTGGAGCAGCGGGGTTTTGCTAAGCATCACCATTGTGCAGCTCATCCTGGGGCTCTTGTATATTTGTTCTTTCGGTCGGTTTCCACTCCTGTGTTTCATCTTCCAGTTTTCAGCTCTTCTGCCTGGCGATTTCCGTGCAAAATGACTCTAAACCCCTTTCTTTGCATCTATCGTGTCTAGGATTTACTGCTTTTGTATTTTAATGCTGCCTCTGGATTTGCCTTTTGCTGAGGTGAAGCGTGTGCCCTTGTTTCAACAGAAAAAAAAACATTTTTAGTAAATCCACCAGTGGATAAATCTACTGACAGAGGCTGTCAGCCATAGGATACAGTATTTATATAGAAAGTGTGGTGGAAAACTGTATATTAAAAGAGGAAAGGAGCTGGAGCAAAAGTCCTAAATCAAACCTCTGGCAGCAAACTGTCCTGGTGTGTATTTCTTGTTCGACTGTGATTCCTTTTGCTTGGAAATTATCCAGGAGTTCCTGGCTCAGTGACCTGGGATATTTTTCAATTTACGGGATGGATGGAGCAGTGGGCAAACTGCAGAAGGGCCTGGGGTTTTCTTTGGGTATGGAGAGACACAGCAAAGTTTGGTTCCTTCTCCCAGCTGCTTTCCATCAATCGTCCTTCAGCACTCCCAGCTCCTCCCATCTCACCAACCCAACCTTTGGGCTTGTTTGGCTACGCAGGGCTGCTTTGTTAGCACACAGCCGGGCACGAGCAGCCCTTATCCCAGCAATGGGAGGCGCAGGGAGAAAAGTTGTTGTCCTGTGCACAGAACATCCCTGCACTTCTCTGTTTTGGGTTTTGGATGAAGATGACTTAACTGGGTCTGGTTATGCTGTGTGCGATGTCGTCACACTGCGACTCACAATAATTTGTATGGAGATGTTGCACCTCTAATCTGCAGGGCTTTTCTGTGGCTGAGGAGCCAAACCTCAGATGTGCTCAGTCCTCAGATAGGAGAATTCAGAGGGAACAACCCTACAAACCTTGTGTTAGACCCTATGAAGACCCTACAAGCCTTGTGCTGAAGCAGCCCAGCCCTACAGCCCTATCAGTGCAGTGTTGGGGCAGCCCTGCCCTACAGCTCTACCAAACCTTGTGTTGGGCCCTATGGCCCTACAAGCCTTTCATGTTGGGGCAGCCCAGCCCTACAGCCCTATGAGCCTTGGGTTGGGGGCACCCAGCCCTACAGCCCTACAAGCCTTTCATATTAGGGCAGCCCAGCCCTACAGCCCTATGAGCCTTGTGTTGGGGCACCCAGCCCTACAGCCCTATGAGCCTTGTGCAGGGGCAGCCCTGCCAGCCCCACTCCCCGCAGCCCAGCGTTGCCCTCGGAATGGCTGGCACTGATGGTGACGATGATGATGGTGGCAATGCTGCCCTGCAGGGCTCCCTCCTCCCGCCCGCCGCCGAGGCCAGGCTCTGGGAAGGTGGCCAAATGCCACCGGGGACACTGGAGCAATAAATCATCCTCCTTCCAACATCTGCAGGCGCCAAAGGCTAGCCCCTCGCCGATGATGATCTCGCCTCCCACCCCCTGCTTTTTATCCTGTCCCTCTCTGACAAAACACCTATTGTCGCAGCCTGAGTGAAGAAGAGTCCTTTCTGCTGCACAAAGGCCCTCTGAAGCCAAGTTGCGAGCTGCCAGCGAAGATGCCTATGTCTCTGCAGGGAGCCTATATCTCACTCTCTTTCTCTGTAGTTCATACTTTTTCTCTCTCACGGGGGTCACCCAAAGCCTTTCACTCTGGCTTCATATTCACATAAAGACATCAAGAAAAAGAAAAACCACACCAGAAAGAATTATTAGGCATGGCTGTCAAATGCTTTATGGGGGGGTGGGGGTGGTTCGGGGGGAAAGAACAGTAACTCTTTATGTGCTGGCATTGTTATAGGAGCTAATGTACTCCTGCCCGAGCGTGGTTAGCAGGAAGACATTACATGCCTTAAGAATTACGGAGAAATATTAAACTAACATATTGTATTTCAGCAGAAGGGCATTTCCTTATAATTTCTGGGTTTCAGCAGGTTTTTGTAGGCTGTAGGAGGCTCTTTCTTGAGCCCGCTTTCTGGAACGGTTTTGTTATTTGGAGAAGCCCTCACTACATGGCATTTATGAACTGCAGAGAGATTTTTAGGAACAAGACCAAGTCGTCCCCAGCCTGCTTTTGCTGCCGAGGGGAGCTACAACCGCAGGCACTGCCCCCAGAGCTCTGGTAGCATTTCCATCAAACAGACACAGCTGCCCTGGTGCTGAGCTGCAGCCAGGAGACCCTCCAGCAGGCAGGAGGTGGCTCTTACCCACATTTGCTGGGAGGCAGAGCTACAAAAGCAGTGGGGAGGTAGCAGAGCTGCTCCCATCTCTCAGCCTGTGCTCATGGGAGCTGTGCAGAGCTGCGCTCCAGGCGCTCCATCCATCCGTCCGTCCGTCCATCCATCTGATGGCACAGAACTCTGCATGCCTCAGCCCCAAGTTGTGCTCGGAGGAGAAGACCCCGCTGTCTTAGGGAGGGAGATAAATTAAAAACTTCATTTAATCCTTTGGAAGGCCAAGACTGTAAAGTTAACAGTCGAGCAAGCTATTAAAATTTACAGCGAGGCATCAAAACAGAAGAAAAGTGCACATGCATAAAGTTTAAAGCATCCTTATAAAAAGCCGGAAACCTAACACTGCATTCCTACAAATTATTCCCTTAGCAAACATTTTTATTTCCAATTAGTAAAAGAAAAATTGCTAATTTGCTGCAGTTGGACAGGCCTGACGTCTCAATCTGCAAAGTGTCAGTGCTGTGAAAGGAAATGTTTCACACTGTGCTGGAGAGAGAGAGCAGCTCTAAAGAGGGTCAGGGCATTGGGCCCAGAAACCAGATTGACTGGCCATAGTGCTAAATTACTCACACAAGACGCACATTGTCTGCGGTGCCAGCTACAGAGCGCTCACTTTCTCATTCTTTCCCTTTTTTAGCTGGTGCTGGTGGTGGGGGGGGGGGGGGCGAGGGATGCGGGGGCCGGGGCTCAGCCCCTCAGCCCTGTGCTGGGTGAGGAGTGATGTAAATGGCGATGGGGGGTTCAGCCCTGCTCTGATCCTTCTGGGGGGCGCAGGGGGTGACAGCCCACAGCGCTGCGGTGCTGCATGGGATGAGGCTGGTGCTGGGATGGGCTGCAGGCTGCTGGCTCTGCCCACCCCCGCCAGGGCGCCGTCAGCGGGATGTTATGGAGTGCATCAGTGATAAATTCAGGGCTCAATGCCCCGCACTGATCGGGGGGAGATGCAGAAGGCTGCAGCTCTGATGCTGTGCTTCTCGTTGCACGATGCGCAGCGCTTGGGAGCACCCGCAGCAGCAGCCTGAAATACAGCTTTATTTCACTGAGATACCCCTGGCGCTCGCACAGGGACACCAGCGAGCAGAGAGATGTCTTAATTTCTCTTCCTATAAGGAATCAGTGTGAGACAAGGACCGACGGAGTTGTGCTGAGCTCCTGCGTGGGCCCAGCTCAGCTCTCCTGCCCAGTTTGCAGCAGGAGGCTGTCGTGGGAAGGAAGCTCTGCACCTTGGTGCGACACAGCCCCTTCCCAACCAGACAGCTCCTGCGTTTCTTTCTGCTGATAATCCCATCAGGACCTTTGTTTTCTGATAAAGCGAGATTCCGCTGGAGAAACCTAAACACATTAGAGGCTCCATTACATCCGCTGCGTGCTTCTTGAACCTGCCTGGTGCTTCCTGTGCGTTAAATAGAGCAGATGGCTCCCAGAGCCATGGGCCGCCCCGCCGGCACCGCGGCTGCTGGTCACTGCACAGCACAGCTGGAACGCCCCAGTGTGCCCCTATCAAAAATGAAAGAGGGGAAAAGAGCTTGCCTTGGTGACATGGCTCCAGAGCGGGGCCGTGCTGGGATCTGTTTCCAAGAATGAAGATGCTAATCCTCTGAGTCACATCGCAGCGCCTTCATTGATGCGAATCTCAGCGGGCAGTTGGGTAGGATCTGATATCACAACAGTGCTTCTCTCCGTTGGGGTGAAGAAAAGCAGAGAGGAAAAGCACTTATTTTGGATTCCAGGTCTGTCTCACAGTGTGGAAGGCCAAGTCTGTGCCTGCTGTCTGGGACAGCCCTTCCATATTGCACACAGTGATCCAGCATGGGGCACGAATGCAGGAGTGCCTCTTGGAGAGGACAGGGAAGGGGTGGAGGGGGTGATTTGGGAGAGTGTAGGAAGTGTTGGTTGGGGCTGGCTGGGAAGATCTGCCATGCACAGTCTGAATGCAGCGAGTCACCATCACTGCCAACCTTTCAGTTTTCCTTTTCTGATTTGGAACTTTCCCCGTACAAGTTGAAAAACGATTTTAAGGAGAATCTTGTAGAAGAAGCAGCACTGAACGCTCAGAAAGTGCTTTCTTATCCTCCCCGCATCTCTGCCCGAGGAATGCAGAGGAGCAGCACTGTGTGGAGCTGCTGGCACTTTGTGTGTTTGCAGTGTTCTGCAGCGGCCCCGGCACGCACTGCGTGCTGCTGGGTGCTGGCAGTGCTGCTGGGTGCTGCCAGCACGGGGCTCTTTGCATAGGCAAACACCTTCCTTCCTTGCTGCCGACTGCTTGCCCGAGCCCTCAGCTCTGCCCTCAGGGTTCGTTTCTGTGCCTCTGGGAGCTCCTGATGTGCTGGGGAGGGAAGCTGCTTGCTTTTCACCTGCCAGCTTTTCTTTTCTTTGTCATTTGTTTTTCTTCCGGGCCTGCAGGGTCATTCTTCAAGCCATAAAAATATCCTCATGTTGTCCACAAGGTGTTGTTATCTTTACAGCTGCGCACACCAGTGTTACGTTCTCTTACTCACCTTGCAGGGCAGGACTGGCCACAACCCTTGCACTCCATGTGCCTGCCTGTTTTTGTGGCAATGGCCTTGACCGAACCAGTTGGTAGAAGCTTACAATCATTAAGACCTCCAAAACCATCAAGTCCAACCCCCAGCCCATCACTCGTGCCCACTATCATACCCCCGAGTGCCACATCTCACAGTCCTTGAACACCTCCAGGGTCACTGAATGCCACCTGTCTGGGCAGCCTGTGCCAGTGCCCAACCAATGGTTGACCAACGGGTTGTTCCATTTCACAGCAACAGCAGTTAATGCTTTTGGATGTGGTTTGGTGGGCAGCCTTGGTGATAGGTGGGCAGTTGGAATAGGTGATCTTAGTGTTCTTTTCCAACCTTCCCGATCCTGCGGTCCTATGATTTACTTTCTTGCTGCAGCAAATGCAAATCAGAGAGTTCTGCCGAGCTGCACAGTCTTTGCTTTTCTTCTTTCTTCTCTGCTCATTTATCTTTCCCTCAGATAGCTCTGCTGGCTGCGGAGAAGGGGACAGTTACACTACTGAGAGATAAGCCAGGCTTCAAAGTCTGAATTGATGTGTGTATAATTCTGAGCTTAGCGGGGTCAAAGGTGCCTGCATCTGAGGAGGAGTGACAGCCTTATTGTTAAGATTAGGTCTAAGGAGCTTGAAACTCAATTTCTGAATGCTGGAGACGCTGTGATTTTGGCACGTCACCTAATTTCATGTCTGAGTCTTGTCTGTAGAAGTGGGATAGCAATCTCTCTCTTTTTCTTTGCTCGCCATTTATCTGTATTTACTTATTTTCGAGGTCTCTGAGGCTCGTCCTTGCATTGTGTCTCAGCAAACAGCAGTGCTTCAGGCCTGTCCTCAGGTGCTCCCCATAGAAAATGATGGGAAACCGGGTTGGGACAGTGCAGGAGCAGGAAGTGCAGTCAGAGGGTGACTTGATGTGGTGCTCTCCTGTTCCTTCAAAGTACTACAAGTGGGCAGTGACAGAGGAAAAGATTACCTTTGCTTCACATTTGAAGTCGACGGCTTATCAGCTCTCAATTTCTTTTTTCCCCATGAAGATGATGGCGTTTCTTACTCATTTTCTCCAATCCTCCCTCTTGGAAATGTTTGACACAGCTTTCTTGATAGCAGAGCAGGTTGACTTGGAGAGATTTGATGGCACTGGAGGTGGTGGGACGTTCTGGGCCAGGTTTGCTCCTTGGAACCAACAAACAGTGGAAGTCAGCTCCAGGCTGCCTACACTTGGGGCTTTTCTTCAAGGAATGAGCAGATAAAGGCGAACTTGTGTCACCTTAAGCATGGCACAGCCAACAGAAGCACTGCTTGTAAAGCAGCTGCTGCTGATTATTGGTGAGCAAATGCCTTTCAGTTTTATCGCTGCTGTTACCTGGCACTAATAATAACACAGAGGCAGTGATGCACTGAAGGTCATTGCATCTCTCTGCTGAGGTGCGTGGCACTCAGCAGAGCTTTTTCTTTAATACAGTCTGTAAATAATAAATGTTATTGAGGGAGGAATAGCATTCCGCCATTCCATTAACATTTAAAAGTGAGTTTTTATTTTCTGGTTTCACACTTTGCCTCCGCTCTGCAAAAGGCAGCAAAACAGGTGGCAGATCCCAGCCTCAGTGAGGTGCCAAGCACTGGGGTGGTGAGGGGCCCTTTAAAAGGCAGATTAGATAGAAAATCTATGGAAACAATCAAAATATTCACCTTTCTGGGAGGCTGTTGTGCCAAGTGCAACATAAAGAGACAGCAATAAATCACCATGCTATGCACCTCAAATAGATAATCAATTTAATTGAAAGCATCAATAATCATAGTTTGACATTTATTACCCTATGGATGGTTTATCTTTTAGGCCAGGGGACAGCCGGGCAGTGATGAATACCAGTTCCGTGATGGAACGCAATTATACGATGCAAGGAACAGGATTTTATATTCTGCAAGAAAGCAGTCAAATTCATAATTGAACCAGGTTGCACAAAAACTGAGAAATAAATGGCTCAGATGCATATAGGCAGAGTCCCAGGGCTCTGGCCCATGAGATAATGTTGCAACAGTGCTGCATTTGTTCTTCTTGAGCGGCGTAGGATGGCGGGCGGTTCTGCACAGCCCAGGCTCACTCTGTGGAATGCCATCTGCTTTCCACCCGCACCTGGCAGCAAACCTAGGACTGGTGCCTTCCTTGGCTGTATCTTATTGTCTGTGCTCACCTGTGCATCCCCAGTGGGGGAAAGTAGAGGAGCACGTGATGCAGGTTGTACAGACAGAAGTTATTCTGAAGCATAACATGAATTGTGCGCTTCCTATGCACCCTCCCAAGCAGACTTTTTTCTAACCTTGGTTTTTTTTTAGTTAGTTTGCTTGTTTCTGAGGACTCATAGTGCCTTTGCCAAGCAGTACAGCTCAGGTATGTTATTGTAAAGCTTTCTTTGTATGGTTTAGAACCGAACCATCGCTCCAAACCGCGTTGGCTGGCAGGTGGGAGCACAGCAGTGCATCTCCTGGCACCAGGATCCCAGTGGAGTGGTGTCCTGGCTGAACGTCAGCCCAGGTATTGCTGTGCATGTAATCGTGACTGTCATCCAACCAGCAGAGGGAATGTGTGAATTGGGGAGGGAAGGCAAAGAATTGTGACTTATAAATTTATGGCAGATTGACAGCGTTGGCTGCAGCAAAGTACGAATTGATTAATGCAGTGTGTCCTCTGCTTGGTTCTCTGCTTTATTCCATTGCTTCTCCCGATCCCATTATTTTATTGTTTTAAAAGAGATTCCACATCTTTTATACAAAAGCAACAAAACCTTACGGATTACTTTTGAGCTTTAAAAACACATCTTAAACACAAATGCTGATGATAGCTAAGGAAGCCTGGGATGAAAGGATGCGGTGAGGAGATGTCTTTGAGCTATCCAAAACGCCACAAACTCCCTGCAAGCCCTGGATACCACTTTGCAATTTCCTAACCTTCAGCGCAACCCACTGCCAAATGCTCAAAGCAGTGGAACAGCCCCCGAGGAGCTGAGCTGGTCTGGGCTGAAGGTGAGCTTCCATGTGAGCCCCTAGAAGCCGTGTGCCTATGGGGAGCAGTGGGTTTGCTCGTGCCCTGCCTGGTTACAGCAGGTGCCACGGGCAGATGGGAGGGAATTGCTGGGCAGTAATGTGTTCATCCCCTGTCCTTAAGTCAGAACTGGACCAATTGACCCCAGTGACCCGGCAGCGTGGGCTGGCAGCACCGGGAGCTGTGCTGCTCCATCAGCCCCAGGAGCTGTCGGGGTGCTGAGGAAGGCAAGAGCCAAGTTGTAGGATTGTTAAACTGCTTTTACATTATCCCCACGGAGCAACAGCTCCCTTGATGGCACGTTCAGATTGTTTGCTAAGATACCATCTCTGGGCTGTACTCAAAGCAGCGCTTATTTACGTTGGGCTGGCGGTTAAACAAAAAAGCTTTACTTCATTAAAGCCTCTTCTATGGCTTAACTACGTTTCATTTCCAGCATCTGGATTCGTTATTTCTTTGTCGATGAGCTATCGGTGGCACTTTGCAAGACGTAAACAGAAATGCTCAGTGCTGAGATGATGGAGGGAGCCATCTCCTAACCTCAGCGTTCCTTTTGGCACCGGATGAAACGCTGCCTGCAATCAGCGTGCAGAGCTGCATCTCCCAAGGCTTTCCCCAGTGCTGTGCTCGGAGTGTTTAATGACAGCGATGGCTCTGTGCACTTTTTCAGAGCGTGTAATGAAAAAAAAAAAGAAGCGTGGGGTTTTTTGGTTGCTGTTTTGTAGTGTTGTGGTGTTCGGAGCGCCGAATGGAAAATCCATTTTGATTCTGCTAGTGAGCAACTGGAGTGACTGTGGACAGCAAAGGTGAATTTTTTAGAATCCAGAGTGACTAAAGATAACCAAAGGGCGTTTTTTAGAACCCCTTTGCTGTTTTGATTGGCCCCGCGAAGGTTTTCTGTGGAGATTTCGGGATGTTCTGAGCACAGCCCAGTAGCTGTGCCCACGGCCAGGACTGGGGAGGTGCTCTGGCACAGCCCTGTGTGCAGTGGTTGCTGCGAGGCCTTTTGCTGAGAAGATGTCTAATCAAGAAAATGTGAGCAGACAGATAATGGCCGGGTTTTCTGACCTCAAGAAATGAAGTGCTCGCCGTATTTATAAGCTCATTTCTCTAGTTATTTGTTGGCTCTTTTAATCAATGTTCTCTCTCGATGAGGGCTTGCTGCTGTCTTAGGGAATAAGACTCCATTTCTGCTTGGAGGCAGCGGCCGTCCTGGTGGTGGGTGGCTGTTGTGGTGTCTGCCAGATGTGGCATCCAGCACTGCATGGAGACACCGGGCAGGTGGGTGCCAGGTTTGGGGTAACATCGAAAAGAGAACATTAGACAGACAGGTGGGAGGATGCCATCCACCCAGCCAGCCCCGAATATTGCTTTGGTAGGTTGCAGGGCAGAGCAGAGGAACGGGTCGTGCTGTGGGAAGGTTGCATTTGTTTAGCTTTCACTTGTGGATCTCTGCCTGGTCAGTCCTGCAATGCGCTGCCTCGTGGCTGAGGTGCAGAGTGAAGCATTCCCTGCAGGGCAGCTCTGAGCAGCAGTCCCTACACTTCTACCTGTGGAAGACATCAGCAGCCCAAGGAAAAAACAGAAACCGATTTCCGCTTGGACTCCCTAAATTCCTGTCTCAAGAAAATGCATTGAAATTGCCACCCACTCTCCGTCTGGCTGATTAAATAAAATATTGACCTTTTCCAAACACAATATTATCATTCCAAGCATAATATTATCCAGTTCTCTCTGAAATTGTTTCTCCAGCTCTTAAAAGGGAACTCACCTGGCACCTCCTATCAGCGCGGATAAAACAACATTTTGTGCTTTTTAAGTGAGGAACGGATTGTGCCAATGTCTGAAGTTTGGCCGCAGAATAATTCCATATTAACTTTTCTTAATGGAGAATATCATTTACTTTATATCGCTTGCGAATAAAGGAGGGCATCACCAGCCTTATGTTTCTCTTCTAGCCTTCCGAGGCTTTAATGGGCCATTTTTCTTCCTGCATCACACTGCTTGTGACCTTGTCATGTTCAGCTGACAGGCTGTCCTGCTGATGGGTCTCAGGGTGACACGGCCCATCCTGGCCATCGGGTGCTGGGCAGGGATGCGCTCCCCTGGCTGAGCACAGCATGAGCAGCAGCACTGAGCTGCCGGATGAGGCAGTGCATTTCCCACTTAAAACTTTTGAAATTGGTGGGAACGTTGCACGTTGGCTTTATTTTCCTTTGAGTGTGATTAAGGATAAAAAATTGACGTGTCACAGCTTAGCTATTTAGCTTTGGTGCTTTGCTATGGTTACTTTGAGGGCCGTTATTTTGATGGAACTGAGGACAAGCTGTAGATAGGGACACAGCTCATTGAGCTGCGTTTCTGGCAAATTCTGCATACAGGGAATGCATGCATGTTGTGTTTGTGCCTGTGATTTGCACGCAGGGAGCTGGAGCACTTTGGTGAGCTCATTGGCATGACTTGGGTTTTTGAACCAAGGCAGGAAAATGTGCCCAAGAAAAAACATATTGGTGATACACTCTTTGAGTGTGGCAAAACAATTCATAATTCTTATCAGTGTCTCTTTAGGCTGTAAGGAAGAGAATGGAATGATGTCATTTCTCCCTGTTCTTTCTCAAATGACTAACTGTGCAATCACTGTGTTGAAGGAAGCCTGCAGGCTGTGCCACTCGGCACGGCGATGGGAGAGGGCAGAGGCAGCTGGAGAGCTGGAGCAGGAAATCTGCTGCCCTGGTACATCTTTAAGAAGAGATATAATGCACCAGGGGGGGGTTCAGGTTGGATATTAGGAGACATTTCTTCATAGAAAGAGAGGCCAGGCATTGGAAGAGGGAAGTGGAGGAGTCACTGTCCCTGGAGGTTCAACACGGAGATGTGGCACTGAGGGAACGTGGGTTATTGGGGCTGGACTTGATGATCTCAGAGGACTTTTCCAACCTTTATGGTTCTGTGATTCTATGATCATCTCCTGGTTTCTCTGTTGGTGCTGAGACTTTCCCATTCCCTACAATCTTGACGTCAATCAGTGGGAGCAGGTCTGGAAATGAGTGCAGCCCCAGCAATACTCTGCCAAGGTTGGTTCATTGTGTGAACCTCACCCAAAGGGAGACAAATGGTTGGGGTTCAGATGCCAAGTTATTCTAAGGACTTAGCGCTGTATGTGTGGGATCCATTTCAACACACATCTCCCATCTGAGAGCACTTTGTAAGATGTCCTGCTCGTAACAGGTATGACTCAATATTGAGATTTGAGTGCACTGCCCTATTTGGATGCATATGTCAATGTGTGTCCTGGATACACGGGCTGCAATTTAATATGAAGTATGAGCTCGTCAGCCAAAGCCCAGAGGTCCCCATACGTCAGATCAAGTGCATGTCGGTACTGCCATTACCAGATGATGTATGATCTCTATTTACTTATGATTATTACTGATCATCTTAACAAACAGGTTATCAATATGGGAAGTACGGGGGAAGCTCATTTATATTATTCTGTCAATATCAAGGTCATTTTTATAACTAAAAAGGGTCGAGAACAAAAAAAGAGGTGGATGGTGTACGACTAAAGCTAACCATCCAATCCACTCACATGGCTGCAGACAGCAACGCTTTATCTGTTAACCAAAACATTACATTTTACTCTTCGAGATGATTTTTTGCTCAGGTAATAAATGGCTGCAGATGCTTGAAGTGATTGTGTTATGTAATTCTGCAGCAGAGAGCACCCAGAGTTGGTGACCCCCACCTTCCCTTTGCTCCTATTTTCTCTGTGCACAGAGTGAAAATGCAAACTGTTTTGCAGTTATGACAGAAGCTCTCATATGTTCTCAGTCTGTAGTTACGTTCCCAGTTTGGAAGATGAACACACTGAGAAAATACAGACACCATTCAGCTCTGGGGGCATCCATCCTCGTCCTCAGGCTGTGCTCGCTGGGCATGCAGAGAAGTGCCCCTTTCATCTGGTCAGAATTCGTTTCTATAATGGAATTTCCCTCCAGGAAAAGGGAGTTCACAATGATATTTGTAAATGTATTTTGAAAAGAAAATCAATATATTAATTTAAGCACTTTTTTTTTTTTTTTTTCCTCGTGTGTTCTGTTACAATCTTCTTTGCTGGGAAGTGTTTGAAGAAGTAGGCAATAACAAACAAAAGACTCCATTCATTGAGAAATCTCATTAGAGGTAGGATTTGTTAATTATCTACAAAATAAATAATTGCCATGGATAATTAAGGTCATTCTGAAAACGATACCAGTTGGTTTGTGCTCATAGGGACGGGACAGGTGGGGGCTGCTCCCACTTGGAGCACCTGCATTCATTGGGGTGCACGGGCTGGAAGCATCTGCACAGTTCCTCCCCAGGGAACCCCAAAGGCAGTGCTTGGTTGTGGTGGGATTTTGTCCATCCTGCAGCTCGCTGGCCGAGGACCCAGCGCTGTCATCACTACCGTGCTTGAGACACAGTGGGGTTCTCAAAGCACCGTTTATCTGGGTTTGTTTTTTCCTTCACCTCGCGGGTCACTCAGAATCCAAACAGCAAGGCTTGTTTTGTTGCTGTTTTTGTTGTTTTTTCCCCCAGTAATTTACCGTCCCTGCTACTTATTCTTCTTTCAAGAGTCACTCTGCATTGCAAAAAGGAATGCAGTGGGCTCGAGCTCGTTACATAAATGTGTCTCTCTGCTCCAGAGTTCTTAAAGATCTCATTCTCTGGAGCTGGTAAAAGCCATTTTATTTAAATAGTGTAAATAGATGGTTATTAAAGGTGATGCCTGGTTGCTGAAATGGAGAAGAAGAATGGACGGGGGTTAGCCGTGGCGAACTCTGAATGGGAAATGCATCCCTAGCTTGGATCCAAGGAACACGTAATGAATGAAATACATTCTCCTGCAGCAAAACCGCCGAACTATCGAGTGCGTTTCTCATGCTCATTAACACTGGACTTTTAGAACCTGATAAGAATGCAATATAAAATCAAACAGCCCCTAAAGACTGCGAGATTATATGTAATGCTCTCCTATCACCAGCCCCTGAGTGCTTGGCAGGAGAAATGGTGACATTTACTAATCAGTACCCTCTCTTATTTGTCTTGGCTGAAAGTCTCAAGTCCTCAGCTTATTGAAGTTATTTCAAACGCTCTCCATTAGATTCTGTTTAACTTCCTGGTGTTTGCAGTTGAACTCGATGGCGATGTCATGGAGGAGTTGTGTCTGAAACGTTGCGATGCCACGTATGTAAACTGCAGGCTTATTTTCTTTCTTGCAGACTTTGTTCTTGGGCATATTCTTAATGCTTGGCATTCACTCTTTTCACCATTAACTCCCCTGGCATTGCCCTACTCGGAACGCCCAGACGCCGATTCCTTTCTGAGGTGCAGCTCAGGATGTCCCATTCCCTGATCACCCTTTGGAATGACCTGGAAGGATTCACCTCGGTGCACTGCGGTTTGTTCTCCTGGCAGTCAGCAAACAAAGCAGTTCCCTTGCACAGCCCCACAGACACAGAGGTGCTCCCTGCGGCCGCTCACCAGAAATTTTGGACCACTGATCACTGTTAGCATTGAGCATTTTCTGTTCCGTGCGACATCACCTTTTTGTTCAGACTTTCAACTGAAAAATAAATGGGTATAAAATGGTCTGTGCAGTGCATACCAGGGCTCTGCAGACTGTTACTGGTCCGCAAACCACAGTTTGGCTGCTCCACAGTGTTCCCAATTGTGCTGGGGTTGCCCTTAGCACTGAATGCCTGGTTTATTCTTTATCCTCCTTCCAGCCCATGGCTCGCTGCGTGCCAGGCAGGGCTGTGCTGTTCATCCTCCTTGCTCACCAGCCAGGAAAGGAAATTCTTCCTCTCCGAGCGGAGCTTTCCTCCCTTTCCTCTTAATTCCAGGCACATTCACTGCAAATTCCCAAGACAGGATATTGAAAATTTCCTCAAGTGAATAGTGTTTCACCAGTTTATTTACTACAGAAAATACAAGGTTTTGTCAGTTTGGGGGCCAGAAAGTGCTCTAAAGTCTCCGTATTTTTAAAATATGGTAAACAGGAAAAAAGAAAAAAGAAAAAAAAAAGATTGGAAGTGCTGGGATGGATTTGTGCTGCAGCACCTGAATGCAAAGCTGGGCCGCTCGCAGAAATCCTTGCTCATCCTCCTTGCTCCGTATGGCCGGGTTCATTCTTTACTGTTAAGGGAGTGATGGGGCAGCTCCCAGCTTGGAACCAAAGGGCAGAAAGGAAATAATGGCAGTTTGCTTCCTGGGACAGTAAGGGACTAATGGAAATCTGCTTCCTGGCAATGCAGGGTTGGGTTCCTGTGGATTCCACGTGCATTGTCTTTAATACAGTGTTCGTGTGGTCCTGTTGTCCTCATGAGCCCACACTCCTTCAGTCTGCTCCCAGCACAGCATCATTGTGCTTTCTGGTCAGGGCACTCGGCCTACAGTAGCATTTATAGCTTCTGCTCCATTTGGGGGTCTCAGGATGGAGGTGTTCTAAAGGCATTCCTAGCTGAGCAGTGCTGTGTTTATAGTGGCAAAGCTGTGGAGTGTCACAAATGGGCATTAATCACAACAGGGACATTAGGAGGCTCAGGTGAGAAGCGTCTGTATAGGAATGTAAAAAAAAAAAAAGAAAGAAAAGATGTGTAAACTAAAGGTGGCAATGCTTACACAGAAAAGATCTGGATTAAAATGAATATGAAATCAGCTCATTGCCAGCCAGTGCTCAAAAGATGTTGGTGGAGTGGATCAACTCCCTTTGTGCTCCTTGCTCAGGGAATTGCAGCTCCTGAAGCACTGCCTGGCCATCCACGTAGCATTCATACAGAGGAGGGAATTGCTATTTCCATCTGCATTTCAGGACCCAGAAGCTTCGGTGCCAATAAATCAGACTCTGAATTATTCCAATGCATTGGATGGAGTGGCTCTGCAGTCTGTCAGGGCAGAAGGCTGAGAGTTTTGCCTGATTTTCCAGGCGACTTCAAGCAGCTCAGCCCTTGGCACTCACTTTATGAGCTTTTCAAGTGGATATCTTAGGATTCAGAGCTTGCAAAATTTACTGTTTCATTGCTTCTTTAAAGATTGCTTAAAAATTGGTATATGCAGTAGAGCAGATTTTGTGTTGGTCCCATGGTGCCATTAGGAAGATCTGTGCTTTAATGAATGCCTTTGGTTGATGACATACCTAAAGCAAGTGATAACAGCAGGTGCCATAAGGAGGAGCAAGGCTTTGATGACCTGGTTGTCTGCTGGGGAGGGCCTTTATAGGTGATGCCAGACTTCTTGGAGGAGCTGGGAAAGCAGCAGCTGCTGTGACAGCGATGCGTTTTGCAGGGTTCAGCTTTGTGGTTTCACTTTGAAACTGGCAAATGGATCGGTTCTGAAAACTGTCAATAAATAAACAATCTGCTTGTGCATCTGCAGTCGGCAGAGCTGTCCGTGCAGGGCAGGTCAGCTCCTCGTGCAGCTCCTTGATGGTGCAGTGAGCAGTGGTTCGTGTGTCTCAGGCAAACGGGGGCAGCAAACAGCACGTCACACATCACAGCTTTCCTCTAGTTCCTTATTTAGGTTTGTAAAACTGCCCTCAGGTGCCAGGAGGGGAGAATGTTAGCGAGGTGCTCACTAAGGCCAGACAGTTGGGCACGGTGCTGTACAGGATGGGTGTGTTAGAGCTGAACGAGCCAACGCATCCCACTGAAGGCTCAGATAATAACGAAGAGCCAATTACTGAAAGAAGTGCTGTTATCCACATGCCAGCTTTGCGCTACCATCGGGCTTCCTCTTGCATTTCCAGCCTGGTACAAACGTGGAAATATTGCTAAAACCCCCAAATCTCAGTGGTAGAGCAGGGGTAGGCTGTGCTGAATACATCAGGCCATGCCTATTCAAGCTCTTTTTTTTATTATTTTTTTTTATTTTTAAATGACAGTTTATCTGAGCTCACGGAATGAATGGATAACGTTACTATTTACATAAGCTCATTGTGATCTGTCTCGGTAATGTAATCAAATTAGGGTTAACTGCAGCTGGAGAATGCCAGCTTGTAAACTGTTTTTCAAAAAGAATCACATGGTGTTACTTGACATGTTTAGTATACATTCAGGAGGCTTTGCAAAAATTATAGCACATCCCTCACTCGTGTAGCTCAGGCAGGATCCCACTGCCAGCAGTGTGCAGAGCCCAGGAAATGAATGCAGGGGAGCATTGCTGCTGCACCTCCATTGGGTTCCCAAGCCATGGCAGTGACACACTGTATTGCTTTTGGCTAAAATCAGTGTATCAGTGGATAGACAAAGGGTACGGTGTAAATCCTGAGCACATTTCAGAACATCTGGGTCAACTGCAAGGCTGCAGCCCACTGTACACGTCAAGCACTCTACTTAGGATTATGGCATTCAGATGAGATGAAGTCCAGCCTGAGCTAAAATTACCCAATGAGTAGATTTTCAAAGTATCTTTTGTTATTCTTACTAATAAACATCACATCTGGTACTTTCTCTCTCGTTTAATTAGGAGGTAGCGCTCGGTCCTGCTGGGTGCCCCAGGTTCTGCTGCTGCAGAGCTCTCCCTTCAGCCTCTGTTTTCAAACAGTTTTCATTCCAAACTGGGAATGCAGAACGAGGAGCTTGAACTTTCCTCCCGAACCACCCAGGAGGGCTTCTGAAGGCTGTTAGGACCTGGTGATGGCTGGGCAGCATCCCTGCCCCAAGGTGCCATCCTGCCAGCTGCTTTTGGGCATATCACCAGCGAGCTTTCAGATGCACGGCCACGATGCTGTGCTGCAGAAGTACAAGTTTTGAATGCATCCGAAATACTTTTTGCAGATTTTTTTATTCTCCAAGAATTTCACAATTTGAGATCTGCTCTGAATTGAAGGGGAAAAAAACAATTTGCTTTGAGAGGCCATAACTTGCCCCATGAGCACAGATCTATCCAAACCAACAAAAGGAAGCTTGTGTTGGCATTTAGATTCAGACTCAGGAATTCCTGACTCTTAAGCCTGTTTATACAGGACTACACCACAGCCCAATTTGCACTTCATTTCAGTGTGTTTTTTTTTTTGTTTTTTTTTTTTTCCCCATCCACATTTATGGGCATGTTGAACGGGTGGATTATGCACTCTGAATGCACGTAATTAACCAATTGTGTTTAAAGGTGTTTTGTGTAATAATAATGACAGTGAGGTGTCTTGGTCTGGGGGCAGCTGTGGTGGCTGTGGGTCCTTCAGCACAGTCAGCTGTGGGCAGGGCTCTGCCACGGCTCTCAAAGGGCTTCCAGTATCCACCAGCTCCCAGAGCAGGGGCTGGGGATGCTCCATGGCCACCAGCCCTTCCTGCAGTGATGTGCACCCATCATTGGGTGTCATTCACCATCCCATGGAAGCGTTCCAACCTGTGCACTGCACACACAAGTGCACGAGCACGTGGAATTTTCCTGCTCTGCCATTCACCTCTTGGTCCTATTTGCTCTCAGCTGCTTTCCAAACCACAACTTCAGTATCTATTAGAGCTGTTGTAAAGCACAGGACGCTTTAGGATTCCCACTATTTCAAACACAGGGCTGTTATTACAGCTGAGCTCGGAGGCGTTTGCCAACATTTCTGAAGTCTGTCAGTTCAGTCCATCCCACCTGGACGTGGCCACAGGCAGCTCTGTGCCAACCTCTCAGCCACCAACTGCAGTGGGTGCGCACCTGAGAGCTGTGGCCCTTAGGTAATAACAATAGTAATGGCAATAATAATGATAATGATGGCAATAATAATAATAATCTGTGTTATTTGATAATATTCTTAGCTGCACTCCAACGTAACTTTTTTCTTTTTATTTTCTTTTTTCTCACAGCAAATACTGACTGATCCCGAGGTGACCTCCCAGGAGGGCAGTATAAAAAAGGTAGGACATGGCTTGATTTTATGCAATTTGTGTTACTGCCTGGCTTTGAAATGCACCCAGTTTCTTTTTTTCTGCTCTTAATTTTGGACCAGGCCTTGCATCGCAATAATTGTCCTAAAACTTCTCCAGGATTTGCTCTTGCTCCTTTGGATTACATCTTGTGGTTCTGTTGGCACATTCTTCTGTCTTTTTGTGATTCCAGTGTTTCTGAAAAGGAAAATAGTAGTGTGAAGTGTTTCTTGATTCAGCTACAATGTGAACAACTACGAGTCCAAATCTTAAAACCTCATTTACCTCTTTTCCAGTAAAAGAAAACGTTGGTCCTTTGTTAAAAGTGCTACATTTTTAGAGGTCACTTCACCATGTAAATGTGGCTTACGGAAAGGCCCAGGGAATAGGAACAGATAAATGAAAGGATAACATTTAACGAGTGTGATGTATTACCAGTGCTTTTCATCACGTTGCGATGCTTAAGCTGTAATAGCGACCAGAGAAAAATGTGTTCCAAATATGGCCCAGCTGTACAAATCTCTGCGCGGTGGCTGCGAGGCAGCTCAGCTCTCCATGTTTCAGTAGCCAGCCCTCTGTTTGGCTTCGGGTTATTCCCAGGAACGTGGGGATGGTTCCCTCCATGGCCATCTGTGGGGCAGCGCCTGTTGTGTTTGCTTATGGCTGTTGGATGTCCATGGAGGCGATGCGTCCTTGCTGCAATATGGAATTAACTGTAATTCTTTTCAGATGTGATGGTCTTACATTGGCTATTCGCAGCCGTGTTCATCAAATGTTGTTTAATATTTTGGAAGTGGGAGGTGTGTTAAATGGGAAACCGCCTTTTCCATTCACCCTTTCTTAGGCCATCTTCAATACTGAAAGTGAAAAGGAAGCACAGCATGGTGGAAGTAATACCCGTCAGTATCTCCAAAGTTTGGGAGCAGATACTGAGAGCCCCGGCCATTGCTGGGCCTCCTGTTCTCAGTGGGTTGAGAAAAACAAGCTCTTATTTTCGGGGCTCAGACTCTCACCATGCAATGTCCTGTGACCACGCAGTGACCTCGCAGCAGCCCTGTCTGAACTTTTTACCTTGTTCCTCCCCATAACTCATTGGGTGTTTGTCTCTGCCTCTGTGGGATCCTTTTGTCTGGACAGACATGGTGACAAGGTGGCAGGTTCTTATTATCACCATGCACTCATCGCAGCCATGGAGGGAATTCTCCATGGCCCGGACTGCTTGGCTGTTCTTTCTCAGTCCTTAATTACAATATCACTAATGAATTGTGCGTCCCCTCTATGCTGAATCTCCGTTACCCCAAAGTGAGCAGGCTTTGTATGGGACGGGGGTAGAAGGAAACATTGATGTGGCAGCTGTACATCTTGGATATGTGTTTTTGTGTTTAAGCTCCATTACATTATCCCAAAGAAGAAGGTTGCAAAACCTACAGGTCTTGAACAACACCTTGTCCTTAACTATTTTCCTGGGCAGCAGGTATGAAGCTGGACAGTCATGACATCTGACAAGGGGGGGAGGATTTCCCCTCCGCTGCTGTCTCTAAATGCAGTGTAGAGAAGCTCTAGTGGGAGTTTATGAGGTGATAAATTTATTGAAGGATGGGCAGTAGGGCTTTACAGCTGGGGTAAAAAAGGTCAAAGCGGTGAGGTAAAGAGTTCAAGTCTAAACTTTATGGCTTGTGACAAGACTACTGCCGGACAGCTTTGCAGCCAGGGGAAAAAAAAAAAAAGAAAAACAAAGAATGAAAAACCACTCCGTACCATTGTGGAGGTATCTCAGATTGGTTTGTTAGCACTCTTGGCTACGCAGCATTATGCTCTGGTGGCACAAATCCTTTTGGGAGGAGATTTCCCTTTCCAGCATCCCCGATCCATTCAGTTGCCACATCCCTGATGAAGGCACAGTAGCTGATTGTTGTGTGAGTGTGAGTTCAGTTTATTCCTGCTCTCTCGGAGGTGGGTGGGTGGTGGGAAGGGATGCACAGAGCAGTGGGTGCAGAGCAGGAGTTGGAGCTGGAGCCAAGATGGGGCTGCGATCCCAGCGCTCACTGGGCTGGCTGCTGTTTGTGGGCTGAGAATGGGGCGTAGCAAGGGCTTGGGGGAGAAAAATGCTGTACTGCACAGTCAAACAGGCCTTTGGACCTGGGAGAAAAACAAAACTCACCATTTCCAGCGTTTCCCAGCTGGTGTCAGGGCTATTTGTGCCGGCACAGCTAACAGCACAGACCTGCAGTGGTGGTTGTTGTTTGCCTCACTGGAATTAAGATTTCTAGCAATATTAAGGACCTCTGTGCCAAAGGATCATTTGTCCATACCTGGAATGTGCTGTGCCATAGAATAAAGCATGGTGTGCTCCTGGCCAGCTTTTCTTTTACCTGCTTTTGCTTGCTGATACTGGGTTGCCTTGCACAACTCTGCCTTAGCTCCCAGCCTGGTTTTTGTTTGCAAGTACCTGGCAGAGATGTGTGCTCAATGAGAGGAGCACCCACACGCACCATGTGCCTGCAGGCACACTGTCACAGCTCCCCAAACTCCTTCTTCCAAGCCATCCTCCTGCAGGCTGTTTATTTTGCTTAGAGAGCAGCTCATACATTCTGTGACTGAATTTTCCTACGCGCCTCTGCTGCATTCAGGGCACTGGAGCACAGGGCTGTTCCCCTTCTCCTCATTGTCATTGTGATTTCACTTTGGGGAGGGAGAGGAAAGACTCAGCCTCATTACCAGGCTCAGCTTGGGCTGCATTTTGCTGTTCCCAGCTGTGGGTGTGGGTTGGGGTGCGCCGTGCCCCCCCCCCCCGGCTGCTGTGATGGGGACGTGGGGACTTCTCCTCCTGCAGCTCTCCATTTAGTTTCTGTTTACTTAAAGGGAATAGCCCGAGGGGCTACTGGAGAGAAAACATCTGTGGGAGATAATCTATAGAGTTATCTATCTATCACTCTTGTCGACCCTGTCTCCCTCGAGAGCAAGCTGAGAGACTTGTAATAAAAAGGCATCGCTGAAGAGGCTTTAGGGACAAATAAAGAGACATGTTAAGGGCCAGCTGAAAAAGGATAGAAGACATTATTAAAGCTCAATAGCCGTCTTATCAAAATCCAATAGGATAGGCATTTGGCAAAAGGCTTTAAATTTATTCTTTGACTTTCTCGAGAGCTTGAATTTATCCATTAACAAGAATGCATGGCGCAGGGAGCGGGAGATGCTATCGGCTTCAAAAGAGTGGGATTCAATCGGGCATTGTGACAAAAAACAAGGAGCACAAAGTGACGACAAAACCCATTTCTTCCCTTTGGCTGACTTCATACTTACATTGCAAAACACTCAAAGTGGGTAACATAATGCCGCCGACATTATAAAGTGAAAGTAATTTATTCAGCACCTTCGCTACTTTTCCCAAATCACAGAGGTTTGCTTTAAAAATAACACGACTGTTCGAAACAGTGTGAGATTAGAAATCTTGACCTCCTAGAAAGCGTGGAGTGGTAAACCTGGACGGGGTGGATGGAGCTTTTATTCCTAAAACAAAAGTTAAAAAAAAACCCACCCATGTTTTGTTACTGCAGAAACGAGGAGGAGAGGTCCATAAATCTCGCCGGGTTTATTATTGTACACAGAGTGCTACAGGTCACAGGAACCATCTGATACTGCAGGAACACATTGTTCACACAGGATGATTGATTGATAATTATGATAATTTGCAAAATGATTATTTGGGTATTATAACCATCACTCGTCCCACCGGGTTGCTGTGAAGACATTTTCTATATCACAGCCGTCAGAAATGGCCTCTGGCAGCCAGGGATATGGAGGGGTCTGCTGGGCCGTCCCGCAGGGATCCGTAGGGCTGATGAATGATGACCCAGAGGAGTCAGAAATCAGACTTCAATAAGCAGTCAGGAAGGTAGTTAGGGAAGAGCAAGGGAACTGTTCACTGTCTTTTGTGCAGCAATTACGAGCGGGCCAAGCGCCCCGGGGCTCAGTCACAGAATCGCACACAGACATTGGCCTCCAGATTGCTGCTGGAGCTGGTAAAGGTCCTGCATTTGCAGCACTTTGCACAAAACTGTGTTTATTTACCACTTATTCTGTGTTATATTCACTGTGTATCATAAAAGATGGTCTAAGGCCGTTACCGGAGCTGATGTAAAAATCTAAAGTTTGCTATTTCTGCGTCTTTCAGTTTTGTATGCTGAAGGGGGGAACCTAAAACATCAAAGTGCAAAATTCAAAATGCTGTAGAAGTGAATCCAGAACAACCCTCACACTTACCAAGAACCACTGCTTTGAAAATAGCGCTGGGAATTTTGAAAATGGCATTGGAAATTTTTGAAAATAGCGCTGGGAATTTTGAAAATAGCGCTGGGAATTTTGAAAATAGCACTGGGAATTTTGAAAATAGCATTTGCTCTGTGCACTTAACTCAGCTCAAAACCAGGGAGCATGCCTCTCCTGGCTGCTGGGGTCGGAGCTGATCCCTGCAAGCATCCCGTGCTGCTGTAGCGTGGCTGCAGCTGCCATCTCCCCACGAGCCCCGAGCTGCTGTTCTGTGCGTTGTATCTCTATGAAATAAGGGCATGTTTAGCCGCCACAAACAGAGGCAGCTTTGAGTTGATTTTTATAATCTTTCCCTGAATAGGTTTGCGTCATTCCAGTAAGCCCAGAACAAAAGAGTGGACAGTGTCTGAGAGTCTTTTTTATAACATTTCTCTCTTTCCATTGTCAGCGAGCTGCTAATAAAAGAACCAGGAGTCCATTAATTCAGTGAATGAACATATAGTAAAGTCAGTTCCCTCTTGAGAACAATAATGTTGCGGTCAGCTTAGGTTTCCATGGAAACTAAGTACTTCTAAGAAGTTTGCATCCTTGATTTTGCTGAAACGAAGCATGTAAAGTGAAAAAAGGTGTGAGGAGGGCAGGGGAAAGTCGGCAAGAAACTGATGGATAAATGGTTTGGCAGGAATAGGGTCACAGTTTAATTTCTGCAGTACAGTTGTTTGGGCTGAGGGGGGTGTGTAGGAAAGAGGGGTCCATAAAGGAGCCTGGGGTCTGTGCCCAAAAATCAGGTGGGGCTGGGGATGCTGGGAGGTCAGGTTTGCCTTTCCTGGCCTCTGGAGCATCCAAGTGAGCTGCAGCCCCACACACCCCATCCAAGTGAGCTGCTTGCACACTCATCCGGGTGACGTGCATCTCTGCTGAACAGAGCATCTCTTCAGGCCAGAAGCGTCCCTGCAGCTGAGCACACACAGCTCCCACAGGTCACCTTGCCTTTCCCAACCCACCTCCAGCACACACCCGGGGTGTTTTGGGGCTTCATGTCTTGTTCCTCCTGCAGGAAGGCAGCATCACGCCAGCAGGAATGTGGGGAATTGTCAGGGTTCTGGTGCAGCCTCCTTAATTAGGGCACAACTCACTCATTAGCTCGCTGCTGTGCCATCACCCCGTTCTGGGCACTGACAGAACCCCCACACTCAATGCCCTGCACACGTATTTGGAGGTGCAAAGAGCTCCTCAGCAATGCAGAGCCCACGTGAGCAAACTCTGCTGTTCTTTTGCCTGCACACGCTCGTGGTTTAACACAGCTTATCTGTGTACATAGAGCCACTGAACGGCTTAGGTTAGAAGGGGACCCTAAACATCATCCAGTTCCAAACCCACTGCTGTATAGGTGGAGCTCAGTGATTCCCTATTTGAAAACGCCTGCAATAACCCATAGGAAATGTCACTGCTCCACGTACGTTTTCATTCATTTAAATCAAGCTATGTGTTTAATTGTTTGCATACCATTGAGCACACACTCCTGTTTTGCTAACGAAACGAATGCCAAATGAAAGGCGGGCATTGATGTGCCCCTGTAAGGCGATTAGCAGGGCAGTAATATTCGGGATGATTAGGAGGCATTACAGCTCTGCTCCGAAATGCCAGAATGCCCCAGAGAGCTCCATGAATCTGCTGCCAGCCGGCCCCTGTCAGAGCTGAAGGCAGCACTGTCTGGAGCCCAAAATCAACCTCAGGAAGGTCATGTGAAAGAAAATCCTCAGTCATCAGGAAGCCCTTGGCCTCATGGCCTTTCTGACATTTTCTGACAAACCTTAAATCACCAGAGTAGACAAAACATCACAAATTTTGGAATGATGGCCTCTGGGATTTCAGAGCTGAGCACTGGATGCGGGGGGAAAGCCCCAGCTCTGCTGTGCTGCTGCTGCTCTGCACACAGGGGTTGTGCTGGAGCTGCATGAGATGCTTGTGCAGGAATTGTGTGAGCTGCTGGGGCAGGAATTGCATGTGGTAATGGGGCAGGATTTGCACATGGTACTGGGGCAGGAATTGCACGTGGTATTGGGGCAGGATTTGCACATGGTACTGGGGCAGGAATTGCACGTGCTATTGGGGTAGGAATTGCACGTGGTACTGGGGCAGAAATTGTGCAAGCTGCTGGTGCAGGAATTGCATGAGCCATTTATGCAGGGACTGCTCAGGATGTTGGGGTTTTGGAATTGCATTGAAGCAGGACACTGTTGAAGCTGCAGCTGCAGCACCAGAAGTGCGCGGGTGTTGCTGCTGTTATTCACACCATGCCAAGGTTATGCATCAGTGCTGTGAGCACAGATTACACCGAGTGGGACAGGTCTCTTCTCCAGAGTGAAATTTGGGATGGGATTTATGCATGTGTTGCGGAAGCCAGGCGGTTCTATTATTGCAATCTGTGATCCCGAGGTGCCTGCAGCGTTCTGTTAATCACTTTGTGCAGCTATTAAAGAGAATATCTGTCAGGTGGGAGGGCTGTTAGAGGTGTGCTGCTAAAAAGAAACACCTGGACAGTACCAGGGAAGGGCCTGGACTGGATGCTTGCTCAGGAGTTTGGATGCATCTCTGCAAACCTCTTTGGTCTGTTCAACACAGGTGAAATCCTTGCACGTGACATTTAAAGAAATTGATTTCTCCTAATTCCACGCACCAACTGGACTGGAAATACCCAAGAAATAGGTTTCCTTGCTGTGCTTTCTCTGTTCTGCTTCTAGCCTGAAACCCCTGGAAGCTCATGTGCATAAATAATGAGAAAAGGGCCTGATGGAGATTTTCTTTTCCTCCGAAAGTTCAGAAAGGCTGGGGAGCTGGCTGAGGCTTTGAAGGTGTTTTCTGTCTTCTGGGGTTTCGTAGGATGAAATAGCAAAGGCTTTCCTCTTAGTAGATCTAAGTGGGCCATTCCAGAACCAGCAGAACCAGGACCGTGGATGTCAGCACACAGGGCTGGGGTGCATTGGAGGTCAGCTAGGAAACGAGTGGCAAATATTACAAATGCCTCCATATGCAGTGATTTATTCCAGGCAGAAATAGATAATACCAATACCCCTCCCGGGTGTTTGCACAGCCAGGGCTCGCTTTGTTAGCAGCCCTTCTTCCCCTGCTGGGTTTGTGCTCACATAAAGCAGCTCACCTGCATTTCTGGGCTTACCCCGCGCTCCCCCTCCC
This sequence comes from Phasianus colchicus, assembly GCF_987193195.1. Lineage (NCBI taxonomy): Eukaryota > Metazoa > Chordata > Aves > Galliformes > Phasianidae > Phasianus > Phasianus colchicus. The sequence goes on from NC_143457.1 coordinate 6,444,042, forward strand.
CGTGTTAACACAGCACAGCAAATATTTGTCTGATTTTTCCTTTCAGTGTCTACCCAAATGAATAACCAATTCCTTAAGACAAAGGCAGAGGGGTTTGGGGGGATGCTGAGCACCCCAGCTCATGGCAATGCACTGGGCAATGCACAGCCCGCTCCAGGTATGGGCAGTGAATGCTCTCCCTTCAACTCTGGACTTTTTTTTTTGCTGTTCTTTAACGGTGTGGTGAGTTTTGTGCTCTTTGTTCTGGGCATTCCTTATTGGTCAACTTTTCTCTCCGTGTTTGAGTGGATTTGGTGCTCAGGAGAGCTGGCGGGTGAGGAGAAATTGGTTGGAAGGGCTGGAAGTGACCTCCTAAGATCCTATCGAGCCCTTGTGACTGTAAGCCAAGCTTCTAAATTAATATAATGAGGAGGGAAAACAGGGATGATAGAATATGGAACATCAGGTGCCATTGGGGATGGCAAATGAAGGCTGAAATGTATGGCACTGCTGTTGGGAAGGCTTAATGTACCAACATCTTTTTTTTTTGTTTTGTTTCAACATGGAAGTTCTTTGTCCTTCAGGCTGACATTGCTGAGTTTCTATGTATCATTGCAATGGGTGGAAACATCCTTTAGCTGCCAGACAGCACTTAGCGATAAGCCAGCCAATTAATAATGTTGATTTGAAAAGAGCAAGAATAGGTGAGAAAGCAAAGTCCTTTGGTAAGTCATATTTGCACAGCATTAAGAGTCCCCTTTTACCTGATCCAGTAAACATGGTATTAGGAACTCTGCGCTATTGAAAAGTTGAGAGACCATAATGATATGTGTAACTGATAATTGCCACTCCTAACTATTCAGCACCCACTTATCATGCCTTTTGTACATACATACCTTTGAAATAGACAGCTTATGGCATATGTATTTCTCCTTCCTAAATACTGATGGGGCGATTCCTTTCTCTGCTGCGTTGACCTGTTTTATCGCAGAGGCGAAGGCGAAAGGAGCAGCACTTCCTGCAGAGCTGCTGCCTTTGGCACTCAGCAAAGTGGGCGTAGAGTCGGGTGGGAACGAAAGGGGTCGGAACTCAGAAGCAAATGGAAAGTGGTGATGCTGCTGTAACGATGCCACGCAGCCACCGCGTCGTGGTTTTGGGCTGTGCAGCAGAAATAGTGGAGGTATGCAGGGATGGCACAGTGCTGAAGCACTGAGCTGTGGCTTTGGCACGAGCCTGGGCACCGTGCACGAGATGGGAAATCAGACTTGGAAAGGTGATGCTATTTGGATACACTTCGCAGTGTTGCTGCCTTCAGCAAATTAACGTTATCAGTTGCTGCCTAAGTTCACGTTGGTGGCATTAGAACTTATCTGTGCTTCTGGCCAGAGAATGGACTTTGGATGCTGCTGTGATCTCCTGGAATGAGCACCTGAGTCCTCGCACTGCTGCTCTGCTGTCTTCCTCAAACCCATCGTGTGCAGAAGGGTTCGTCAGCATCCAGCAAGGCTGGGGCAGAACCCACCTCGACCACCACCAATGTATATTAAATATCTGTCCTTTCCCTTGAGAAAGTGCCTTACTGTAGATGAAAAGAAATGCACTTCATATTTCAGTTGATAATGAGAAGTTAATAAAATCGGGATTTTGAGCAATGCAGGACCTCTGACATCTTAATCTTTATTAAAGAGACTTAAACTACCCGGAGCTGCTGGTGCTGACTGGCACAGCCAGACCCGAGGAACACCAGGAGGACTGGGCAAATGAGCTGTTAAACAACTCTTCCTAATCCATCAGGGAGAAACAATAAGTGCTGGAAACATCTATTTACCATGCATCAATCACGCGTACCTAAGCAATTTCTAAGTAATTATACTTCTGTTATGCAGTTCCTGAGATGACTGGTCTGAGTGAGACGTTTGCTTTATTAAAACCAAAAAATTGACTTTGGTTGACATATTGAATGTTGTTTCACATTCTGACAGAGCAGTAATTTTTTTGGACATAAACTCTACTAATTGTGGTGTTAAAATCCTATCTGGAATTCAAACAGCGACGTTTTTTACCCCTCAAAAGCTTCACAAAAGGAAGGTTTGATATTTTTGAAGTGGCCGAGATGTTATCTGCTGAATTTTACCAGGTCGGAGCATTTGGAAGGAGCAGCTCCCAAGATGTGTAATTTCAGTAGACAGAAATTGGGAAGGCAGTGCTTTGGTGGGTGGAATAATAAGTGATCTGTGATACGGTAAAAGGTCAGAGCCTGCACTTCTTTTTCTTTCTTTCCTCTTTCTTTCCTCTTTCTTTCCTCTTTCTTTCCTCTTTCTTTCCTCTTTCTTTCCTTCCTCTTTTCTTCCTCTTTATTTCTTTCTTTCCTCTTTCTTTCCTTCCTCCTTCCTTCCTTCTTCCTTTCTCCTTCCTTTCTCTTTCTTTCCTCCTTCCTTCCTCTTTCCTTCCTCTTCTTTCTTCTCCCTTTCCCCCTCCCCTTCTTCCTTCTCTCTTTTCCTCTTTCTTTTTCTCTTTCCTTTCTTTCCTGCTCACTGCCATGCAAAGACATCCACGAGGTGCAGGCAGGGCTGCGTTCTGTAACAGACTTCTGAGCAGAACAAGCAGTGCACACCTTCCTTCTCCTATTGCTGTTGCTGAAAATATGAACATTTTGCTTACATTTTTTTTTTTTTCCCGGCCAATATCACATTTTACACGGCTAAATGAATTAATGAAGAGCGATTTATATCTTTGTACAGCCAGACAAGGATGGTGCCTTGTGCCTTGTTGACCTTTGGCGCTGGAAGATTGCGGCGCTGTAAAAACATATATATGTGTGCTCAACAAGCCCATCATTGTGTGGGGCTTTGAAATGTCGTTTTCTAATCCACTCAGAGAAAGGGGAGGGATGGAGTCTTTGTCAGTATCCAAGCAATTAGGATAATTAAAAAAGAAAGCTTATTGGGTAAACATGCTCTTAGATTGTGACCTCTTAATTAATGGACTACAGGGAGAAATTACAGCAGTGGCAAGATAATTAACACATGCATTTAAAAGGAACTGTTAGACAAGGGTATTATAGGATAGTAGGACACAGATTTGAATCACCGAAGGACTATGGAGGTGAACAAACACAGTTGAACAAGACAAGATTTGCATGTGTGAGTGCCCCGGCACACAAGGGGAACAGATGAGGTTAACTTCGTTATCACGTCGGCGGCTCTCGCGGTAACACGTTTCCTTCAGCCCTGTTTCACAAGTCTGTACTGGCTCCTGTGAGATCTCTGATGGGATGAATCCTGCCCCAGAACACGTGCTGACCTTTCCTGGTGATCTGAACATTGTGCTGGAGTGGGGCGGCTGTGCCAAAGTACCGCGGGGCACCCGGTGCCGACGGCTGCCTTGGTTGCTCTCCCTGGTTCCGACCACCTTATGATTCTGCCTTCCTGATTCTGACATTCCATGAGTAATTTCAGCAAATATTTTTAAAGCTCTATCAGTCATTTAAAAAAAAAAAAAAAAAAAAAAAAGTTTAAGAACCAATTTTTTTTCCATTTGGAAGCATCCTATGCTTAGGGAGGCAGAGGAAATCTTACTGCAGACTGCCCCTGCTTTAAGACACCATCAGCTCTGTACTGTGATGGCTATCAGCGTGTTCGTCTTCCCTTCTCCATGCTGGGCCCCCTTGCTCCCATGGCAGCTGCAGGAGCCATGCCAGGTGCCTGCTTGTGCTTGTTCAGAGGGGGATTCCTCAGGCTGTGTCGTTGTGTGGGCAGTAACCTGCACCCAGCACAGCAGGAACCGTGCTTGGTTAGCAGCTCCGCAGTAGCTGCACTCTTTAGACTGTGCTCCATCACTGTCTGTGCCTGGCTATGAGGAGCTGCCTCGACAGCAGCAGCAGGCTGGCCCAGCCCTGCCTGCACAGCAGCCCCACATTGGGATGGCCGTAGGGATGCTCCTTGGGCAGGTGGTGCTCACAGCAGAGCCGCTGCTGCTCCCCCTCTCTCTCTCTCACCAGAAGATCCCTTCGAAACTGGTTCATAAAAGAACAAAGTGCAGGAAAGTGTGGAACAAAAGTGACCTGTGCCAGGAGCACAGACCCCGTGCCGTGCCCTCGTGCAGCACTGAGGACAGGCAGCCTGCGTGGCTCCCGGTGCCGCGGAACAAAGCGGGCTCAGCGCAGCCCCCGAGCCCCAGCATCCCTCTTTTGTCTGAGCTCAGCCGTCCCCACACGGCGCTCGTCCTACCTGGAACATTACGGATGCAAGCAGACAGAAAAATAAAAGCTTTATGAATGTCTGATTAGTGACTCGGGCCCCAAATTTTTAACTAATTGAGTACATTAAATAGTATGTCTCTGAAAGACTCGCACAAGACACTTTTCAAAGCTTCTTTAATAAAAATTCTATTTGGGATTTGACCATAATGGCTATCCTTGCTTGCCAAAACATGACTTCTTAGCAGGTGACTTTCATCAAGTACATCTGAAATAGTACCTAAATGAATTAGCAATAAAATGGACTTAGGCCTAGCAGTAGGAGCCTCCATTAATCTTGGGTTAATCACTAAAGAGATGCCATTCACTTTTCTTAAGAAGTCACATTTTTCTCCCCTTGCTGGCGACCAGATTTCATAAAGTAACATATTTCTAATGAAAGGGCTCTGCTTGAATTAAAACCCCGAAGGTTTATGCAGATTTTAGTTTTGATTACTGCTGGCATGGGCTCTTAGCAGACTCCGGAAGGTAGGTCCGCAGTGAAAGAGTCCCAGCATGCAGTTCATAATATTCTTTGAAATAAAATAGTGCACTTGTACTTAGTGGCTTTAATCAGCTCTGACTTTTGATAGTCAAACAATAGCTAATTACAGTAACACCTGCCTTCTAAGTCATGTCATGTAGGTTATTGCCAACAAGAGACCTTGTATCTTAGCTGCGTGATTATTATAGAGTCTAAAACCTATCTGTTAAAAAAGGAGGGGGGAGAAGAACCGACTTTGGTAGCCATTATACGTGGTTTTATTGTCTGGTGCATTTCTGGCTTTTCTGTTTGCAGTTTTCCATCTCTGAAAAGCAAAGAGTTGGTGCTTAGGGCCAGATTGCAGATCTGAGTTTCAAGAAAGATACGTAAGGAAAGCAGGGATGAATGATGCTGAACACACAGTCCTGAGCAGATCTGAATGTCTCCCAGTTTATAGCATATATACATATATATAAAAAGATAGGATTAAATGCACTGTGAGTTGTTTGTATCATCCAATCTCTGGCATGTGGAGTAAGACTGTATTTCTCTGGCAATAAACGGAAGAGCAGGAGGGGGCAGAGGGCCCATTTATTGCAACCTTCCTCCAATTTCGGAAGGGCTTCGTAAGATGAAACGCCTGATGTTGAAATAGCAGTCAATATTTCTGAGGATAAATCCCCACCTTCTCCCTGCCATTCTCCTTCAGCACGAGGAGCAGTCGGATGCATTTCCCTGCACTTGGCGGCCACGGTGGAAACCATAAATTATTGTCTCATTGAAGACTCTCTTTCCTCATTAATTTTGCTCACAAATAAGTCCTCGTTCTCACATGCTCAGTGAAGTGAATAACATCAGGTGTTTGCCAGGGGCTGAACGGCTGCTGCAGCACTTCTGAGGGCTGTGCAGGGCCCAGGCTGTGCTCATCTGCAGTACTTTCATCTATATAAGTAAGGCTTATTTCTTGTATAATAACAGAGGAAAGCGATGCAGTGGTACCTGCAGTCCTTGTGCTGCTCTTTACCTGCACGTGAAGGTGTCAGTGTTGCCTCAAGGGAGCTGTGCTCCTTTTTTTTTACATGATGTGAGGCATGGCATATGCAAGGATGTTAGATTTGGAGCGTGGCAGACGTTGGTGTTGGTGCTCCCTTTTGTTACTTATTAAACCTGAACACTTCGTATTAAAGCTGAGCCATCCCACGGCCTGCAGTCAAAGATGAGGTGCAGACACACATCTGGTTGGGGCTCCCAATTTTCTATAGAATTTAATTGGGATTCTGACACAGTTGTCTGTCAGTAGGAGAACCCTGATGGTCATCATATCTGAGAGCTGAAGATGTGCCCAGATGTTTAAATTTCTTTTTACAATCAAACCATATGCTTAAAACCCACTCCTTGTGGGTTATGCAGGTTGCTTGCAAAGGAACGTGCTCAGGGTTATTTGGACAGAGAGGGAATACGAGTGCACATTAAGAGGAATTGGTGTTAACTCTGCTTCCCAAAGCTGCTTTAAGTTCAGCATTTAATGGGCTGCGTTTTCCCTGTAAGTTATTCCTTCTCACTCCATCATTTGTCACGTTAACCTCAAACCGTGTAGTAAGAACTCTTCTTTATATCAGTTACCATGTTTGCCATATCTGATCAGTTTGATTGATCATTGCCTCAGCCACAGGTTGGTAATAAGCTGTTTTGAGAGAGAGACACATTTCCCATAGGACGAAATTGGCATGACAGCATTACAAACCAGCCATTTATCACCCTGCTCACGGAGCTCAGCAAGCAGGCGGCCGGGGAGCTCAGGCAGACACATGGGGCTGTGCTGGAATCAAAACTGCTGGTGCAGATGTCATGCTTTGAGCCCTCCGAGCTCCTTGCTAAGTGGGGCCGTCCCAGCACAGCGGGCACTGGGAGCTGATGGAGTCCTGCTGCACCCCGTAGCCCTGGAGCTTCGCAGTCGGTGAGCAGCCCCACATTCAGAGTCTTAAAAACAGCTGAAATGATGGCTTCTTCCCTTCCTTTTCCCCCTAAGTTTCAGAGTTGGCCATTCACGCTCTGGTTCTTTGGTCAATGAGGAGCCATTGGTGAAACTGCCCATCCTACTCTCAGCAGCAGAAGTTAGAAATAAAGCACAGCAAAGCTGCATGCCTGGTATAAATGTCTGCAGCAGAGCTTTGCTGTGATCTGCTCAGCACTCTGCACGCTTCACCCCGTCCCTCCTCGCCTCAGTCATCAGTACTTCTTTTATTACACAAAATTTGGGCAGATGAAAACACTGTAGACTGCCCCGTTACTACTGCACTACACAGAGCCACCAAAGTTCCTAATGAAGCAGGAATTGCATCCTGCAGGATGGTTCAGGACCTGTGTTTGCTGCTCGGTGTCATTCCTGCTTTAGCGATGCGTGCGTCTCCGAGGGTTTCCCTTCCATACATCTTGCTTTCTGAGCACCACTGGCTTGACAGTGTGTGTGATGCACATTAGAGGGAGAAATCCATCTTCTGAGCAGCACGCAGGCGGTGTAACAGAACTTTCCTCCTTTTCACCTGCCCTCAGCACACCACGTCTTTCCCTGAGAGTTTTGGTGAAGCGCTTTTTGTTTTACAGGCTGAGCGTGAAGTTATTCCCCCCACTGCACAAACTGCAATTTTTAATCTTAATAATAGATTTAGTGGCCACTGAAGTGTAAAATAAAGTACCGTGGCCTAATCAATCAAATCTGCATAGTTCAGAGAGAGCACCTGTATGAGGCTGTTATATCAGAATGTCTGAAATGGTAATAGATGTTTATTAGCGACCATAAAGCTGTTTGAGTTTAATATCTCTCTAAAAAACACCAACAGCATTAAAACAAATCTGTGAAGCAAACGCAGCTGCGCCATAAACGGCCCAGAATGTAAGGCTTAAAGCCATTACAAGAGTCCTGTGAGATTCATGGGTTCTGCTGTGGCTTTGGACACTCAGCTGTGAATGGGAAAACACTGTTGTGGTTGTAGAGTCCTTACATCAAGGCACTGCTCAGGTATGAATGAATGGGAACGTTTGGTATTTAAGCACTATAGGTGTACAGCATCCTGTTACATTGCACGGACAGCAGAAGCTCCCAGCAGGGCTCAGATACACTCAAAACGCCCTCAGAAATTGGTGTGTGAATGGTGTAAGATCAGCCTTTAACCCCAGAGCATCACAATGGGAGCAGCAATGCAGTCAGCTGTGAGTGCTCAGGGTGCTGGGTTATGGACCCTCATAGAAGGCAGCTGGGTGTGCTGTAGGCTTTCTTGGCACGAATGGCCAAAAACACAAATGGCCAGAAGAGAACAGCATAAAGACCAGCAAGCCACTATGCTTCCATTAGTGAACATTCAAGGATTTTTAAATGGTTAAGGTTTGGAGAATTAAAAATATAGGTTGGGTTTTTCTTCTCTTCAAGCAAGGGTTCTGGCTTTGCTGCGATCCGTACAGTGTTGGTGGGGACGGCTGCTGGCTGGGAAGTCCTCAGCCACGTGGCTTTGAGCCCCGACCTGCCTCTGCTTGCATCTGGGCTTCGTGCAGCAAACCCTGGCACGGTGCAGGGCCCGCAGCCCCGGCGTGTGCACGAGTGCTGCTTCTGAAGCAGAGAGGACAGCAGCCAACCTCCCATCCGTGCACGGGACAGGAAAGCAAATAAAACATCGTCCCGCGATACTGACGCAGTCTGAGGTCAAGGCCCTCGAGACGCAAATTTTGGGAGGGGGGTGAATGCGGTCGGATCAAAGAAGCGGGGAAGAAGGCGACGTTCAGATGGCAGGAGGTCACGGGCACTGCAGGATAAGGGGCGGCAGTGTTCGGAGCGGCTGCGGTCGCGGCAGGAGCGAGGTTGGCTCACAGCGGGCAGCTGCTCTGCCCCGGGCGCTCACCGCACAAGCCAGGAACATTGCAGGGCTCTGTGTGAGCACAGCGGGGCCGGGCAGGGGTTCAGCACGGAGCTGGGAAAGGAAAGGGAACAGGGGGTGGGAGATGGGGAAGCCGTGGGTCGGAGCTCCCAACAACCGCGAGCAAATGAGCGCTGCTTATCATGGATAGGAAGTGAAGGATTGATACGCGGCGTAGGGAAGGTGCTAAGGAAAAAAAAAAAAAAAGTCGTGTGTTGAAATCTGCTGCCCACCCACCTCCTGTGCAGCGAACGGCATTTCCTCGGCTTCTTTAACGCAGCGAAATGAGAACTCTGTGTAATAAGGGAATGGTTTCTCACGTAAGAAATCATTCTTATTTTTGCTATAAATTATAAAACAAACCGCCCCCGAAGCAAAAAAAAAAAAGCAGTCTGAGTGCAGCAGGAACAATTGCAGGAGACAGCTGACGGTGCTGCTGCGCTGCGATAACAGCACAGACCGTCCCCAGCAGCAGAGATTTGGTTTTCCATCACCGGGGAGAGAAAAACTGAAATCGAGGGTGAAGGAGGACGAGGCTGGGCACTAGGAGCTGTAACCCAGAAAGAGGGCCAGTAGTTGCTTAAGGGGATTGAAGTAACAAAGTTGGACTGGTACATGTGGTGTTTTGTTGGGAAACCCACAAATACCAGCAGTCGGCATCCTCTGCATGTGTCACAGACCCACCTTTCAGCCCCTTCGCTTGAGGCAAGTTTAAGTTCTGGCAGTCTTTGCAAACCAAGGTTCCTTTTGCACTGCGTTCAGCCTTGCACCCATTGGCATTTTTTCTGATCCGCGGTTACTTTCTCAGCAGTTTGTAAATCAGTGAGTTTGCCTTCACCCCTGAGCATCCACCAGCTGAGGGCACCCATCCTAAAGCTGCAGGAAGGGCTCAGGACAAACAGCAGAAGCACCTGGCACATTTGCCGCATCCGACTTTGTGTCCTGCTTCACCCTTGCCCGATTAATTCCCCAAAACAGGACCTGCCCCCATTGCTTTTCAGCATTCACAAGGTGTGAGCCCTTGCCCACGTTCCCCAGGTGCTGTGGCTGCACATGGAGGAATGGAGGAGCTCTGAGCTGGAAACGTGGTTACGTTTTGTGAAGCAGGCATGGAGTGCTGCAGACAGAAACAAGATGCTGTGGGTCTGCTGAGCAGTTACACTGCTGATGGTGGGATGGGGGGAGCTGGCAGCACGTCTGCCAGTTTTCAAACCCTCTGCAGGGCGATAAATGAGTGAACCAGGCTCAGCAGGTAGCAGACTAATCTCACAGTGCATCAGGATGAGAGAGTTCAGAAGAAAGAAGTGGAGAGGCTGCTGTGTGGTGCGGGAGAACTTGTGTTTCATTTATCCCCGCTTTCTGGGCTCACCTGCTAAAACAGCTCCACATTTTGTACATCTTTTCAGAGGCATCGTCCTCACCACATCAAAACGCACCATTGGGTGTGATGTGCTGCAGAGTTCACAGTTCATCACCCCAGCATCCAACCCAAAGCGAGGTGTGTGACCGCAGAATAACCATTTCCCATCCCTGTAGCAGAAGGGAGAGGGTTTTTCTTGGGCGTGGGGGACTACAGCATGAGGGAATGGGGGTCGGGGGCCACGTCTGCCCCACCCCCCCGTGCCCAAACTGTGCGTGAGGGTTGGCACAGAGATGGCACAGCACAGCAGACGTGCGGCGTCGGAGCAACGCGAGGCACTCAGACCTGCAGAACCATCATCTGTAGGGCTTTCTGTGGGTTTTGTTCAAAAATAAAAGTAGCGTCCAACCACAGCACTCGTTTTTCCAAATGAAATAATTTGTATTTTAAATGCTTTTTTTTTTTTTTTTTTTTTTTTTTTTTCCTACTTTGTAAAGTACAGCCAAAGGCCTTAGTCTGCCTTCAGGATTAGCAGCCAGTACAATTTCAATTTATAAATGAAGCTCTTTTTGATTTGCAAATAAAAAGCATCTGAAACCACTAACCAACTTGGCTTCCATTTTTATGCCTATAAAAATGTCTGAACCATTTGTTTTTTAAATTTTCTAACTGTAAAAATTGCTCCTACGACCAAATATGTCCAAGTTTCAATTGGAACTCTTTTTTTTTTGGTTGAGAGGAGTTGACAATTCCTCACATTTGCAAGGACATAAGAACAAATGGTTCATAGAATCATTAAGGTTGGAAGAGATCTGGACGATGATCCAGTCCAGCCATACCCCTACCATTAGCACTGCTCACTAACCTGTGTCCCTCCACATGACGTTACACGTTTCTTGAACACCTACGTGGGATGCAGAAAAGAATCTCAGGTGAAATAACCCCCACGCTCACTTTCTGCCCCGCACTGGTGAAACAAAGACCTCACGGAGGCAACCACCAGGAATGCTGATGTGGGGCAAAGCCATTGCAGCTGGGTGACAACTTCACGTGGTCTGTGTGAGAGCAGCAGCACTGCTGGAAGGCAATGCCTACACAAAGGGATTTTGTTAGGGACGTCAGCCCTGCTTCGTGCCTCTCCTGTGCCCCCATCCACGCAGACACTGTCAGGGTATCAAAGCACGTTACGTTGGTTTTTTTTTTAATCCTGAACAAGTTGATTTGGGCTGGAACTGTGTGAGAACATCAGGTGCTTTTTGTTTTTCGGTGTTTTGTTCTGTTTGTGTCATTCTGACAGCTTTCAGCTGCTGCTCCTTGTCCCAGGTCTCAGCTCTGCCCTGTCCCACGTGTAGGAGGGGTTTTGCTGACAGGAGGTGAGCAGGGCTCTGCCAGGGACAACTGCTGGCACACAGCATCCTGCGGAGGCGCACAGGGCAGGCAGTGAGGCAGGACGGGCTGCCTGGCTGCACTTGTTGCTCGGCAAATGGAAAAAAAGGAGAAAACAAGCCCGGCTCGTTCCTCCCACGTCGCGTTTTGCTGCTTTGGGGAAGCATTTCTCTTTTCCCCATTGAGTCCGTCATTTTTGTTCTTCTTTGCGCGCATCGCAGGGAAGCGTTGTTAGGAACCCTCAGTAAATAACCGGAGGGCAAAGAATCCATTTCTCCTTCAGAAACCGTTCACGTTTCATCGTCTCCGAACTCTGCTTCGAGACGTTTCCGCTCACTTTGCGCTATTTGCAAAAAAAAAAATAATAAAAAAAATGAAATAAAAAGAAGGTATTTGTTGAGCAGCGGCACGGACAGCCCCGCTCCGGGCGGCGGCCCCGCGGTGGCGGAGCTCCGAGCCCCGCGGTGGCGGAGCGCAGGGCCGGGCCGCCCGCCGCAAGCCCAGTGTTATGGCGCCCCCTCTCGCCGCCGCCCGGGTCGCGTTGCGAAGCGCTGAAAGCACAGAACGTCGTCCTGTGCCCCGTGTGTGCCTTTCAGCAGCGCTTCTGAAGACTTGAAATAAATAAATAGAAGCGAAACACGCGTGTTTTCTGACTGGGGGGCAGAGAGTGGGGCACATGTGAGGGATGGTGCCGTGCTCGTTGGGGTTGGAGTGGGGCAACCTGCCCCTAAGGTGTGGGCTGGGCTGTCTGTGCTCACCGGGCCGCAGCCACACCATGGGCTGTGTCTGTGGGGCTGTGTCTGTGGGGCTGTGTGTGGGGATGTGTCTGTAGGGCTGTGTCTGTGGGGCTGTGTCTGTGGGGCTGTGTCTATAGGGCTGTGTCTGTGGGGCTGTGTCTATAGGGCTGTGTCTGTGGGGCTGTGTCTGTAGGGCTGTGTCTATAGGGCTGTGTCTATAGGGCTGTGTCTGTGGGGCTGTGTCTGTAGGGCTGTGTCTGTAGGGCTATATCTGTAGGGCTGTGTCTGTAGGGCTGTGTCTGTAGGGCTGTGTGTGGGGCTGTGTCTGTGGGGCTGTGTCTGTAGGGCTGTATCTTTAGGGCTGTGTCTGTGGGGTGCCACACCAGCCCCCCATCCCCCTCCCAGGCACCATTTCCCAGCCCAGGGCACCCAGCAGAGCCTGTGCAGGTCCCACTTTGGACCGGACCGGTTGACTGCTTCAGAGCCACTCACTCATCAGGTGGGGGCTCAGACGTAACGTGTTTTGTTTAGTTTATCAGCCTGCCCTTGGCTTGAAGCAAAGCTTTAATAAAATGTAGCCCGTGCCTCCTGACAACACAAGTGGTAAAGATCCAAATATCCTGATCAACATATACCAAATTCCCTTTGGAAAAGGGGAAAGAAAGTGCTATTTTCCTTTTTTTCCCGGGTCACAGTGTCACCAAAGGGTGATGTGGCTGAATTCTGGCTGTGATGGTGCAGGTGGTTCTTTGATTGGAAGAGCTGCTGTTTGCATTGGTCCGAGTGGGAGATGAATTCATTTTCACAAACGTGGTCCTCTGTTTCAGTGTCGGGTTTGGTTTATGCAGTTTATGTCCCAATCAAGGCCTGAACAATTGCGGTTCTGTTCCTAATATTGGATCTGTGAACACATCAAAAATGAAAGCACTCTTCTGGAGATTATTATTCCCATAGAGCCATTCCTGCGCGTCGTGCTTTGTTCCCGTTGGTGCTCGGGGTGATTTTGGGGTGGCAGCGGTTCCCCACTCTGCCAGAGCCCATCCCTGACCCCAGTGCACACAGTGGGATGTGGGGAAGGGCTGCCGTGCTGCTGTGGGGCGGCTGAAGGAGCGACAGCCCCTGTCTGTAAGTCTGGATTGATGTCTCTAGATACTGGAGCCTGCAGCGTGTTGGGAGCAGTTCCAGGTTTTGAGAATGTTGAAATGTTGTTAGACATGTTCTGAATTTGTGGTTAACTCGGAGCTGCCTGAGCCGTGTTTTAAAGCTGTGTGGATCCCTTTAACCCCTGAACCATAGGAGAATAAGGCCCTAAGCTAACAAAACAACAGCGCGGTGCCCCGTTCCAAGTTGTTCAGATTTGTAACGATGCTGGAAGTGTTTCTGTGGCATGTGTGTGTGACACTCAGTAAAACTTTATTGGACCTGTGCTTGAAAATTAATTCACAAAGGGCAGAGGTAGGAAAATCTTGATGAACCGTTAATCAGCCCCTCCTAAACAGCAAAAGCAGGCACATGTTTATGCAATGAGCCGAATGTGTTCAGTGACAGTTTTCTTGATCTGGAAGCCCTGTTTCTGTTGCAGAGTACCAGCGAATGCCATTCTCTTATTATTACTACTTTGAAATATGTATTTATTTAGTCTTTTATAATTCTCACTGTCTGGAAACACTCGGGCAGCCCTCTGTGATAACACTTCTGTGCACACATGTGCACCTCTGTGGGCAAACACACTGCTGTGTGTCAGTGCTTACGGGACATCCAAGCCATCGTCAGGTCCTCATCAGCCTCTCCCCCCCTGTTCATAATCTCATATGTTCACGAAACAAAACGAATCGTGTTGAACGTGAGCAGTGTAAAAGCCTTCCTCACTGCACAGTGTGTGCAGAAGTGCCACTTCAGTTCTAATCTAAATAACCTGAGTAGTTTGTTGTGGACCAGTGCAGATGGAGGAGTTGCAAAATGTTGGGCTTTCTCCAAGCTTGTTCCCAACTAAAAGTCCACCTTTGAATGTTAGGTGTCCGTTTGTGCTGGTTTGGGGTTATTTTGTTATTCTGAACACCTTTTTTGCACGGCGTGCTTTACAGACAGCTGCAGGCTCCGAGCATGAGAGATTGCTTTGAGTTGAGTGCAAACAAAATGCAGCATAGCACAGGATGTCTGCACTCTTCAGCTAGTTTTCTGTAAATTGATGAAATGTTCTCAGGCTGTTTAACACACCTGTAATGGTTTGAGAGGCGACAAGGCTCTGGCTGAGGCTGCCCACATCCACATACCTGGGTGGAACGGATGGAACCTCCGAAATGCTTTGTGATGCTGTTGTGAAGGTGAGATCCTCCTGTGCTGTGTGGGAGCAAGCGGGCTTGGTTTGCTCTTGAGCACGCTTTATGGAAGTGAATGTAGTTGTGGATACACAGGGAGAATGGGAGCAGGAGCCCAGCCATCCCGTGGCAGCTTTCGAGCAGCTTTTCTCAGTGAAATCAGAGTTTGTAAAGACAGTTTCGGGTCACATAATCATCAAAGGGTTAATTCTAATTTTGAACTTCCCAAATGTCAGTGCTCTTCCATCCCAAAGTACAGCAACTGCCTTTATCAACATATGCTTTTCATTACCTACAAGACTTACAATATTTTTGGTGTCTGTATCAACTTGATTCAATTACTGGTACCACTGCGAGGGAACATTACCTCCAGGGAAAAGGGGGTGAATGCATCAGTGCCCATGGATACAGCGGACGGAGCAGATTAATATAACAGATTTACATCCAGACTGCTGACTCCATTACTTTAAAACTCCTGTAATTGACTTTTTTAAAAATGACATTAGCATTTAAATGGTACTATCGTTACAAGGGTGAAGGTTCAGCAGAATATGATCAATTTATTGAGCCCCTCAAATGTTCTTTTGATATTTATTTTTTGTTGTCATGCTGGAGGGCTTTTTTGGTGTTTTGTCAGACGTGAGAAAAAGTCTATGGCATCGCGTTGGGCTCCCTGACAACACGAGTATGTGGCTGCAAAGTGTGTTGTTGCAAATGCCTCTTCCACCGCTGGAAAGCAAACTGCAGGATTCCACAGGCTCCCAGATGGATGCATTTGGGCACTTAGAGTTTTGCTCTTGGAAAAGAAGGCGGTTTGTGAAATGGGGGTCGTCTGCTGAAGGTTTTGTCATCCTGGGTTTCTGCTCTGTCTGGCTCTGACATCTTTCCAAGCTCTGGTGCTGGGGGAGGTTTGGGTGACTTTTGGAACACGCAGGCATTTCTGCACCTCGCTGGAGCTGTCACCACCACGATGCTTAACGCTGCCCATCTTTTCCTCTCGTTTGAGGTTTGGATGAGGATTTCTTTGCTCCTGGTTTGTTTTATAGGATGCGTCCTGGGTGGTCAGGGCTGGATTCAAGTGTGTGGGTGCACCCAGGGGTAGGAGGGCTGGGAGGGATGGATTTGTCCTGCACCAGGGAATGGGGCATTGCCTGGTTGCACAGCCTGTTCCTGGGGCTCTGACCTGGAGGCCGGGGCAAGCTGAGTGTCTGCATAGCTCCAATATGTGCATCTCTGAGCCTGCCCCATCCGAGCATGGACAAGCCATGGGCTGGCACTGAGTCTGCTTTATTTCCTCCATTTTAGAAAAGAAAATTGTGAAAGGAGGAAAGAAAGACCAACCTGATTGCCCGTGCTGTTTGTGTGCTGTGGCCCAGGGCTGCTGCTGGTCCCACTGGTGGATCCCAGTCCTGCTCCCATAGTGGAGCCAGCAGTCAGGCTGCAGTGGTGGGGGGGGACCCGGTGTCCCTCCATTTCCCTCGCCATAAAAATGCTTGGTAATGACCCAGTTCGACCCTGCTAGCTCTCCCTGACCTCCTCCTTTTCAGGATGCTGCTTAATTTGCACTAATTACATTCCATTCTGACAGGAACTTGGACATCGTCTCAGCTTGCAGGTACTTTCTCTGCTGTATTCCAACACAGGGGACTCCTGAGGCTGAGTAAGAAAATGGCAATAACTAATTTATGAAAATCCTCTTTAATGTAATACGTAAATGGTTTATAGGTTGTGTAATGTACGCACGCAGATGTGCCTTCAAGTTTGGCCTCCAACTTTAGTTTTGAGTTCAGTAGGATTCAGGAGGGCTGATTAAACGAGCAGCAGCGCTTTGAGAGAACAAATACCTGCGTTGGCTTTGGGGATATTTGGTTTTCTCCAGAATTCCGTGCTAAAATTCCTAATTTAACTCAAGGTCTGGTGGCTGCTAAAGAAAATTCTGCTTTGCAAGGGTCACTGGCATAGAAAAAAAGGAGAACTGGTGGACAGGTCTGGCTGTGCTTGTTCTGAAGTCACAGCTGAGCACGGGTGTGTGTGCACGGATAGGCTGATAGCCTGTGTCAGTGCTCACAGCTCACAGCTTCCTCTTGCAAAGAGCAAGCAGAAGCCTCTTGGTGCTGGTTTAGCAGCGGGACGGCTGAGCACAGCCCTGCAGGATGAGCAGCAGCTGAAGGCAGTGCTTGGTGGGGCTGGGAGGAACGGCCACGCTCTTACGGAAGCAGATTTCAATATGAAGCCACCAAGCAATGGATAAAAAGTATAAAGCACATGGCAAGGCTTTGTATTACTTTCAAAAGAAAAGATACGAGCCATTGTTGGAGCTCCGCTAAGGCTTTTAGGCACAGACGGTATCAGTAAAGTAGTTGCATGTTTCAAAATATTGTATCATTTTAAAGTGCAGCACACATGAGATCACTGAAACGGGATATGCCAATTTGAGCTCGGTCATATAATGCAGCTCTGTGTCTGCAGAGACAGAGGCACCCTGAACCCAAAATCCCTCGAGCTGTCTTTCAAAGAGTGATAGTTACGGAAATTAGCCGTGCAGAAATCCATACTAATCATTCATCAGGAGCCTTATTAACCGCCCGGCCCTGGGAGGGGCAGCAGCCGGCACGGCTTCTCTTGCACCCGCACTGCCTTCCCCTGCCCAGGGAGATGGTTTGGGCCAGCTGGGTGTGCAGGGAGTGCTGCACCACCTCACCCTGCTTTATCAAAGATCCTTTCTAATACCGGCTGGAGACCTGTTGCACGGGGAGAGGAATGTGTCAGTGCTGCAGCAGTGGGAGTTCCGAGCCCAGCCCTCGCTGTTCCCATCTGATGTTTGCTTCAAGTGAAACCCAATTAAATCCCACTCTTGGGTTCAAGGACTTTGGTCTGTGAATCTTAGTCCCGCCAATATCTCCTCTGCGAGGGATACAAAGGGCGCGGAGGAGATAAATAATACTTGAAAAAGACAGAATCTTTTTTGTCTGCTGCTTTATCTGTAGTTTGACTGTGTTCCTTAAGTGTTGAAAGGGGCACTTTCTTGGCAAGTATGACACACATAACCTTCACCCCTGACTGCACTGTCTAGAGGCAGTTATAAATTTGAGGATGAAGGACGTGAACAAGAGTTACTTTATATGATGCTTTCTCATGATGGGGAGAGCAGGACGTGTGCCTCTGGCGTGAGACCTGGCTGGGCACAGCAGCCCTGAATGGGGCAGCGCTTGCCCAAAGGGCAGAGTTTCTATCCCCATTGTATGGTTCTATTCTGAATGCTGTGCATAAGCTTGTGTGAAGGCTTTTATTAAAGCTTTTTAAGGAGCTTTTTTTAATGTCAGAACCATAAAACTTTCTGGAGGCTTGGATGTGATAGTCAGTGCACCCATGTGCATCTCACCCACACCTGGCATGGCAGCGACAGCTCCCATTGTTAATGGTGTCTGGTGGAGGCTGTGAACCAGGCTCATTGTTAACGAGAGGCCCATGGATGCTGGGAGCACTGGGTGAAGGCACAGCACTGAACTTTGCTTCTGTGCTTTAAATATAATTACGTGATGGCTGCAGAAATGAAGAGATGAGGGCATCCAGGCCACGGACCGCTGTGTGTGTGGGAATGCGTTTGGGGCACATTTTGGTGGGTGGTGTTGGGTTGGAGGAGCTGCAGGTCTGTGTGGTACTGCAGACCTGGTTCTGAAGAGTTTGTGGGGGCAGTCCCACCTTCGGTGCAGTTTCTAAGGGGCAGCTTTCAGCACATGGCTGCCATGTGGTGCTGCTTCTGGGCAGGGAGCTGGGTGGGAATGCCACTGCTCAGCCCTGCTCTGCTCCGCTGGGTTCTGTGTTCCTGGGGGGATCCCGATGTGAGAAGCACAGCTAAGAAATTCCTTAATATTTCTGGAAAGGTTACATACTTAAATTAGGGCAAAACTTACTCTGTGCTTACTTTCTGGATTTTAGTTTCACGGGGCATAGGTTTCTCTAAAATAGGAGGAACTGCATGGCCTTTCCTTCCAGCAAATACAATTGTCCTGCTTCCTACAGAAGCACGTTTGGACTTTCCCACTCTTCCTTTTGCACGAGCTGGGCTGCATTTGGCTCATAAGCTTTCCTGTAACCCAGCAGGCAGCAGCAGAGGTGGCTCTTTACCCAAAACGCAGCAGGACTAAATCCCAAAACGTTCGTCTATTTCAAGTACCAGTGGAAATAAGTCTGTTTTTTGGGTATAGACTTCTGTAGAAATACTGATGTGAAATGCACATTCGTGCGCTTAAATACTTCGGTCTCAATGCTGCTTATGGTGGCTCCATTGGAAGCATTTCTATGTGTGTATTTCTTTGGAGTGAGGGAAACAATGCAGAATTCAGCTCTGCAGCTCTGACTGTGCCTCAGAGCTCTCTGTAGGAGGGTGTGTGAGATGGGAGCCAGCCTGGGGTGCTCCAACGACTTGGGCTGTTTGGGTAGGAGTTTGTTCAAATACATCCCTGGGGGAGATGGCTCGAATGAACTCCTCACTCTACCAGTGTTTGAAAGTGATGCATTCAGTTCCAAAATGCAAGCCAACGTTTTAATGCAACAATTAATCTTATTTGATATCATCTCCAGCTCGTGTCAGAGGGAATCTGTAAAGCCTGCTGCGACTGCTGGGTACGGGGAGGAGTTCCATCACTGAAAGCTGCTTCAGGCTCTGAGCCCTGTAGCAAAAAGGGGGAGGGGGTGGTTTACAGGACGCAGAGATTGTGTCCAACTTTAGTTCTAACTGCAGGATCTGTGCACAGCTGCCTGGATCTGACCACGTTTATGCTGTATCCATTAGAATGCTGTCCTGCTTAGGATTATTTTCCTATGGTGTTGTTCTGATAGTATTGCAGCTGCTGCTCCAGTTTGCTCTGTTAGTGACAAAAACCTGACCTCCTGAGTCCCATTGCTGCACCTTATCCTTAAGGCTATTCCCTCACAGTGTTCCACATTGGACATAGGGGTGTTTCATGCAACCCATAGCTTGGATGTGCTTGAGGAAGTTTATCATCTTCCCTAAGTGTGAGAAATGCCCAACTTGCTTCATCTCTGATACACAGAGCTGCGTTCTTTCTCCACCCCTCCAACGCTCAGCAGTTACAGCGATGCACTGTTGTGTTGTGTGTGTGCTTTTTGTTTGAATCAGCCTGCTTTTCCCGTGCTTAATTAATTGAAGCTGCATTTTGGTCTGTGCATAGGATTGTATCTACAGCAATGTATGGAACTGTATGTGATAGAAAAGAGATGCTGCAGTAGGAATTGCAGTAAGAAAGCACAGAAAGAACCAGAGGCATCGCAGAGGTCGTGGCGCTGATTGGGAGTGCAAATTAGATTTAGATTTCCTGAATATCCAGCAGCAGCTCGGCATTTTTGTGCCCTTTGTGTATGAACATTTCCATTGAAAGGTACAAAGGGTTTGAACTGGATTAGACTCCCACAGTCACTTTGAAATAACAAAATACGACGTGGCTGACAGGGGCTGTTTAGAAACCTTTTGCAAAAATGATCTGCAGCAACGTTAGCACTTAGCAGCTACAAAATGTCTACTTTTGTCTTGCCCCCTCTGCCAAGTTCCCTTTTTGCCTTGCCACAAGGAGGATAAATTATCCGACTTGCAGAGATAAACCGCAGAGAGGTGAGATTACTGGAGCTGAATACCAGCAACTCCCAGCACTCCGTCCCTCTATACAGTCTGTATTTAAAGCCCCGTTTCTGGCCGTGTCAATCAGTCACTTAATGAACGCATTACTACACGCAGTTGTTTTTTTCCTCTCTAGAAGATGCAATTAATGTTTTGGCGTAAGACACCCAGTCTGCAATAACTGTACGGAGGTCTCTGAAGTAGTGCAGGGAATTATCTGAACAGAAAATGGGCGCACAATGCGTGGCTTTGAAGCATCTGAAATGTGTTGGCATGGGGAGGGGGAGCACGCACTGCACCACAAGTGCCACACGACCTGATGTGCTGAGCATTGCAAAGAGGGCTTTCCATCCACTACAGGGAAGAGCCTTTTCCTCCCAGAGGGCCGCCGAGGTTCTGTTGGCTGTGCTATGGGCCGTACAGCAGCTCCCTGCTGCCAGCACCTCTGCATCCACCGCCCTTCATCTCAGCCGCTTTTCTCCTACTGCAAACCCTGAGTGGGGTGAGGTGGTGCTGCGTGGGTGCAGTGTGACGTGGTGCTGGTGGATGAGCTGCGATGTGCTCCGCTCTCAGCAGGGCTGTGCAGAAAGCGAAACCCCGGCTTGCACGTTTGAAAACACGAGTTGTGCCCTGCTCTGTGTGGGAGGATGTGGTGTGAGCAGCGCTGTATAAAGGTGGGATTATTATTTATAAAGCTATCACGAGGAAAGCTGTCGGGTTCCGGAATCGGCTGCAGGTGATGTGCTTTGCTTACACTGCTCTGAAATGTGAAGACGGGAGATGTGGCCACGTGGCTTCCTCTGCTGGGCTGGGTGCTGCCGATGGGCTCGGAGCTGGTACCCAAATGCCCTTTGTAATGAGTGCCCCTCCAGTGTGGTTGCACTGTGAATTCTGCAGCCTGTGCTTCGTGGCCCACGCACTGCATGACTTCTCACACATTGAAACCAGCAGAGGATACTCGGTCACATCTCGCAAAGCTTCCCTGAGTGTACCTAAAAGAACATCTTCCGTGATATAAATGCCTTTAAAGATGGAGCTGTGCTCTTTTGCTGGCTGTGTTTGTAACCATTCCTTTATTCTGGTTAATAATAATGTGTGGTGTCCATATGGATGAATTAACTGATAGAAAAAGTGTCAGTGCTTTGTATCGTGGTGGAAATTTAATGCAGCCATTTGTAGCTCATCAGCGTTGGGAGTTCATAGCAATGTAAGGAAGAGGAGCCAGCTGTGGGATGAACTGGCAAAGTGTCTGAATTCACAGATGCACAAAGCCATGTATATGTATGCAGGTATGTCTCGATTTTTGGGGGCCTTTTTCTGCAAATCAATCTCTGCAGCCCCAAATCCCTTTCTGAATTCAGCCCACCTTAGACCCAAACCAGACTAACCTCCCTCCCCACACACACATTTCCCACTGCTCAGGGACCTCGGGGACACGGCATCCGAAGGGTTAACTGCCAGCCCAAGCACAGACAGGAGATGGGAGCAAACAGTCCCGGCAGAAATTGGACCCATCACTTCCCCCTAATGAAAACCAGATTCACTCCTGCAACAATCATTCCACTGTTCCTCGATGCCGCTCCTGCTTTGAGGGAAGCATTACTGTTGTTTCTGTTAAAACAACAACAACAACAGAAAGCAGTGCACGCATCGTCTCTAGAGCTGATCTGTTTGATCGTCTGCTTTTCCTTCTGGATAAGGAAAAAACGAAGCAGAAAGGTTTGCCAGGTCTGAGTGCAAAAAGAAGAGGAGGGGAGGGGGCTGCAGTGCTATGGGTCCAGGTCCTGGTCTGCATGAGCTTGGCCAAAACAACTGGGATTGCACTGTTTAGGGTGTGAAATGTGCATCTCACAGCCCTTAAAAATACATCTAAGTGCTACCTGTGGGCCTGCATGCTGCCATGTATGCCCTGAGGTGGGATCTGCCCCAGGAGCACCAAGCATCGTGCACAGCCCCTGGTTGGCTTTGGGGTGGAGGGGTTTGGGGTTACAAACTGGGTCTCACTGACCCCTGCGCTGAGCAGAACTTTTGTTTCTGATCTCATCTCTGCTGGGATGACACATGAAGGCTTTTGGTGCGAGCAGCACAAACTGGGGCTTTCACAACCTGACCAACACAGCCGGCGCTGAGCCTTTTTCTATCTGTTGGTTTAGATTTCATGCTTAGTAGCTGAGTTGGTCGAAGACAGAGGGGGATTCTGATGTGGCTGCAAACGAGTCGGGGTCCAGACTTTTATCTCTCGGAGCATTTCCTCCAAATAGACAAATCAACCATGAGGTCTTTATAAACGGATCCCTCTCACTATCTCTCAACAGTCGGACTGTTCTTCTATGAGGGTTAGCATTTCAAACTTACCCAAATATTCCAGTGTTTTTTAAACACTTTCCAAATAGACATTTATTTTGGCCGGGGCGATATTTTCCTTTTATTGCTGTTCTGAGATTCAACATGTCCAGAAATAACTTCAGAAGGGTGCTTGGGGGTCTGGGAGGTGGGTGTTGTCAGACGCAGCCGAGAGCTGTTTGGAAATGCACCGTGTATACTAACAGGTATTTGGAAAGGCAGGGAGCAGATCTGTGACACTGAAGTGTGCTTTGAAGAGCTGTGATGGAACAACACCCCATCCTGAGCCCCACGGCCTTGTGATTCCCATCATTTGCTGCTTGGTGCATCCAATGGCTGCTGGTGCTCAGCGAGCTGAGTGTATTCTGGATGTGGATGCTAGCCTGCTCTGAAGCATTCACTTGGGGTAAGATTTAAGCTTCTGTGTGATATTTCAGTCTTTGGAAGACAGCACATCCACCACCGGCTTCACCTGGTGCAGGACTGTAGCTTTCCTGGAAAGAGAATCTCTGCTCCTTATTTTGACTTTGGTTCCCAAGGGATTCCTTTCCATCACCTCCCCAGCTGCTCCCAGCACACCGGGGTTCCACGAGTTGGCCTTGCCCAAAGCTGAGTGGTGTTGGGCTCCATTCTGTGCCCATTCATATTGGATGTGGGTTGCAAACGTGCCCCGAATGCTGTGGTGGTGTTATTTTTGTGAACAGCTTGGCAGTTTTCACGTTCAGAGCAGCATAGTGGCACTTGTGTAGGGCTGAAAGAAAATGAGTAATGGTACATTTCTCTGCATGGAGTTTACGTGGTTTTTTCTGCTGGGCATTACATAAGTGTGCAGATGTGTATGGCTATACATGTGAGTACAACATAAAGAACATCTATTATGAAGGGCTCCCACTGTTAGGGCCTCATGTTTAAAGAGGGCTGCATCACTTCCCATTCATTTCTGCAACACTCCGAAATCTGCTGACCCAAGCCAAAACCTCTCCACTCTCTTCTGCTCTCGGGGAGGAGTTAGGGATTTGTGAATGTGTGAAAGCATTAGCTGCCAGTTATAACTGGAACCGAGCCTAGAGGAACCCAAATCCTTCAGCAGAAGGTTTGTAATACATTATCTCTGGAACTGGCCCAGCTTTCAAAACCAGGAAGTATTAATAGGAATAAATGTGAGCACCATTAGCACTTCCAGAGCCGTAATTTATTATCCATTTTGCTCGCGAAATATTGTTTAGCTGCATAATCTCCTTCATGTACATAGGAGATGCTGATGGAGCAGTGCCTTTAGCTCCACGTCCTCACATCCCAGCGGCGCTCGCAGCAACACAGGACCCGGTTTGCAGGAGGGGAACACGGATCTGCTTTCTGCTGGAGGACGTTTCTGTGCTCCCCAGCATCCTGCCCTGCCGTCACTCTGCTCGCTGTAAAACCCTCTGCTCCCCTCTGCCCCTTTGATCCGTTCACCTCCCTCCTTTCTCGCAATTACCGTCTGCGGTGAGGATGCCCCTGACCTCTTGCCAGCAGTCTGGCAGGCACATGGGACAGGAAGCTTGGCTTTTATTTCAGGCTCTCTCTGCTGTTCATCTTGGATGCATTACAACAGTAGCAGCTCCGACAGTCCCAGGGCCCTTCCTGTGATAACCACAAGCAGTGTGTGATGGGCTGAGTGGGTGCGTGTTGTTGGTGGGAGCTCAGATGCGATGTCCCTCATGTTCTGTATGCTGCTGTAATGGGAAGAATTTCCTTTATGTTGAGCCCAGCAGCAGTTAGCCCAGAGCCCTGCAGAAGGATCTGTGCGGATGTCAGTACGGCTCATGGGTCCTTTCCCCCCCCCAAAAAAAAAGTGCAGTTCCTTTGCTGCTTCGCTGCATTCTTTTGCTATCAAAGCTTTGAATCTGCAGCAGCAGTGGGACGGGCCAAACCCATCCAAGTGCCAGAAATACCTTGCCAAAGGTGAGGAGGGAGCTCAGGATTTGCTTTGTTTGAGCTTTGGGAAGATGGTTTGTCCTCGAGGAGTGCCGTCCCTGCGTGCCATCCTTTCACAGCAACTCAGCACCAGCACGCTGCTCCTCGGGCCCCATGGCTGTGATGGGAGGACAAGGCAGCCGTGTGCGGGGCAGGGCCAGGGGATGAGCCCGAGGACCTGCTGCTGAGCCGAGCTGTGGATTTAAATGACATCCCAGGGGACGGTATCAGACTTCTGAATTCCATTCATCCATCAGATGGGAGAACAAGACCTGGCTTTCAGTCGGGCAGGGGCTGGAGTTTTCTCCTGGAGTAAATGAGCTCAGACCACACAGATAAAGAACTTCTTCTGTTCGGCTGTAAAATGTTTCAGGGCAGAATCATCTGTCATGGGGCTGCAGCAGAGCCCAGACATGCAGTGCGGCTGCTCAGCCCGGCTCAGAGCTGCATCCCTTTGATGCTGCTGCCCCATGCAGCCCCAGCTTGGCAAGGGAAGGAGGTTGGGGTTGTTTTTTTGGGGTGGGACCTCACCTGTGCTGGTTTGGATCTAGATTCAAACGTTTGTGGCATTAGAAGAAATCAGAGTAAATCCGCCAGCTGGTAGAAATGCGGTGTGGGCACTGAGCTGTGCTCTCACTGCTGAATGATGCCTTGGGAAGAGCCGAACTGGGGATGCCTGCGGTGTGTTTTTGGCAGTTGTTAGCTCAGCCTGTGCTCACCTGGGCCTCCGTGGTGTTGTTCACTGGGAAGCTCCATGTCAGGGCCTTGGTTTGCTCCGATGCGGTGCAGACTTCAAGCAAAAGAAATTTGGGGGGGAAAAGAAGAACTTCTTGGAAGAACTTCCAAGACGAAGGGAAGTGTGTAAAAACGGAGTGTGGTCTCTGTGGTTTTGTATTGAAAGAGGCAGAAAAGCAGCAGGGTGCAATGGGATGCCCCCATCCAACCCAACCCTGTGCATTTCTGTTCAATATTTCATCGTGATTTTCAGAACAAATGAGTTTGGGTAAACTGGAGATAAGGATCTGAAATGTGGATCAGCTTCATCCAGAGCTGCCATGGAAACACAGCCCGGCCAACGCCGCTATCTACAAAGGCTCCATCAGTACATCTGATCCTAATGATTTCCACCCAATTCACAGCTATCTGGGTCAGACACCATTTATGTTGTATCACGAAGGAATGCATGCCTCATGTTTTTATGGTGCTCTTTTATTTCCACGCAGGGGGAGGAAAACAGACGAGGATGGGAGAAGGGGGAGATTCAAAGTAGGAATTCATTGTAATGAAAATAAAAATCAACTTTTCAAATATGAAATGTCAGGCTGGTTAACCTTGCATCCTGAGTCTGGAGAGATACATTTTCATCTTTGCAGTGCCTTAGTTAGTGGTTCCTGGCACGTTACATTAACTAATTTGAGATGGAATTATCAAATTTGCTCATTGCTGCTAGCACTAATTTGAAACCGTACAATAAAGAACAGTTTGAGAGGCAGATGAAAGGTTGCCACCCACCGAGGCTCCAAGACCTGTCCCTGGTGTATCACAGCAAGGTTCGCCGAGATTTGGGGTAATTGCAGTCATGAGCTGGAGTTGATTGAAGAAAATTATACCCCGGTTCTTTACTACAAGTTTTGTTGTTGCTTTTTTTTTTTGCTTCCCCCCCCCCCCCCCCCCATTTTCTTCCTTTTATTGTGTGTGTGGTTTTCCTTCAACTTGCTCTGAAGTGCTGTGGCAAAGAGGAGAAAGTGTTGTGTTTTAATAACTTTATTGGAGCCTCTCCCTGCTTTGGTGCTACTGAACTTTGTGAGTTGCAAACGTTTCTCATGTGAAAATCTGAGGTTTTTGCTTTGTTGAACTCTTCCACGTTTATCCCCCAGATCTGCTAGGGGGCTTTGAAATGATGTGAAGATGTTTTACATCCACATTGGAGATCTGTTGACTCTTTGGAGCCTCACAGCTTTATGAGCAGAGGCTCCGGTTGCGTTGCTGGCTGTCGGATTTACAGCTGTGGGCTGAAAGCAGCTTTCTAAACCCCGGGATCTCCTCATTATGGGAGTGATGCTCCATTCCTGAGGCTTGCTTGAATTACCGTCCTCAAAGAACTTGAATCTTAACAAGTTGCACAGGCTGACGCAGCAGGGGTCCTGAGAGAGGCATTTTCTTTCTGACCTTCCTGAGATAAATAATTAAGATGGAGCCTAGATAAAGATCACTGTCAAAGGTGAGGGGTCAACCTGGCTGCCTGACCTGAGCGGTAACATTGCCCGCAACGTGAAGGCAGCTGTGTGTCAGCAGGGAACAAAAGGGGTTTTGCTCTGTTGAATGGGCAGAGGGCTGAAAAAGGAGAGATGGGGGAGTGAAGCTCTTCCATTTACAGTGTGGATCGGCCAGATCGTGCCTATAGAAAAAAAAAGTCCTTCTCTGCTCGAGGTTAAGGGAGCAGATTAGGGGACGGTAACAAGGCTTGAAATTTGAAGAGTGCAAAGGTTAAAATGTTCTTCTAATTTGGAGCCTGTGGGCAGAGCTGTTTTCAGAGCGGGCTTTTGGCTCTTTGGATTTGGGTCTGTGAAATAAGCCATTGCCAAATGTGCTGAATGGCTCTGCTCCCCTTTGCTGGTCCCAGACCCACTGCAGGCAGCATCCTGCCCTGTGCCTGTCCTCAGTTGGGCAAAGATCTGCAGGGAGGCAAAAGCCAGGAGCCACAAGCAGCTGCCATCTCCAGGTTCCATGTGGGGCCATGTGGGGCTGTGTTGGGCTGTATGGGGCCATGTGGGGCTGTATGGGGCCGTATGGGGCCATGCAGGGCTCTGTAGGGCTGCACAGCCTCTGGGGCCAGGCTGCTTCCAGAACACAGCGACAGAGAGGAAACAGGGCCAGGAATAAATGGCCTGTTGATTTACTCAAGTTACATCATTTTCTTCCCCTCAAGAGCCTATAAATCTCACGCTCCTTGTAAAAACAGAATTTAAAAACAATTGAGAGCTTCTGAGACGACCCCATAGCTTCCAGCCGCTGCGGCCTCGGAATATAGAGCTGCCTTTCACAGGCTGAGCCACTTGTTTCATATTAGATACGAGGGGAGCCCTGCTTCCAGCTAAGCAGCAGAAGCTGTTAAGATATTTTATAGTCGTCCTAGTGGTTTAGATAACACTCTCCCCATACGTATCACGGGGCTTTAGCTGAGCAGCAGGCTTCCTGGCTCAGCCCAGGCTGCAGATCAGCAGCAGTTCACCACTTCCCACCTATGGGTGTTTAATCTGCCTTGCTGCTCGAAGCCGAGCTGCAGCGATAGCGTCTGTCGTTATTACATGGGGACACGGGGAAGGGAGCGCAGTTCCTAAAGCTGTGTCCTCACTCAGAAACCCAGAGCCATCCTGAGCTCTCTAGGAACCGTACAGAGACGCAGGGGCTTTGCTCTGTCTGCTTACAGCCTTTTGCCAACGTGCCTAAGAATGAGATCTCTTACGGAGTGATGTCAAAGAGGCATTTCTTAGCCTGATCCGAGCTTCCCCATGGCTGACAGCCAAGTCCCAGCACCAAAGCCCCAACATTCCGCACTCCCTTATTGCAGCTGATAAGCACTGAAGTGCCTTCTCTACTGCCGGGTGCATAAACACATACAATTCTGCAATTTAGAAGTGATTCCTGGGGCCGACGCTGTGAGCAAAGGTTGTTCTTTCCATCCAGTCTTTGGAAGGGGCCGGCCGTGCTGGAGTTGGAGATGGAAGAGTTTGCAGATTACTTACCGAGGGATGCTTTGATAATGACGTTGTGGTTAAGTGCGGGGAAAGCAGAACTAAACAGTGAAACCAGCAATTCCTTACAGAGTGATTTTTTTTATTTTTTTTTTCCCCGGAGAAAAGAAATAAACATACAAGTTGACATAATCCAAGATGCGGCGTTTGCTCGGCTCTGGCCCGCCGCCATCCCGGAGCTCACATGGGGCTGAGAAGGAAGGAATCCCTGCAGGCACAATCCACACAAACCGACTGGATGTACTTATCATTTGTGAAAACAAAAAGGAGGAATCTGATTAATCACCCTGCGGATTGAGGTCTCCATTGTGATGGTTTGAGCGCTGTGTCCCCACGCCTCTCCGACTCCGGTTTGCGCTTTCTTTCTGGAAGCTTCCAGCAGATTTGGGATGCTGGTGGGCTCTGCCCTCCTGCCGTGGTGGGGCAGCGTGTGGGGCAGTGCTGCCCGGGCTGGGGACAGTGAGGCCGTGCCAAGCATGATGGGCTGAGCACAAAAGGTTCCCATTGAGAACAGAAGGTTACAGAGCAAAGCTCAGGCGTAATCTGAGCATCTGGAGCCTTGCAAACCCTCCCAGCCTGAAGGAAAGCTGTACGTAAGGCAAGGGCTCACGAGCTCCCTTTCATCAGCCATGTCAGTGAGCCTGCCAAGAGCTTTTGGGAGCAAAAAAGGCCTTTTGGTGCAGAAGTGTCTTCGGGGAGCAGAGCCTCTCTGCCAGCAAACCATTCTGAGCAGGACTGCAGGATACCCAGCTGGTGGCGATTTTGCACAGGGATTGGTGGGAGGGTGACATGGTCATCCCCCTTCCTCTGTATTGAGTGCTTTGTGGGACAGGACATTGCCGTGCTTTTCTTGTGTTGGTTGGATTTGCTTCCACTTCATCCTTAAGCGCTGTATAAAGCGAGGAGCGTTCCCCATATATTTTATGTAACCTGATGAACTTCCTCCTTGCAGAGCTATAAAAGCAGTTTAACTTTATTTTACCGGAGCGAGGTTTCTGTCTGTTTGTTTCCTACTGCATACCTGGTTAACATACTTGTTTGTGCAGCGTTTTATTTCCTCCCAGCTGAAATGCCTTGGGTTGCTGGCTGGGACGAGCAGTGCAGGGATGGGAGCGTGGCGTGTTGGCACCAACCTTTGCACTGTTTCCACGTACAGATGCAAGGAAGGACTGCATCCTCCCTGCACTGCCCTCAGCCTGGGACTGAGTTTGAGGGCCCCGCAGCCATGCCAAGGGCTCCCAGCACAGAGCGTGGACCCCACACACCCACGGATGCTCAGCCAGAGCCCGTGTCCTGCCACAGCACACAGGCTTCCTTTCAGCAGGGTATTAAGGGTGGCTAAAAGGGAGACCTCACAGATGCCAGGAGCTGTTGAGCACTGAGCTGTGGCCTCGCTGGTGCTCCCATCCCTCCGCTAGGCAGACAGGCAGTGGTTTTCAGGCCGTTTGACAGTTATCTCCTCGACAGTATTACCAGGCTTATACATCTCCTTTCAGCAGCTCCAGATAGAGCTGACAGCGGGGGGATTCTGTTTTGTCTCAGCGAAGGAAAAAAAAAAAGGTGGTCTTTTGGCAGTGGCCGGGGCCACACTCGAGCACCGAGGGGCACAATGTCTCCTCTGTCTCCGAGAGAAAATAGCTTCTGACAGGAATCAGCTTTCAGTCAGCTGCCAGGCATCTCTCATGATGGGAGGCCCGACCTGCAGGCTGCTATGTAGATAACCTGTTATCGTAGAAGCTTGAATGCGAAGTTAAATTGCCTCGTGCTGCTGTTTCTGCAGGTTCCGGGAAGGGAAAATAAAGAAAAAGAAGAAAAAAAGAGTAAGGAAAATTTGTCAGAGTGGGGCAGGAGAGGAGAGCAGGGCAGGCAGTGCATGGGCTCAATGCTGGGCATGGGAGGTCCATCACGCCAGCACGGGGTGCAGTGGGCAGTGCTGGGGTGAGGAAGGAGCACCGAGGGGGAATGCCCCACTTTGAGCACAGTCTGCCTTCCTGTAGGGAGTGTGCCTCAAACTGGGGCATTTTCCTTCCTCCTGGCTGGGAGCGAGGTCTTCTGCATCATTTGTTCCAGATTAAATGCTCAGGTTTGCTCGGGCTGCCTGGAAAGGTGATAAACCAATTAAGAGAGATGAAAGCAAAGCTGAAATCCTCTGCTGTGGAATAGAACACATAGGAGCGTAGGATCATTAAAGTTGGAAAAGAGCTCTAAGACCATCCAGTCCAACCCCATCCCATCCCACCACGCATCATGGGACCCCACCTGGATCAGCTGCAATACCAAACGTCTGTTCTCCTCTCTTTGCCCTCAGACCAAATGTCTGCTGCTCCTTGCAACCCTGCCTCGATTTTTTTTTTTTTTACCACCTGCCTCAGGGTCTGGAGCAGTTACAAAAATAAAGAGGAGAAAACACACACAGCTCATCACGAGTTCAAAGGAGCACGGACACTTTGTTCGACGCAGGCTCTTGCTGCTATCTTGTACATGACATAGTTTGCCCAGCAATTCGGTGGCCACTGTGCACTGTCAGCTCTCACTGCCCCGCGGGATGCGAGGAGCCCTGGAGAGCAGAAATGCTTTCATGTCACTTTTATCTGATGCTGGGCGCTGGGACAAGCTCATGCTCAATCCTCATTAGTGAATTGCAGTGGGATCCTGCACCCGTTCCTCGTGTTCCCATTTGCAGATCAAGGTGGGACTTTGCAGTGTCTGACAAGGAAATGCCTTTTCCCCCTCATGGTCTGTTTCTGCTGCTCCACTGCAGTTGTCTCCATCATCCCGTGACCTTCCTCACCAGAGCTCCTGGCCCAACAGGACATGGCTGTGTGCCCTGCTAACCCCCAATGCCGGGCCAAGCACCAAAGTATGTCACGATAAGGAGGAGCAATGACACGCTTTTCACTTCTGGTCTTGAAAAGAATCAAGCAAAATACAGAATATTTGCTGTGAAGCTTAAATTTCTGCAGTATTGCATAATAGGAAACTGTTTCCTTTAGAAATGCCGTGGATTTTCATGATAATTGCTTAAAATGAGTTGGGCTGGATGATCCTTATGGGTCCTTTCCAATTTGGGATGTTCAGTGATTCTATTCTGTGCTTCTGTAGTAAAAAAGCAAAAAAGGCATTGGAGGGCTGTTGGTGCAGGGATGGAAGGCAGGCATGGGTGCCCAGCAGTCCTTTGGCCATTGCAGACATAGCCAGCATCCAGTCGCTCACTGCAGTGCTGAAGATGTTCTTTGTACTGTTCTTTTCCAACAAACAAGTTGTTCTTCTCCAGTAAAATGCACTTTTTTTTTTTTTTTTTTTTTAAGAAACATGGGAAACAACAGAGATTTATGTAGTTATTTCGATTGTTCTGCTGGTCATCTCATAGAATTTGGGGTTCTGCTCTGCTCTCCAGCCCTCCTGCTCATTCCAAAAGATGTGCTGCACGGGCCTGCAGCTGCTCTGATGGAAACAGCACAGCATTGCTTCAAAATCTATAATGGGATTTGAGATTTTTTCCTAGGCTGGGTAAATGTAATTAGAATTTGCCCGCATCAAGCAGCAAGTTCCCAAGAAAATCATCAATTAATTGATTCCAATTACTCGTAATTGTTTCTCATACATTTCAATTAGTCTGCCGTGTTGTTACCAGCAGCACCGGTCAATTACACAAGTAATCAACATGCCTTTAATAACTGTCGTGGAAAGAAGTTGTGAAAAAGAGTTTGGGGAGGAAGGACAAGGCGGCGACGTGCGTTTCACCAACTCACCGTTGGCTGCAGGGATTAACAGAACCAATGTCTGAACCACGCGGGGGAAGAGCATCACTGTTGTTCCATGAGGGGTGGAAGGGTTGGGACTGGGGAACAATCCTGCCTACTGGTCATCGACGTCAGCGCAGCCTCTTGTCACCCATGAAGGGCAATTATGTTCATTTATATTAATATAGGAACTCAGGGTGTTCTCGGTGTGTTGTATCACAGCATCTGAAATACAAAAATAAGCAAACGGCAGCTCTGCAGCCCTCCCAGCGAGTTAAAAAGCAATGACACAAACCCATCCAAAGCCATTTTCACCCATTGGCTTCTAGCCCCATCTTATCCCCCCTGCGTCCCCATAGCCACTGCCACTCTGCAGGGCTTTCTGCCTCGTGCACCAGCCTCCGTCAGGTGGATGCAGGAAGTATTTTTGCTAAAGTTTCCTATCGACAAGGCAGGAAGATGTGCCAGGGGTACTTCCCTGCTTTGGGGATGGAGGCAAGGCCTTTGAATATGCAAAATGGCCCTTTAGGTTGCATGAGAAAGGTGCTTTCTCCGTCACGTTGCCATTCAGGAGCAAATTGCTTAAAAATGATTTCACAGTGAAAACAAATGCGGCTTCAGAGGAGCCCAGCAGTGCTGCAGACCTCTGGAATTTAACCTTTAGGTCTGGACACACTAATCTGAGGGGAAACCCCAGTGGAAAATCATGCACATTGCTGAACGTGTCGTGTTAGGTTATTTCACTGCCTATTGACAGAGGGTGCTTCTTAGGAAAGGGAAATGGGGGTCAGAATTATGTGACTGCCCTTAAATATCAACTCCAGCCTTGGTGTTCGGCCCTGGTCTCACCCCTCCCCTCTTGTTACATAGCTCCATTTCTTGGAGTCAGGATCTTCCAAATGGTCCCCAAGTGCAGTTCAACACACAGAGCTGGCAAACACCTCCCAGCTTTGCCCCATCCTCGATCCGCACAGAAATCCAAAGGGCTGAAATGGTGCCTTTATCCAATCAGTGAAAGTAATGAAACATCTGACGGGACTGTTGAAGCCATCGTGGCTGATATTGTCCTATCGATTGGAGGTGTGCTTCTGTGGTGAATATCTGTAAATTGACCCTGAACTCCAGCTTCTGTTTCCGAGTGCTCTCAGAGGGTCCAATGGGAAAGGAGTGATGCAGGTGGGAGAAGAGAAAGCCTGGCTGTTATCTTCAGAGCTCCTGAGCTGTGCTCATAGCAGCCCTCACTTTGGAGGCTCCAGCTCCCTTGGGTGGAACCCACGTTCCCACCAGCACACACAGGGTGCTGGAGCTCCCCGTCTGGGTTCCCTGCATCAGTGAGTAGTGATATGCTTCTTTTTCCATTCTTTGTTTTGTATTTCAATCGAGTTTATTGATTCTTTAAAAAAAAAAACAAAAAACACAACAGTTAAGTAAACCACAGTTTGGTTGTTTATAATAAATAACATCTAGGAAGAAAACGAGTAGTAAGTTTTTGGAGTAAGTAACAAAGGTCGGGCCCTCAGCTAGCCCTGCATCAGCCAAATGCTTGCTTGGTTCAAGGCCTGCTGCTGTAGATGGAGCTGGCTGGTGCTGGCCAATCCTCTTACGAGTAATTACAGAATTTCACATAGCAGTCATCAGTGGAAAGCGAGCCAGAGAGCTCTCAGTGCTGCGACAGCAAGACCTGGCTGCCAGCGTTTGGAAGGGAACGTCTCCGTTCTGAGCACACCCTGTGGGTTTGGACAGCACTGAAAAGAAATGCACACATCATGCTTTAGGAATCCCCTCGTAACGGTGTTCTCCCTTGGCTCTAGCAGCTTACCCGTGCTGCAGAAGGCTCCTACAGGTGCCTAATAATTGCCATTAATTTTTTTCCCAGTAGGAAAAGGCTCACGTAGAATCTTAATGCGTGTCTGCGGTGCACTTGCTGGGTATAGGCAGGTTTGTGATGGGTTTCTGAGGGCAGTAGCCACTACGTCAGGTGGGTAAGGTGAAAGAAAGCATTGGAAATGTAATATTTTGAATATTATCTGTAGGAGAGCATCTCTGAGGCTACTCAGGGCTGCTTGAAAAAGGCCGCTATTCAGCAGAGTGATAAGAGTGTTCTATAATTTAATTAATAGCGGGGATGTTTTGATGTGTACGGAGCCCATTCTCAACAGAGTAAAGATGTAGCAGTGCACAAAGCGCGGGGTCCTGAGGTCAGGGACTGTCACTATGGAGCTGATATCAGTTACAGAACAGACAGGAACAGATTTCGTTTATCTGACACTGGGCATTGTGCTGGAAAAGTTGGCAGTGCGAATAATTAGAGATGTGAGTGCTCGCTAAAGAAACCCTGCTTAGCATGTAATCAATCTTTAAGGAAAAAAAAAAATAGAGAAAAAATGAATCCACCCACACCTGTAAGGTTACAGGGAACTGAAGGGAGTGGGGAAGGTGGGATCCCATCTTAATGAGCATTCACTCTGAGCATCGGAGAGGAAGCGGTCCATCCCCATTGTGGGGATACAGGAAATACAACTGATGGAAAGCTCAATAAACCAATTGTTTTCCCATTGATCTTACTTTGGTTGGGAAATTTGGGTGTGCAGCACAGTGCTGAATTACTGAGCATCATGCTTCGCAAGGAACTTGTTCTTTTGGGTGGGCAGTGACTTCATGTGACAGCAGGTAAATGCTCAAAGCTGCTGGCTCACGACAAGTGTACAGAGAGAGAGGTGGCTGCATCACCACGAGGATGTACAGCAGGACCTCAGCAGCATCTCTGTTGGGTCCCAGAGCACACCACTGTTACTGCATGGTCCATAGGGGTGGATGGTGGCAAGTGGCCGCCTGCAAACCCCACTGAGGCTGTGATGCTGAGAGCTGCAGGGCTGCATCTGTGCTGAGCCCACCCGCCAGCACGGCGCAGAGCACACAGCAGTGCATTGAGGGCACCCAGCTGGGAACAATGCAGGCTTTGTGATGCACTTCTGCTGAAGTGGGACCATCTGAGAGCAGCGTGGTTTTCTTGTATTTTATTTTATTTGATTTTCATTTTACTTCGCTTGTCAAATCTGAGAAGCTTTTCCTGGCATGGAAGGCATGGGAAATGTTGCTGGCGTTTTGCTGTTGTTTATACCCTTTGAGAGGAGTCGTAATGCTGGTCCCGACCCGTTTAATCCCTGCAAAATGTGTTGGCCCGATGTGTTTATGCTTTCTGCTCGGCGCATCGAGCCAGCCTCCTCTGCAGCTTTCAGCAGGACACTGAGCTTTTCTGGCAGCTCATGCTCCAACACCGTGTTACCCAGCAGGGGAGAAATAAAGGGAGGATGTTTAGGTTAATGTGGTTTAATAAAAGTTCTGGGTTCAAGTCTGGAAAAGGCATAGCAAAGGGTTTTTATCCCAGTGTTGATTGTAGGGGATCTTTTGGTCCCCAGGCTCAATGGCAGCTTTGGATAACAGAAAAGAATACAGAGGGGCTGGTGATTGTTCCTAGTTCAGTTATTGGGGACCAAATCATCACACTTGGGAACTTTACATCCATTAGACTCCATAGGTTGGACTCCATAGGTTGAGCTTTCCTGGTTAGATCATTTATGATGTTTTAAGTCTCCGCAGGTTGTAAAATGGTAAGAAAGCACCTGGCCATGACAGATGAATTGTATTTAAGGGGGGAGCCGCCAAGTGCTCTCTGCATTGGGTTCTGCTGCCCAATTCTGTGCCCATTTTGGGTGGGCTAACTTATCTCACCCTGCAATGCTGGGCAGCAGCCGGGCAGCATTGGGCACCATTAGCAATGTGATGCACATTGCAAGGTTTCTTGCTCATTAATTTGTAGCCCCAAGTGCTGACTGCACGTAGCACCTTTTGGCATCTGCTGGTGCAAAGCTGTGTCAGTGTGTGTGATCGCTCCGGCTCTGGGTGTCCCAACACTGGGATGCTCAGTGCTGCACCAGGGGGATGGGTGCAGGGAATGGGTCGGAGAAAGGCTGGAACAAAGAGGCTGCAAACACAATCTTACAGATGAGCTTAAGAAAAGAATCACTGAAGTTCCCAACGCTGTGCAGGAAGGCAGTGGCACATCGGGGAGCTCGCCTGGGGTTTTGTCCTCCTGGTGCTGTGTGCTGCGGATCACCTTTCCTATTCATGGCCCACAGCTGTGAGCAGGATGGTAAAGAACGGCTTTGTTTCTGCGGGGCTGGGAGGCCACGTCCTGGTTTGTCCATGGGAGGAACTGGGCATTGTGCTGGTGATGCTGGGAGAGCGACGCGGCTCCTTTCCGGACACACTGAGGGAAGCGTCCCAGTAGCTCTGCTCTGAAATTACAGTAATAACTCTTAAATTATAGCAGTCAGAAGTCAACGTAGCTCTGCTCCGCACTGTCAGCAACAAACCCAAGCCCATTAATTTCCCCCTCAGTGTTTGTTTGAGAAATCATCCCCCGTCGGCTGCCGCTGCTGAACTTGTCTCCTCCCGCATTCCTCGCCGCACGCTGTCTCCCCGCGAGGGTCCTGTCCCCGCAGGAGATAAGATACAGGCGGCATTCAGGGAGGTGTCAGCGCGCTGCTTTATGACACACGATGAGTGATAACGCCGTTCAGAGGTGCTGATGTGGCCACATCAGTTAATGAGGTCATAGCCCAAGTTGCGGCCCCGCTGATAACCTGCAAATCCAAACAATGCGCAGATAGCGGCGGGCTGCAGCGGCTCGGTGCCGTGTTTGCCTGCTGCCCATTGCGTCCCAGCACCCAGTGGAAGCAGTGAGGGTGCATCCAAGCACTGCATCCCGCTCCATGCATCCAGCAGCTGCGGGAGGAGGGGGCACCGCCTCTGGCCGGCTCACAAACCACGTGTTTCAAAGCGAGAATCCCCTCCTCACTTCAAAACAAAACCAAGAAACGCCTGGAATTTGGAGATCTGTTACGATGTGCTGCTTTTCCCTGGTTTTGTCTCGGTAAATAAGCCAGGAGCTGGCAGCCCCGTCCTGCTGGCGGTGAACTTTCTGTCCTTCCCTTCTTAGCAGCTCAGCTCTAATTTATTTAATCATGGGAGCAAACTTTCAAAGTGCTCTGCGCCTCCTCTTTTGTTTCTAAGGTTCAGATGTATTTTTAGCGCTTGTTACTGAACTGTGCGCTGGAGAAGAATTAATTATTGTTTGGGGTTTGTTGATATTCAGACATCCAAAAAAAAAAAAAAAAGGAGGATTTTGAGACTTTGAACACCTCAGGAGCTTTGCTGCACTCCGGTCGTGTGGTGTTGGGTTCCTAATGCTGATTTGGGTTTTTGTGTGAGTGCTGCACTGCTGGGGGGGGGGGAGCAGCTCCCTCTGCTCAGCACTGTGCAGCTGAGCCCCTCTTTCAGCAGCAGAAGGCACTGGTCGTCCCCAGCTGCTGCAGCCCCTGGGCTCCTGAGCACAGTAGTTATCAGCTGAGCAGTGCACTATCAGTGCTTCGTGTCAAAGCTACTGCTATTGCTCCTGTCTGATGTTCGGAATGATGTGCATTCATGAAGGCGATAGATGGGACATGTGTGTGATCTCCACTTGCTGTGGTTTTTGGTTTTTAGTGGTGGGCTGACTGTAATAAACAGCGATGGATTCCAGTGGTCCATGTGTGAGCGCAGCGTGCTGCTTCCAAGTGTAAATGCAGATTGGTGCTTAGTTCTTGCATTTAAATGCTGTCTCTGTGAAAAATCAGGCTGGGAAATCGGAGGCGGCTGGATAGAGACAAAAAGATGGCAAATTTAAAGAGGGAGTTTTGACAGTATGATGAGCATTAGTGTTACCTGGTCTGCTTTAGGCCCTATCTCACCTGCGATTTTTGCCAACGGAAGCTTAAGTAAGCTTAAGTACCCTCACCTTCAGCTCTTTGGTGCTCTCCTGGCCATGCTCCTGCCCTGCCTTGGCTCTGTGAAGAGCTTCCACTGCTCCCCACACCAGGGATGTGGGTTTGTGAGCCCCTCCGTGGCCGTGCTGCATCCACGTCCGTCTCGCGCTTCCTCCCGCCGCAGGCCCAGCCTCCGTGATTAAGTCTGCAGCTCTCCTGCTGTTTTTAATAGGCCCGCAGACCCGACCATCTGATGAGAACCAAACTGCACAGCGTGCTCCTGAATACTTTCGCTGGAATCTCCTAATGCAGGGTATTAATCACGACTGTCAAACCGTTCAGGCCCTAAATATGTCCCCCCATACACAACCATCCCAAGGGGGAGCGCGGCTGTGCTGAAACCACGCGTTGGGCGTCCCTGGATGAGAGCAGCGACCCCAGCCAAGGGCTCAGAGGAGTTTGGGAAATGAGCATCAGGAGTTAAAGGAAACGCAGAAAGGTGTGGTTTCCTCTTTGCCCACATGCATTCCTAGGAAAGAGTTTGCTTGGGGATGTATTGAAAGCAGCAAGTGCTGAGCCGGTGCATCTCTTGGATGCCATCCTGGGGCTGCGTGGCCGAGCACAGGAGGTAAGGCTGCTTCTCTTAGCTGTTGGTGTAGAGTTGGTGTGTGTGTGTTTGAGGCTATGGTTGTTCTCAGCATTTCTAGGTTGCTGGGGAATGCAGCCCCTTAATATCATAATGTACTTTTCTTCCCCAAAATGGCTGTTTCTAATTCTCTGCTTTATTCTTTGGAGTTGGTAATAAAAGTTAATCGAGTGTAAAACAAAAGCTACATGAGGTGAGTGGTAAAGTTTTACAATTGCTGGGGCTGCTCTCCCAGCTCAGCACTGCGCCTGGCCCAGGCACGGTCTGACGGATGGCTCTTCGTCTGCCCTCGGTCTGTGCCTGCTGTAAGGGTACATAGAAGCACTGTTGGCTCCTTTTACATCCATCCTTGGCTGTGTTCCTTCGTTGAGTGGCTGCTGTGGCCGTGTGATGGCCAGCCAGGCTGATGTTACACTCTTCTTTATCCCACTCTGTTGCGTCTTTGATAAACACGGCTTCCAACAGTGGGGTGATGGCACTTCTGAAAATCATGCAATCTTAGGATGGTTTGAGTTGGAAAGGACCCCTGAAGGCCACCAGTCCCACTCCTGCACACCCACAGCTCAGAGCCCTGCAGCCTGACCTTGGCTGTGCCCAGGGATGGGGCATCACCACCATCTCCGTGCACCCCGTGCCAGTGCCTCACTGCCTTATCATGAAAAACTTCTTCCTCATTTCAATCTGCATCTCTCTATCCAATCCCAGAGCTCTCCCCAAGCAAACCCACATGGCTTGCTCAGCTGCTGAGCTCCCTGGGCCAGGTGGGGTTTCTCAGTGCTGTGTTTGTGCCATTGCACGAGCACTCCCTGGAGAGGTTTTGACATCACGAAAGGGAATTAGATGTGATTCCTACGATTTTTACCTTATTTTTTTCCTCTGCAAACTCACGACGGCAGCGTGGTGGTGATGATGCCAAGGGAGCAGAGAGGATATCGCACAATCCAAACCAATGCAGCAAAAGAGAAGGGTTATTTTCCAGGGTCAAAAGATGGGTGGCACAGCCCCCACACACCCCTGGCTGCAGGGTGGGCTCTCCCCCCACCCCAGCTTTCCCTCCCTGCAGCTCACCTCCATGTGCTGCAGCCCTGTGCCTGTTTAGCAGCACTTTATTGATCCTGTCTGCTCTCCAAGGAGGACAGCGTGTATGAGATGCCATTTATTCCTCATGTATCTGTGCGAGGGAAGCGTGTTTCCATAACCGTGTTATTAGTTTTGTCCAGCCTACAGGAAAAAGTGATACTGTAGCTGGCATCCTAGTGTTAGGTCATATTAAAACCATCTGTAACAAATCTTTATTTGCAGTTACTTTCGAGTTCAGATTTCAGCTTCTACTCCACCTGTCATCAGTGTTTATCCTCATAAACTTTCACAGCTTCTTTTATTCTGGTTCTTTTTTTTTTTTTTTTTTTTTTTTTTTGCCTTCTGAGAGACCTTTTCAGGATTTTTGGCAACCTTGCGCTTACTTTGCTTACCAAAATTTCCCTCCCTTTGATTTAGAAAAGTCATGGGTGTAATGCATCTACAGTATTTTAGGAGTGTTTTTTAGTGCCATTTCCAAGAACAGCACCGTCGTAGCTGTGATTTTGGCACAGGAAAGCAGGACAGTCGGGGCTGTTGTCTGAGAGCAGTGGGGTTTGATGGGAGGTGGGTGAGCGTTGTGCCCCATTGGGATGGCTGTGCCGTGGGGTTGCAGCGGGGCTGTTTGGAGCTGTGTAGGTAAGAGCGTGGCTGGTTGGCTTCATGGTTGCCTAATGAAAGGCATGGTGAGTCAGTTAACCACGCAGCACACACTGTGGAGTGCTACCATGTTAGCACTCATCAAGAAATAGACTTCACCCCTTTGAGCTTCTGGGGATTGGGCTCGTGTGCTAAAAGAGATAGGTTTTAAAACCTTTTTTTTGTTTGTTTCTCATTTATGTTTTTTAATCAACGCACTGCAGGCGCCTTTGTTAATGGTGAATAACCCATAGTATCATAGAATAACCCAAGTGGTAAGGAACCCACCGTCATCATGGATGGTTGGCATGGCAGTGCCTCATCCTCAGCCAAGAGGAAATGTCTTTGTTGGACTTGCTGTTGAGTAGGAGCAGAAGGGAGCAGAAAACCCATTTGGTGCAGAGGTGGGGCATTCCCAGTGCTGCTGCTGGGCTTTGTAGCCAAACACAGGGAGGTGGTGTCTGGACATCGGAGTGGTGCTCAGCAGCATCACCTCTGAGCTGCGTTGGCTTTCCTTTGGCTCTCTTGTGAGTACACCCAGTGTGTTTGAGGGCGTAATTGCTGCTGTCTTTCCTTGGGGATTTGTTTCCTTGCTTAATGGCTCCGTTTGGGGAGCGGAGGGAGCTGGCTGCTGCTGCAGAGCGGGCAGAAACGAGCTGCACCTTCAGCATTGTGGATGCTGTTAATCCCTTTGACCTTGTGGCGGAGAAGGAGGGAAGTGAAGACATGGTGACAAACACCAGCCCTTTAATGCCAGGTTCGTTACCGCTCCGAGTGCCCTAAGGGTTAATGTAACAGTTTTAAGTCCTTCAATCACACCCACCCCCACCTACAGAACACTTCCAAATAATCCCTTTATAATAGACCCTTTTCCACAGATTGTATCTAACCCGTGCATTAATGGGGCCCGTTGGTGTCAAGCATTTCAACAAACATGGCCAGCAGGCTGCTGGGAGCCCCTCTTCCCCGCTCCGCAGTAATGATCTTTGCCCCTCTGACTTCGCTCCCCTGCTGCAGGGACAAAATTAAACTGCGGATGGCAAAATAGTTATTTGCTGCCCGGGCAATTACATACTTCCAACCTCTCCATCGCGGAAGGCCAGATGGACTTTATGGAAACCAGACCCGGGCCGCAGTTTTAATTATCATAGTCCTGTCAGAAATGAGTGAAATTCTGAATGACCGCATGAAACGAACCCAAAGCCTTGCACATGGATTTTTTCCTCAATAAAATTTTATGGCTTCTTAAAGAAACAGCATTCATATATTTTACGAGGCCTAATCATTCACTAATGCCTATATTAGTGCACCTGTGGCACTCGGCCCCGGCTCTGTTCTCGGTGTGTTATTGCAGCCCCATGTCGGGGCGCAGCTCACACTCCGGGCTGCATGGGCTCCTGCTCGTTAGCCAGCAGTCGTAATAAGGCATAGAGATTTATGGGCATTTATCTGCTGAAAATTTTGTTTCATCGTGTGAATAAGGCTTGGAAATGAAATGGCCCTCCCCAGTGCAGGCATGTTCAGGATTGATGGCGGGGCAGAGCGGCTGTGGGAAGGGCTTGGATGTGTTGTGTTCCTGTGCTATTGCAAAAGAGGGAGAACTTCCCTTGGATGCTTTCCCCTTCAATGAGCAGCACTTGCTGAAGGAATACCTGCGTGCAGTGCAGCACCTGGGAATTCTCCCCCATTGCAATGGCTCCGGTTCCTGGGAAGAATCATAGAATGGTTTGGTTGGAGGGACCTTTAAGATCATTCAGTTCCAGCCCTCTGCTACAGGCAGGGCCACCTCCCTCTAAGCCAGGTTGCTCACAGCCCCATCCATCCATTGGGTGCTTCCAGGGACGGGGCATCCACAGCCTCTCTTGCCCTGCAGCAGATGGGGTTTGTTGCAGGCAGTGCTGCTCACTGTGGGCAGGGATGCAGCGTGGGCTGTGTGCTTTCCATCAGCAAGGATGAGCAGGCTGACAGCACAGGGAAGGTGGCACTGAGGAACGCACCCAGTCTGGTCGTTAAATGCCAATTAGCTAATGAGGCTGCTCCAGCAGTGCTGACAGCCACGGGCCGCGCTGGGTGTGCTCACACAGCACTGCTGGAACACGCTCAGCTCTCTCTCCCTATCCTTTCTCATTACTTCATGCTCTTGGCAGCTGCTAACAGACTGGCTGGCCTCAGCCAAAGTCGGACCTGGTGCAGGAACATGGAAAAGACGATGGAGCATCTCCAAGCACACATGGTGGTGGGACCTGGGGCCGGGTGGCCCTCGGTGCTGTGGGTCGGCTCTGGGGCGTGTGTGGGTACTGCTCAGCCATCAGACTGGGAAAGGACTTCTGTCCTTTCTGACAACATCAACACAAATGCATCTCTGCCAGACTCATTGCTGCAGGTGGGCAGCAGGGTGTGAAGCATGCATGCCCTGCCCTCGCTGGGGGCTCTGCTGTTGTGCAGCTCTTCCAAGAACATTAATAGCCCCAATTAATGCGTTATGTGGCTTATGGACATTCAGCTTTAATTTCGTCTGATTGAATTTATGTTCATCCCTAGAGAACTGGAGAGGCTGCCAGATACAGACAGGGATCATTTCTGCCATGGAAATACTGCGCTATTAGATTTTTTTAAGGCTGTGGGATTAAGTCTTAATAAAGAGTTTCAACAGCATTCTAGAGCTTACTTAAAAAAACAGGAGATTTCCACGTGTTTGAGGATAACAGTCAAATTACTTCAGCTTTTGCTGAGGAGATGCCACCCAAAGCCCCCCGATAAGATGGCAATCCTTCTGTCCCAGCAGCCCCAGCTGCATGCTGATTCCTGCTGCTGGCAAAGGGCAGGGCTGTGAGTGTGCATGTCAGTAACTGCAGGATGCAGCTCCCATGCAGGATGCAGCTCTGTGCAGGGTGCATCTCAGTGGCAGAAGCCGCTGCAGTGGGACGGCTGCAGGCTGCAGTGCTTCACTGTGTACCTTTTTTGGTCATGTTTTCAGTAAATACCAACCAGAAAGAAATGACACGTCTCGGCTGTATGAGAGGTGCTCAGTGCATTGGTACTCCAGCAGAAGGTTGCTGCTGGCTCGGTGTGGGACGGCTGCTTTGTTTGCAGAACCCTTTAAGCAGGAGCTGCTGCTCTTGCTTTCGGCTCGCTGCGTGGCTCCAAAGGGAAGCCCCCATATCCTCCCATTCTTCCTCTCAGTGCCAACCTTGTTCTCAAGCTCGTCTAACTCACACCTTCTAAAGAGCACGAGAGCAGTGTGTGATCTAAGAGGGCTCTGGGGGCTGTTTCCTCGTGCAGTGTGGCACCACGGGGG
This sequence comes from Phasianus colchicus, assembly GCF_987193195.1. Lineage (NCBI taxonomy): Eukaryota > Metazoa > Chordata > Aves > Galliformes > Phasianidae > Phasianus > Phasianus colchicus. The sequence goes on from NC_143457.1 coordinate 6,487,353, forward strand.
GGTTCCTGTGCCGGGGGAGCGCAGTGCAGCTGTGGGTTTGGGGAGGAGGGGGTTGGCTCCATTCTTTCTCTTTTAATATCTTTGCTCAGAACGTGTAAGGTCACGGCTTAAGCAGCAGTAATGCACACTTTTTGGCCTGTAAATTCAGGGCATTTAGAGCTAATACATGAACAGGAATGCACTTCCAGATGGAGATCGTTTGGCTGCTTGGTTGCTGTTAGATGCAACGAGATGAAACGTGAGGAGGGATGGTGATGGTGGTGATGTCGCTGCTGCCGGTAAATGTTGGCCTCTGTGGCTTTGGTTTGTGGCCAACCTAAAGCAGACTGCACTGTGCAGGAGCTCCCTGTGGGCAGCCCGAGCTGGGGGAGCTGAGAGCCAGCTGGGAGGTGGGATGGTTCCAGTGCTGGGTGATAGGGGCAGCTCTCCCCTCGGTTCTTGTGCTGGGGCAGATCCCCAAACCTATTCATTACATGGGAAAAACACACAGTTTCAAGAACCTCAGCTATCTGAACTGGTTGGGTACCTGGGTAACTGATGTTACATTTGCTCCATGGGTTGGTAATGGGCAGCACCCTCCGAGGACTGCGGGCACAGATGGAGCTGATGGGGGGGGGGGGTTGGCAGAGAGCCATGGGGTGATGCTCTGTGGGGCTCTACTCACCCCATGTACTTCCATGGGTGGCATAGAGCTGCACAAGGAGGGCACCTTGTGCTGGGTGTTAGCAATGGGAACGGGCATGGGAAGGCTCTGCTACTTTTTTGTCCAGTGCGTAAAATGTGGCAAACGGTTTTGGCACCCGATGCTTTCCGTAAATCGCCTGGAAGAAGCCAACGTGTTCGTGGTGTTCCACAGCTCCACTCCCAAATCGTTGTTAAAAGAAAGCTGGAGTAACAAGCAATGATTTAAGGCGAGCAGCAGAAATGTTGGTGCCAGCTCAGCCAGCACAGTGCGTACTGGGGGAGAGGAGCAGGGCTGCCCTGCGGTGAGCTGCGGAGCACCGAGGGCACCTTGGGCATCCCTGCCCCAGAGGAGCAGACGTCCTACAGACATCTGCCACTTCCAAAAAGAACCGCTTTATTTTTTTAATGAGATCCAGGCTTCTCTTAATTTCCCGTTTATTCTTATCTGTTAAGCTTTGAGAACATCATTAATTAATTGGTTTATAAAAACAAGGCGAAATGAAGCATAATACACCAGTGCTGTATTGAGCTCTTTCTGCGGGGAGGAAAACTTCAAAGTTTCTGTGTGTATATATTACAGAGAACTGGAAATCCCTTCCTTGACTTGTGTGTACAATATCCGAGGCAGCCCCGAGCTTTGACTCCAGCATCATTTCTTTACAGTTTACTGTTTAATTGAAATCAGCGTGCTCTGAATGACGTTACCAGTGAAAAACGAGCTTTTGTTGAATGATCAACATTGGCCATCGTCTCAAAAGTCTTCTCCTGCTGTGATGGTTCACCTGGAGGTTTGCTGCGTGGGATCGGGCGTTCCTTTCTCCATGCCCTCATTGCTGGGGACCCAAAGCCAAGCAAGCTCCATCCGTGCCCATGGGTGTTGGCAGAGCCCAGTGCTGGCCCTGCACACCCTGGTTTGTCTGCCACGGTTCTCATTAACTCTCTGTCACATCACCAGGAAGCCAGGTTAATTGCAGGCAGAGTGCTGGATTTATGAGTTCATCTGGGCTCTGTGTCCACACATTGGCAGAGGTGTTTCCTTGGATGAAATCTTTTTCTCTTCGTTCTGTGGCAAGAATGGACTTTCTGTTTCAGTTACTTCTGACAGTCATACATGGCAGCCATCTCCCCCTCCCCTTTATTTAAAAGAAACACAACAAAGCTTCACAGCAACAGTTTATTGCTCTAAATCAGCTCGTGGGTTATTAAAGCAAAAAAAGAAAAAAAAAAAAAATTAAAAAAAAAAAGGAAAAAAAATCTCCCTCGAACTCCTGCCAAATAAAACGTGAGCATCAGCCAAACTGTCAAAGGAAGATCCTGCAACGATGGGATGAGAAGGTTTATTACACTTCCAGCTTCTGGGGAGGGATGTTACAGCCCCAGGATGCTGGGGCACTGATGGCAGAGCTGCGGGCGCTTGGTTTCTCTGCACACATTGGGAAGCCATTAAGTGAACTGACGACAGATCCCTCAGCATCGCAGCCCCACAGCACCCCTCCACATGGGCCAGCTCTGGTGTTCTGCCCATTAAAACGTGGAAGAAACAACCCAACGGAGAGCCCACAAATTAGAGAAGCAGGAAACCTCAAATGATGTGCAAAACAAATCCAGGAGAAATTTTCCATCACTTTTGCTACAGAACTCAGCCTTTCTAATCCTAATACATTGCGAAGCGAAGTCTTTGCGAGATCAATGAGCCCTTTGGGTTCCAAAGCTTTGGGTTTTGTGTGGCTGAAAGCTCTGGGAGCTCTGGGATGTGGCACAGAGGTGGGTCTGACCCACAGCCACAGCTCTGGATCCGGGTCCAGCAATTATGAATGTGTCTGCAGCAGAGGGAGGGGATGAGCTGAGTTTGATGGTCAAGGAAAAAAAAAGAAATCAGTGAGAAAATCCACAGTGTGGTGTTGGTGGGGTGGGATGGAGTGGGACGGTGGTGAGGGGGTGGGAGGTGATGGAAGCACTCCTGCAGAGATGGGCATTGTACAATGGCATTGCCTGCAATAATCCATGCATTCCCCTGCCCTGTTCACGTTCCTGCTGTTCTCAAAGGTCTGGAATTGAAAGCAAGGCAAGCACGGCACGCTCTGAGGGACAGCGTGAGCAGAGTGCCATCATCCAGGGACACTGCTGGCCGTGGTTTGTGAGGCTGCTCTATTTGTGGAGTGCAGTGGGGGTGTGTGAAAAACAGGGCCTTAAGTTCTCAGGGTTCACACAGACTCATTTGTTTCTCGTTTTGTTGTGTGAGATTTCACACCCCCACTTTGGGTGCTAAAGCTCTGGCAGCACTGCAGGGTTTCGGCTGATTTGGGGCTCTCAGGACCCTCTGAAGTGGAGCTGTGAGCCACACGTGGGGGCTGCAGAGCAGTGGTGAACTTCAGCTGAGCTGTGGGGTTTTCCAGTGCCACCCAAAGTGTCTGCAGTTCCAGAGAGGGCACCCGTGCTGTGCAGCTATAAAACAAAACAGGCTCTCCATCTCACCCTGGAATGTGCCGTCCTGCTTTCCTGGGCTCACAGCTTCACTGATTGCTGCTGTACAAATCAATGAAACCAGGCACTACTCACCCAAACCATCAAAACCTATCTGCTGTGTGCCCAGACTGACCCATGGCACTGACCATCCTGCTTTTACGGGTGGAAACACATTGCTTCCATTGGAGCTGCTGTCCCTTTCTGCCCAGGTGTGGCTGCCCCACACCCGCAGCTCATGTGGGGTCAGTAAGAAGCTGTGACCTCAACAAGAGCCCACGGTGTCACTCGGCCTCTGTGTGCCTGGAGGACTCTGCCTTGTGTCAGGCCTTTCATTGTGGGTACAGCTGAAGGGCTGTGCACACTGTGGCCGTGCTTACTGCTGGGCTCAGCTCTGGGTTATGTTTGGTGGCACTTCTCAATGACCTGGCTCTCATTCACATGAGAAAATTCCTCTTTGCCCTTTTTTTTCCTTTTGAGGTTCACAAGCTCGGGATGTATCTTGTTCCAAATCACGTCTTTATTAATTTTATATACCACCCAGCTTTCTCTATTCTATTTCTTGTTGGGAATCTCGCATAGCAAATAATTTTCCTTTCTTTCTTCCTGTTGTAGCTACCATTCCATAACCAGTGACCTCTGCATTGCTTCCCACAGATTGCTGACGACCTGGGAAACGAGAAATTCTGCATCGATGCCAACCAGAGCGGAGCTGGGACCTGGCTGAAGTACATCCGTGCAGCCTGCTCCTGTGCTGAGCAGAACCTCGCTGTGTGCCACGTCAACGACCAGGTAAATAACAGCCCCAGCACTGCTGCACTCGTTGCACGATGCACACAGCAGCAGCACGGAGTGGCTGCAGCACCCATCTGTGCAGCACTCATTGCAGCAGCCATAGCAGAGCTCTCTGCTGCCCCATCTTCCAGGGCTGTGGTGGGGAAGGTTGTGAGAAGTGTTAACACCTGCTGTGACACAGGTTGTGCTCATTAAGCACGTGGGAGCCACTGGTGGTATTGCAGTGCCTTCAGAAGTGCAGAAAGGTGATGCTGCGCGCTGGTGGGCAGATGCAACATCAGGCTGTGAGCTCAGGTTGGGTTTGGGTGACAGAGGGGTGGGAGGGGGTCTGGGGGTCTGCAGGGAAAACAGAGACCTGAGGGGAAATGCTGGTGGAGCAGGTGTGGGTGTCTGTGGGGGGTGTGGATGGACTGAATGGTTTTGATGTCGGTCCCACAGCTGCGGTGAATTTTGTTCTCTGTGCAGATGATGGGCTGTTCCAGGAATTAAAGGGCCAATCTTTGTAAAGCTGTTTGAAGCTCCAAAAAAGTGGATTTGGGGCAGTGATCCAAGCTGGGAGCTTCACACACCTCAAGTTGTCAGTAGGTCAGATATCAGCTCCTGGTTGAGTCCTAAGGCAGTCGTGCTGTGACTACAGCTAGTAAAGAGGAGGCAGGTTTGGATGCGGGGCTGGAAATACAAAAGCAAGACCAGCCTGCAGCTGATGGGGATGCTGTGGTGGATGTAAAGGAAGGCAGCTTGTGTAAAATGGGAGAGTTCAGGTACGAGAGCAGCTGCTTTGGTTTGTGTTAGGGATGCTTAAAAAAGGCCTGACAGGAGGGGAAACACAGCAGCTTTAATTGATTTAGAACATCGGTAGCATGATTGCAAGGTGAAGTTAATGATTATAACGAGATGTTTGATGAAATGAATGTGACTCCAGCAGAATCCAGCCTTTCCCTAACAATTATTGAGGGCTGGACTATAGCTCTTAAAAAAAGAAAAAGAAAAAGAAAAAAAAAACTGCTGCAGAAATGTGATTCTGTCCGCTGAGCAACTCTGTTCTCAGGACAGATAGAGGGGTGTGGGGTTAAAGATGCCGCACAGAGGTGATGGCAACCTTTTAGTGCTGTCGTGCTGAAGGATTCTTGCCATGCAAAGCTCACGGGTGCATCGATGGACCAGGCAGACCGTTCAGATTGTGGTTTGTGTTTCGGATGTGCACAGGGAAGGGCTGGGGTTGGGGCCGGGGCACTTTGGGAAGCTCTTTCTCTGCCGCCTGGTGCTGTTGGTGGCCGCTGCGCCTTCTGTGTGGCTTTTCCTGCTGGCTCGTATTCCTCCCCTCGCACTCCAATAACCGCAGTCAAACCACAGAGCACCCTTTGAGGGTGGACACCGCACCACGCTTCTCCCGCACGGAGGGCTGGAAGCGCTGCGGGGCTGCGCGGGCGGAGCGTGCCCCCTGGTGGGACCGGACGGGATGGGATGCGATGGGACGGACGGAGGGATGGATGGACGGACGGGGCGGCCGCACTCGGGCTCGAAGTTGGGAGGTTCCAGGGAGTCCCGGAGCAGCGCTGGAGAAATGGCATGGCTGTAACGAGAGCTGGTAGGGATGTGCTCAGGGAACGCAGGAGATGGGGCAGCGTGCTGGCTGCAGTGCGGGCAGTGAACCTGCAGGGAGTTGTTGAATTCAGTCCAGAGAAATGGAGCAAAGGGACCCAAAGAGCAGTGCAGTGCTGTCAGCAGCACCCGTGGGCTGTGATGGTTTGGGGTCTTTATTCCCTGCGGGCACAGAGTGAGCTGCAGCTGAGAGCTGCTCTGGGTTAATGTTGTGCATTGCTGTTGGAGGGAGAGCAAAGAGATCCTTGCAGTTAATGCCTCGTGTCTGCTGGGTTCTAGCAGCGTTCTGTAGCAGAGGGAGGGTTGTAGTGGACTCTGAGAGTTTGGTGCAGGGCTCAGAGCCCTGGGATGCACGGGGCCGTGGCACAAACTCCCACCTCCTGTTGCTGTGCTTTCTGATTTCCTTCCTCATCAAAACCATTCCTCACATCTCACACGGGCACTGAGATGGGGCACGGAGCTGGGAGGGGTCCGAGCTCTGTCTGTGTGCTCTGAAAACAGATCCCAGCACTGGTAGAATTGGGCTGGTTTGTGTGCTGGTATTAAGTGCTGTCCTTGAGTTCCAGGTGGGAACAACCCACAAAAGAAGGGTGTGAGGGTGATGCTTCTGTGATCACGAGGCCCGGTTGGGCTTAGAGAAGCAGAGGCTTAAGTGCTTGAATTCTATCAGGTTAATCATCCCCTTGCTGTAACGAATACACGGAGCGCCGAGGAGGTAGGAGAAACAATGGGAAGATCTTTGTGTAATTTGAATGAGGGAGGCTGTTACTGTAAATACTACTTTGTGGTCCAAACCGCGTGAAACTTGACGTGCACAGAGTAAAATAAAGGCAGGAGAAAGAGCTCTTAGTAGCAATTATGCAAATCAAGTGACAGCCCCCCCTGTTAGCTGGAATAATTTGAGTTATTGGTTAAAAATGTAAAGCGCACATCTTTGCATATTTAACATGTCTCTCAATTTCTGTTTCTGCTTCACAGATCTATTATAAAGTTATTAAGGAAATCGAGCCAGGAGAAGAGCTCTTGGTGTGTGCCAAGGAAGGCAGCTTTTCCCTGGGGAACATGGCACCCAGCATGGAAGGTAAGGCAGGGTGCTGCGCCCTCAGCACCGTGTGAGAGCCTCCATCCGTGCCCCAGGTGGCCTTGCACCTTCAGCAGCTGCTCATTTTTCTGCTTATTTTTGCTCCTTTCTGATGAAGTAGTTGTGTCGGTCGAAACTGGGTTGGGTGGGGGCAACCTGGGCCAGTGGTTGGCAGCCCTCGGAGGTCCCCTCCCACCCAAGGCATCCCATGGCTCTCGGGCTCACTGACAGCAGGGTGCAGGGCTGGGGTTGCTCACTGAGGGAGAAGTTCCCTGGGCTGCCCATCTGACAGCCAGCACACCAAGCACTGCTCGCTTCCTCGTGTGTTTTCCTCTGAATGCACTGCTGCTCATTTCTGGAGCTCAGTGACCACCCTGGCCATGGAAAAGCCCTTTGTGCTCCCCACGTTAGGTGTTTCCTGGTAAGGCAGGGTCTTTGGTCAGCTCTTAGCTGGAACTGTTGCTCCATAGAATGAATGGCAGGAATGCAAGTCGCTTCACCTGGCCATCCCACAACCCCTTTATTTTCCTTTGCCTGTGTACGATTTGATTTCGGGTTTGCAGTGCAGCACACAGGCAGTGTGAGACAGCTCTCACGGTGCAGTGGTGCACCCAGGGCTCTCCAAACAGCAGCTGCTCCCTCACCAAGAGTTCAGCTTCAGAATTACTGTCTCAGTTTTCCCCCCGCAAGGAAGTGAGTCATTTTCTTGAGATGGACACAGAGGTGGGTGATTCTTGCACACACTGATGCAGTTCTGTGTCCCTTTCTGATGCCTCAGAGACGCTGGAAAGAAAACTCCGTACCGTTTTGCATTTGTTTCCAACAGGCTTTTGCGTGGACGTGCAAAAAGTGCTCCTTGTTTTCCATCTTTGCCATTCCATAATGTTTATCTGTGTCTTCCTGTGCTTTTGCCACATAATTGCTTTCAAATTGTAACAGGCCAGCGTTAAATATTTGACTTCTTAATACTTGTGACTTTCGGTAATGCTCTCTTCCTGCTGCCTGCACCCCCATTTCGCCTCAGAATTAACAAGAAAGAAAATGCAAAATTGTTCCACGGGAAGATAATTATCATAAAAATCTTTTATCCAAACCCCAGCCAAACACAGCAGACCCCTTATCACTGCAGGAATTTTGAGTAGGGCACTTGAACTCCTTTGAGATTCAAGTCTGGTAGATTAGCATGTAGATGCCACATAATTGTGTTCCCCTTGGTTTCTCTGAAAGCTATTAGGCACTGATTTATTTTTCTGTTGCATTCCTGCTTTGTCCTGAGTGTTACTGATGGAACTTTAGATAGACACATATAACCATAGATTTGACAAACAAGACATAGAGAGCAGGCAGCAATTTTTTGTTACTGGATTTCTCTTTTCTTTTCATCCCCTTCCCCTCCGTAAGGCACTGAGGCAGGAACTGCTTTTGAAGGGCAGTATTTGTATTTGCAGCACCCTTGGAAGGAGAAAGAAACCGAATGAGAACTTGTTTAGGAGGGCGATATTTTTATTTGTGATGCTGAAGGGAAGGAAAAATGCTTTAATGAAGCTGAAGGGTAGGAACTGAGCATCGCATCTAAAGGCGCAGAGCAGAGCGGGTCGGGTGAGCTCCATTCCCAGCTCCTTTGTGCTGGGGTGGTTTTGCAGGGTGATGTGTTGGCCCAAAGCCCACAGCTTTGATATCTGATTCCTAATATTCTGCAATCTAGCAACCAGGATGCAGCGTTGGGCACTGACATGGCCAGCCACCCTGCAGCCAGGCATTGTGTCAGTGCCAGGGGAATGCCTGCAGGCAGTGACAGCACATACAGCATGTGACTCCGAGGGTTTTAATCATATATATGTATATATGCATAGGTCAGTCCTTTAAAAATACCTTTTTCCAAATCCAGATATTCTGGGAGAAATAAAAGCATTTCTTTCCCTATTTTCAATCTCTTCTACCTATAGCAAAAGCTGTTGCACTTGCCACTGGAAGAGGAGCGTTGGTGGTGGTGCAGCCGGAGCCGTATGAAACAGGCAGTGCTTTTTGGGCTCACTGATGTGCCACTGCTGGGTCTCTAAAATGCAAATGCCGGATGTTCAGGGGAGCTTCTGTGGTTGAGCTATGTTTGCTAAGTGAGCTCCTGGGCAGAACTGCCCCATGTCGGCTGCTCTGCCCATCCCATCCCTGCCCCACTCCTTGCCCCATGGCCTGTCTGTGCCAGGCCTGCTCCCAGTCCCTAACCACGTGCAGGTGGAGTCTGAAATGCTGCCCTTTAAATTCGTGTGCTCCATGCTATAGGTGAGGTGAAACACAATAACAAAACATAACGTGGTACTTCAATTCCTTTTTTCTTTCGTTTGGTCTTTTTTTCCCTATGAAAAGCAGTTTGCATTATTTTAATGTTAGGTTATAGCAGCCTCTCACTGGTGCTAGGTGGGTTCTTATGTCCTTATTTCCAGGTTTCCTTCCCCGGGGACTTAAAACACATGAGATGCACTCTAATGCTGTTCTACAAACTGCCTGTAAGCAGAATTTCTGTAAGGAGCAGAACTGGGGCTGATGCACAGCACTGGGACAACGCTGATACCCATGCAGAACATGCCAGCAGCCAGAATGAGTTGAAAAGAGGGAAGGATAGGGGTGTTTTCTGCTCTTAGCAATCCTTGTTTTAGTTAAAAACGCATCCTCCTGCCCAGCATCCCATCACCCCTCCATCCCAGCGTGGGCATGGAGCAGCCCCACCGCCACGTTCCCTTGTGGCCCCACCTCTCAGTGAGTGCATTTCCACTCATCCCCCCCCAAGCAGCGTGGCTGACCACGGGCTTTCCTCTTTGAAAGTGAAGTTCTCAGAAAAAGAGCACAGCGCAGTGCGGGTGGAGCTGCAGAGCCCCGTGCTGTCCCCACTCTGTGCTGGAAAATGTACGGCTCTGCGCCGGTTGTTTGACTTGGCACCGTGGTCAGGATGCTGCCTTGTAAACTTAATAATAGCTGCCCTTTTTTTAATTTGTTTGACCTTGACTACAATAATTTATTACGTGCATTAGAACTTGGTGTGTTTTTCTTTTTCTTTGGGGGGGAAAAAAAAATAGTGCACAGCACAACAGCGATGACTTGGGCTCCCTTTCCTTTCCCTCTACGGTGCTCTGGTTCCCAACTCTGCTGCCCACGGAGGACAGCAGTCAGAGGGCACCAGCCCTGAGCTGGGCATGGCATGCCTCTTCCTTTCCTTTCCTGGTGGCCCCTTTAGAGGAAGACCTCATTTGTTCTTTCCACCACATGCTGCCCTGCCTGTGCCGGGCTTTCCTTGAGTGCTTAAAGCGAAACCCTTCTGTCACTTGCAGATCTCCTGTTTGGTGGTTTGAATGACCTCACAGAGTACTGAATTTTCTTTACGAGCACAACACTGGGTGAAATCGAATTCTGGAATGTCCTGACCCACAATCAGAGTGACCTGTCTGTCTGTTCCAGAGGAGCACACGTTCCGCTGCGAGGACTGCGATGAGCTTTTTCAGTCCAAGCTGGACCTGCGGCGGCACAAGAAGTACGCGTGCAGCGCGGTGAGCTCGCTCTACGAGACACTGAATGATGACATCAAGCAGGAGGGCCTCGGCGATGGGCAGGTCTTTGAGTGCAAGGACTGCGAGAGGATGTTCCCAAACAAGTACAGGTATGGGGCAAGGGGTCTCGTGCTTTGGGCGCTGCTCCTGGTGTGGGGAGTGAGGGGCTGGGTGGGCGCTGGGTGGCTCAGGGTACGGCAGGAGCGTGCCTTGCCTCCTCCTGCCCACCCCAATAGGGCTCAGCAGAGCATTTGGATGCTGTGAGCTGTTGGATAGCTTTCAGTCTCCCGGCTTCCATAGGCTGCAGTGTTTCCCAGCCCAATCAGCAGCTGTGCCATTGCTCTCTGAGCTCCCCATGATCCCCCCAGGGCTGGCGTGGGGATGATGTGGTGGCCTGGTCAGCAGCTCAGTGACAGCTGCCCTCCTGTGACGTCCTTCTGAGGGCACAGCACTGTGACGTGCTGCCACTGTTTGCAGCACGGATTTTTATCTGATGTAATTCTTGGCCCTTTGAGATCAATGGCTGCAAAGAGGCTTTGTCATACTAAGAACTCTGACGTGGTCACGAGCTCCTCCTTAATCTTGCAGAAGCAATCTACAGTTCTTTTCCCAACACTTCCTTTTTTTTTTTTTTTAATTGTTCATAAAAATACTTCTTGTTTTTGTAGTAGAGCTGTGGAACAGAAAGAGAGCAAAATAAGACATTCAGATATTCTCCATCTTTTTTTAATTTACGATGATGATTGAATTATTTTTCTAAGACAACTCTAAATAAGAATGGAGCTTCTTTAATGGGAAGATTCTTTGTCCTGCTGAAATTGAGCTGAACCATCTCTCAAGCATGATGTGATGGGAACAGAATGCAGCCTTAAAGCAGAGATCTTAGAGATTTCTGATTGATTTGCAGTGTGGTACTCGCATGGTTCAATGGCAGGTGCCAGGTATTAAAAATTGCTAGGGATTTTTCTGGCTTTGCTTCTTGTTATGAATCACTCCAGGACTCTGCATCCGGAGTCTGTAACACATAGGCTGGTTTTCAAGGTTTTCATTGGTTCAAAGTCAGGTGGAGTGGCTGTGGTTGTGCTGAGGGGTGAAGAAAAGAACACTGAGGGCTTTCTATATATGAAGACAACATGAAGTTTTGGGTTGTTTTAACCAACAAGGAAAAATGGAGTCAGCAACGTCAGTGTGTTCTCTGCATGCTGACGTGTTTAGCAGAGCTGGAGAGCACTCCCACATCTATCCCTCCCCATCAATCCGCTATGTTTTATGTGCTGAGAAGCCCAATCCAGCCCCAAATAAATCTGGTCAGCACACCTCGATAGTCTCAGAATTTCTCAGAAGTTAATGCAGATCAAATCAAGAGTGCCACTGGGGAACTGAAATTGAGCATTTAGCAGCTGACTAAATAAATAAATGTTACTGGCTAATCCCAGTAGGTACTGCCTCTAAACAGCGTATTAGTTTGTCCATATTTGCTCTGAATAAACTCGTGAATCACAGCGCACAGGAGCGTATTTTCATATATGTGCATGCAAAGTATGCATTTCTTTGTGCTCTTCCAGAATTTCGTGGTGCAAAGAGCAGCATTTGTTTAGCAAGATGAATATTGCTGCTTCAGAACGAGCGGATTGTCAGTGGATAAGGGCCGGGTCCAGGAGAGTTGTGTATCAGAACATGGGGGTGGTTTTGGGGCTGGGCAGGTGCTGACAGCTCATTGTGGTCCAGCGGTGATGGTGGAGCGGCCTTTTGCATGGCTGCCTTCTTTGGGTGCTGGGGATGCCTTTGGGCTTGAGGGCAGCTCAGTGCAATCAGTCTGGGCACCAAAAGCACACGTGTTGTGTTCCCTCCTGCCCTCGGCTGTGGCAGGACCACGAGCCAGGAGCTGTGCTGTGCGGAGGGGAGGGCAGGGAGCTGTGCACTGCTTGGTGCAGCCATCCCAGCCGTGGCCTGCGTCCAGCAGCCGCCTCGCTTCGCCATCGTCCTCCTGCTCGGAGGGAGGCTGCCAGTTGGCAGGAGCTGAGATCGCCGGCTTTGGTAATAAAAGATGTCTGACATTTAGAAGTGAAACGTGTTTGCACCTCATCGTGTTTCTTTCCAATGTTAAATTGCTCTGTTCTGGGAAGCTGCAGGCTTTGTGCCTGTGTGGATGGCAAGGCGATAGCCTCGGCGGCGGCTGTGCGTATCTTGTCTTTCCCTGTGGGGATGCTGCAGGAATCCTGCTCACAAAGTGCTCCTTTTTCCTGTCGGGACCCTGGGGGCTCAGCCCTGGTTTTATCTTCCCTTGTGAAAAGTCACCAAACCCGTCAGCTTTTTGAGGCAGAGAGGGCGTTTTCCATCAGTGAAATGAATACCAGAACCGTGTGTATGGCCGCAGCTCTCAGTGCCTGCATCGTGAGCCCGGAGCGGCTTCTCCTTTGTCACTGTGGGTCACTGCTCCATCCGGGGCGCTGCGTGGGGCAGGCCTGGCTCTGCAGTCCCCCCACACACAGCCGTGTCTCTCCTCCCAAGCCTGGAGCAGCACATGGTGATCCACACCGAGGAGCGGGAGTACAAATGCGACCAGTGCCCCAAGGCCTTCAACTGGAAATCCAACCTGATCCGCCACCAGATGTCTCACGACAGCGGGAAGCGCTTCGAGTGTGAGAACTGTGTGAAGGTGGGGAACTTCTGCTGGAGGACCCTGGGGCTGGGGCTATGGCTGGGGCTGTGGCTTGGGGGCTTGGGTTATGGCTGGGGCAATGGCTTGGGAGTTGGGGCTATGGCTTGGGCTATGGCTTGGGGGCTTGGGCTATGGCTTGGGCTATAGTTGGGGCTATGGACTGGGCTATGGCTTGGGGGCTTGGGCTGTGGTTGGGGCTATGGCTTGGGCTCTGGTTGAGGTTATGGACTGGGCTATACCTTGGGGTGTGGGCTATGGACTGGGCTATGGCTTGGGGGCTTGGGCTATGGTTGGGGCTATGGATTGGGCTATGGTTGGGGCTATGGATTGGGCTATGGTTGAGGCTATGGATTGGGCTATAGCTTGTGGGCTTGGGCTATGGTTGGGGCTATGGCTTGGGGGCTTGGGCTATAGTTGGGTCTATGGATTGGGCTATGGGTTGGGGGCTTGGGCTATGGTTGGGACTATGGATTGGGCTATATCTTGTGGGTGTGGACTATGGTTGGGTCTATGGACTGGGCTATGGCTTGGGGGCTCGGGCTATGGTTGGGGCTATGGACTGGGCTATGGCTTGGGGGCTCGGGCTATGGCTTGGGCTATGGTTGGGGCTATGGCTGGGGTTATGGCTAGGGTTGGGGCTGTGGCTGGGGTTGGTGTTGAGGACCATCCCATACCCTGTATCCAGGCTCAGCATGGCCCCCATCATCCTCTCTTTCTGCTCCTTCCCGCTTGGTTTCCGCACCCTGAAGGTGTTTTGTCTTCCAGGTGTTTACTGACCCCAGTAACCTCCAGCGGCACATCCGTTCCCAGCACGTTGGAGCACGAGCCCACGCCTGCCCAGACTGCGGCAAAACCTTTGCCACCTCGTCTGGCCTCAAACAGCACAAGCACATTCACAGCACTGTCAAACCTTTCATATGTAAGTTGTCATGGCCATCACGGAGCCCCGGCTCCTGCTGTAATTGCACGTATCCTGCAGGGCCCCCCAGTCCTCCCCGTCCCTCTGTCAGCAGCTGCTGTAATTTTATAGGTCAGAGAACGAGATGAACTTATTTCTTTTTTTTTTTTCTTTTTTTTTTTTTTTTGCGTGCTCCCTGTTTTTTCAGTAAACATTCATGGCAGTTTTTGACTTTCTTGACAAGTTAAAAGCTGAGTCTCTCAGCAGTCCCAGCGATGCTATTTTCTCATCTTTTTTCTTTCTCTCCTTTTTTTTTTTTTATTATTTTTTTCCCCCATAATAATTTTGAGTCTTCATGTTGGTGACATAAGCAAACACCTGGCACAGCCTGCACACAGTGTTTCCTTGGGCCCTGCAACCCACAGTGCAGATTTTGGGGTAGCATCAGAGATGAGTTTTTAAGGGTTTTATTTTTCCTTCTTTATTTACTTCATGTTTCATCTATTTCATGCTTGGAAACCAAATAAATAGCAGATTAACTGTCCTTAGTACTCACTGTAGAGGAATATTTCTAAAGAAGGGTTTTCCCTCGAGGGCCATTTGTCTCCTTTCTTGTCATTTTGGGGCTGTATATTTTTTTAATTGACACAGCACCTATGGGATTTTGATAACTGTGTGGGTTGTGACACAACAAAGCCGTGGAAACTTTAGGGACTGCTTCCTGACACTCTTCAAAAAGTGCCATTAAAGCACAGAGCGGGGTCTGGGTTTGATTCCAGGCTTTGATGTTACGGTAGGGAAGCCACTGAACCCACTTCTGCCTTTTTCCCCGTTGGTGTAATGGGAACAGTATGCAGGGGTATCCTGGGAGGCTCGTTTCATTAGCGTGCTCTGAGATAATCAGATGGGTGTCAGTGGAGGAAGAAAAAACGCTCTTATTGCTCATTTTGATGCAATCTTTCATTTGATGACGGGCACATGAAAGAGATAATTTGAATCTCGTCGTATTGCCGCAGCGAGATGAATGATTTCTCCTCATAATCTCCTCACTCTCACCTCATAAGAATTAGGGAGTTGTCAGTCCAAATCAGCGTGTAAAGCAACTGAGGCCAACTCTGCCTCGTTCAGATGTACCAGGTGGAGCCACATGTGTTAATATGGAATCCATTAGCAACTTGAGGGGAGCTGTGAGGCAGGCTTCCCTGGAAAGGCTTTTTTTTGTTGTTTGGAGGAACTTGGGGTGGATTTTGCTGGGCTCCCTCCCCTACTATTGTACCTGGGGGTTGGATAAAATTGTGTATGTATGTGTATATACAACTGTGTATATGAGGCTGTAGCAAGTCTTCTTGGTGAGGCAAATGGAAGAGCCCAATTCTCTTGGAAAACATCACTTTTGTTATCTTCTGTTTTCTCACAATTTTTTGCTGCGTGGGTACAGCATAACATCTTTTTTTTGTGCTATTGTGGATGCATACGCTGAAAAATAGCACAAACACAGCAGTGAGCCAGTGCAAACTGACAGAAAGTGTGCTTGGTTGTGATACCATCTGCTGAAGCAGATTAAGAATTTATTATCGACTGGAGTGTGTGTGTGTGTTGCAAGCCACGATACAGCATCCCCTGGCACATGGCAAGGGGAGATGATTAAAATTAGGGGTAATTCTGTTCTGGCAAGAAAAATATGCACACATCTTTTAAATAAATCCACCCAAATGTGACGTTTCTTCAGAAATTGTGAGTAATTTGAGAGGGAGCTCGTACAGGGTGTCCTGGCACTTGGAAGGGTTTGGATGTGCACAGTCCCTACGGATGCTGGGCACGGTGATGATCCACTGAATTTTTGTTTGTTTCAATGGAAATGGCCAATTTGTCCACCTTTAGTAATCTTTGCTTTGAACTTCAGCAGAAAAGGCTTCCTCTGATGTTTTCAGGGCCACCATTCACCTGTCTTGAGATACTCAAATACCAGTGAAAATCCTAGAAATTAGAAAAGAAACAGAGGGAAAGTCAGGCTTCCATGTTCCTCTAAGTAAAAGTGAGAGGAAGGAAGGCAGGAGAGCTCGGTCGTGGGTCTGAGGGCTGAGCATGGGCAGGATTTGGGTGCAGGTCCTTGCCTGCCTGCCTGCACAGCGCGCCTTCCCCCTCTTTGTCTCAGCTTCCATGTTTACAAATTGGTGATAACAGAAGTTCTCCCGTGAAAGGAGCGTGTTAATTCACTCAGAAGTGGGGTTTATTCCTGTGTTGAAAGAGGCATTAGACAATAAAAAGTTACGGTGTTTGGATACATAGAAAAGTTTGGGTGGGATTTCTCTTTTCCCCCCTTACGCTCTTCCTTCCTCACCAGCAAAGTCCGTAGGTGAAAGCGGTCGTAAAAAATCAGGTTTAGAAAGCTCTGTATTTACAGATCATTAAAGAGGGCGGTGAGGTGGTGTTAGCTTAGCACTGCCAGCCATGCTAATTCAACAAATACAGCCTCCACCCCACCGAATGGAGCTCTGGCTGGCAAGGCATTTATGGGACATCCCTGCGGAGTGGTCACTTAATGGTATTGAAGAAAGCTGTGAACTCGCTCCGTCCCATTTCCTGTTAATTTCATATTGCTTTTGTTGTTGGTTTCTGTTGATGCTTTAGGTGAGGTCTGTCACAAATCCTACACGCAGTTCTCCAACCTCTGCCGTCACAAGCGGATGCACGCGGACTGTCGCACCCAAATCAAGTGCAAGGACTGCGGGCAGATGTTCAGCACTACCTCCTCTCTCAACAAGCACCGGCGCTTCTGCGAGGGCAAGAACCATTACAACCCCGGGGGTATTTTTGCCCCAGGCCTCCCCTTAACGCCCACCTCCATGATGGACAAATCCAAGCCCTCTCCCAACCTCAACCACGCCAGCTTGGGATTTAACGATTATTTTCCATCCCGTCCCCACCCGGGGGGTCTTCCATTCTCACCCGCCCCCCCAGCGTTCCCTGCCCTCACCCCGGGATTCCCGGGGATTTTCCCACCGTCTCTCTACCCCCGGCCCCCCTTGTTACCACCCACACAACTCCTCAAAAGTCCCCTCAACCACACCCAAGACGCAAAGCTTCCCAGCCCCCTCGGGAACCCTGCACTGCCCCTGATCTCTGCGGTGAGCAACAGCAACCAGGCCACCTCGGCAGAAGAGAAATGCGAAAGCAGCCTGGAGAACTCCTACCTGGAGAAGCTAAAAGCCAGGAACAGTGACATGTCCGATGGCAGCGACTTTGAGGACGTCAACACAACCACGGGCACAGATCTGGATACCACCACTGGCACCGGCTCTGACCTGGACAGTGACGCGGAGAGCGACAGGGACAAAACAAAAGATAAGAGCAAACAGATGGAGAGCAAGCCGGACTTTGTCAGCAGCTCTGTGTCGGCGAGCTCCACCAACAACACAAGCGAGATCCCTCTCTTCTATTCTCAGCATTCCTTCTTTCCTCCCCCAGAAGAGCACCTGCTGCCCACCACGGGAGCAGCCAATGACTCTATTAAGGCTATCGCCTCCATCGCAGAGAAGTATTTTGGGCCTGGCTTTATGGGGATGCAGGAGAAAAAGATGGGTTCGCTCCCGTATCATTCCATGTTTCCGTTTCAGTTCCTCCCCAACTTCCCCCATTCACTCTACCCTTTCACGGAGCGAACCCTCAATCACAACTTGCTGGTCAAGGCAGAACCAAAGTCACCCAGGGACCTCCACAAAGTGGGCAGCACCAGCTCGGAGTCGCCCTTCGATCTCACCACAAAGCCAAAAGAGATAAAGCCAATCCTGCCACCGCCGAAGGTCCTGCCAGCCCCGTCCTCAGGGGAGGAGCAGCCACTGGATCTGAGCATCGGCAACCGCATCCGAGCCAGTCAGAACGGAGGGAGAGAGCCACGGAAGAACCACATTTATGGGGAAAGGAAACTAATGGCAAGTGAAGTCTTACCCAAGATCTCCCAGTCTCAGCTGCCTCAGCAACCGTCCCTGCATTATGCAAAGCCATCACCCTTTTTCATGGATCCCATCTACAGGTATTAACATACCCTGCCTTAATTGTTTCCTCTAATGAGCTGGTTTTCAAGCTGGCATCATCACTCGAGGTGGATCTGGATGTGGGTTGTTCGGGGAGAGCAGCACATGTCTGATAGGGTCAGTGTGTCCATACAGCCTGGCAGTGCTTGTCTGCCCTTCGTCACAGCACGCTGAGTTTTCTGAATCGAAAGGGCTGAATAATTGAAAGGAGTGCTCGTAATCAATATATATAAAGAACACATCCTTATTTTGATAAAGAAGAAACTTGACCTATTTAAGGACTCTCCCACGAGCCAACGCTAAGATGGCACTTCTGCTGGGGAAATTCCAGAGGTTTGATTTGATAAGAATGCAGAGTTCAGATGCCTCAGAGCCCGGGCTCTCATGGCTTGGGAATGAGTCAGGAGCCCTGGGAGTCTGCAAATGCAGCTCTCCCACTCACTTCTTTGATGGCCCTTTGTGAGCCACTTCACCTTTTTTTTTTCTCCCCACCTCCTTTTTTCTTTATAATTCCTTCTTCAGTTCATAGGAACTGCTGTTGCAGACTCAGCCTTGTGAAATGTTTTTAAGGCTGGAGTAGCAAGTTCTGTGTAAATACGTGGCAGGGTGTTATCTCGACTCTCCCAGAGGCATGTGCTGTTCTTAAAAGATGCGCAGGGTTTTCTAGTTTCACTTTGCACAGAAGGGTTTTGGGGGGAGGTGTGATGCATTGTGTTGCTCCTCTGGTAAATTGTGCATGGAAGGGGAAGTAGGTGAACTTATCCAAGTGCCAGTCAGACTTCCAGAGGGAATGAATTCAGAAGGTGTAAAGGAGGGGTTTGTGTCTTTCCAAAGGGAAATGGCTGTGAGCTTTTGAAGATGAGCACAGCAGTGAGCCTGCATGCAGCATTGCCATCCCGCTTGGAGATGCAGTTGTCACCTAGCAAATAGCATTTGCTGGTCCTTAGAAAGGAGGCAGCCCAAACCAGCTTCGTTTAGACATTAACCTGGCTGTTAATTAATTCTCTCTTAGGACACATGAACTGCTTCATAGCCACGTGTTCGACCCAGTGGGCTCCATGTGTCACTGGGCACTCAGCTCTTGCTCAGACCGATGGGTATTGCTGGAATTGGTGTGAGCAGTGTGTTGCAGGGTTGCACAGAGCCCAGTGGTGCCCAGGCTGCTGGCAGGGGATGGGTTGTGCTGCGGTCGTGGTTTCGTAGTGCTGGAAAGGCTCAGCATCACCGCAGGGCTGTGGTGTCAGCACTGGGATGGGTTGTCAGAGCCTTCAAAGGAGCGGCTCATGGCGAGGTGGAACAGCACCTATGTCACTGCCTTGCTGCTGCTGGACGGCTGATAACTGTGGGAAAAAATGATGTCAATGCATAGCGGGGCCAAGGAGCTGTCAGCTGAGATGAGGATTAGTGAGCCCTCGGTGCCTGCTGCTGGGAGGGCGGCTCTCGCTGTGCCAGCTCTCGGGGCTGATGCTGTCACAGCCTACATGCTGCCCATCCATGATGGGAAGGGCTGCATCGTGAGCTGGGGTGTGTAACGTGGGCATCTCCTGGGGAACAAAGGCAAAAGGGCTGATGTACGTAGTCTGTTATGCATTGATGCAGGAAAAAACGTAGATACGTGGGGTAGGGAGGCAAAAACTGGGAGTTTGAGTAGGGTTGTGCCACCTCTGGGCAGGCTCAGTTGGAATGTTAAAACAACACGGGCTGCAAAAGCAGCTGCCAATTAAAATAGCAGCCCAGGGAAAAGCATAAAGGCCCAAAAGACAGATGGAAGGGAAGGACGGGGCATCGCGCGGTGCATTCCGAGGGACGCGTACGGTTTTAGTAATACATTAAAATAGAAAGTCCATGGCAGAGCTGCTTGTGAATCAGACTCCTGATGTAACGAGCCAAACAGCCGAGCGTCCAAGTCCCAGCTCGAAAAAATATGGAAATATTTTGTTTCTAAACTTCTCTTTATCAGACTCTCTCACATCATTTGGCTCCTTCCATTTTTCTCCCCAAGGCCACTTAAATCCTTGACATTTTCTCCCGGTGATATAATTTAATGCAGCCAGACAGCCTGAAATCAGGGCAGTTTTTAGCTCGGCCTCGTTAAGGTAACGTTCTCAGGCACTGGGCTGAGAAGATTGGCTTAACCCCATGGCATGGCATGGCGTGGCCAATGGGTCACGAGCACCCTTTGCTTATGTCAGGCAGAGAGTTGCTCGGGTTGTTGCAGCTGTGAGCGACTCCCGTTCCTTCCGAAGCACAGTAATTATGGGTGCATTGCAAACCCAGCTCTGCTCTTTTCTTCTACCGAAGAAAAAATAAATGCAGATTAAATACAGTTCACTAATTAGCGCTCTGCGTGACTCTTCTTTTAAACTGTTTGGTAATTTGAGCCACGCACCAACCAGCTGAAATGTGGCAAAATGATTTGCTCTCGTTTATGCTGGACTAAAGTAGTTAGATGTGGAATGGGGATGGACTCCATTCCAGAGATTCAAAGATGCAACTGCAGTTGTTGGGGTTACTTTCACGCAACGTTCCCCTGCAGGACATTGCAGGTTCTCTTTCTGGGTGCTCCCACACCGTGCTTTTCCTGCAAGGAGAATATTTTGTGAAAGCACAGCCAGTTTTCTCAAAAATAGGGCTGTTTCTGCAAAGCGAGGTGCTCAGGGATGGAATATGTGAAGGGGCTGCAGTACCATCAGAAGAGCTTGGGCTGCCGCCTCGCTTAGAAACCCCAACTGCTGCCCAAAGGAGGGGCTCTGTTTTGCACCGCCTGCTGTGGGTAACGTGGGGGTCGTCGTTAGTCGCATCCCACAGGAAGGGGAGAAAGATGTGTTAAGAGGAGAACAGCCTCGTGGGTGTAGTTTAAATGTTCAGCTGCTCCTTTGCTGTTGTGCCTGGAAGGTGCGTAACCCTCTGTGTTGTTGTCCAGCAGGGTGGAGAAGCGGAAGGTGACAGACCCTGTGGGTGCCCTAAAGGAGAAATACCTGCGACCCTCCCCGCTGCTATTCCACCCCCAGGTAAAGCACTGCAGTAAGAACTGATTGAATGCCAAAGCTTTGTGATGGAGAAGTGCAATGAGGTTGGCTTGCATCAGATTCTTTTCACCCAAGGGTCCAGAACGCCAGAATTTTCCAGCAGTTACTTTGAATGCTTACCTTGTGATAGCTAAACACTCCCCAAAGTGGTGTTACTCTTTGTGCTCGTGATTCCCTGTTTCAGAATGCCCAGTGTGCTGTCAGTGCCCCCAGCCATCCCTGTCCCCCTGCAGGGAGCCCATTCCTGTGCTCTTAGTTGCATTCACATGCATTGTTCTTGTCTGATAGCATTTCCCACCTTAGATTAATAACTTGCAGGTTTGTGAAAGCTGGGTCCTGGTTGCTTTCACAGCTAAACTTAGTTCCTTCATTGTTTTGCATCAGCCTCTGAGTTTGGTTAATAACTTCCCCTGATTTTTCCTCCATACAGGCTGGATAATGGTGACAGGCTGGCCAGGAACATCCTGTGTTTGTGTGAGTTAGAATGGTGGGGATATCTGCCTGTAAAGAATCTGATAGCAGGGAGGAGCTAGTGCAGCAAGGAACCCAAGGAGACGATGAGAAACGTGGGGGCCCTGGGCAGCAGCCGACGTTGGGTGGAAGGCTGTTAACATTGTTCCTGAAATCCTGACCACGTCCTCTTCCCATGGCAATGAAAAGATGTGGAAGGTCTGGTTATCTCTGATGGCTTATCACGCAGAATAGCCTAAAATTTACAATCGCTTGAGCCCGAAACTTCCTGATAACTGGTTTTTAACGAAGGAGGCTGCTGTGTAATGATCACTTGGCCTCAAGGGTGGCTGTTCCCATGCTACAAACCAATCAGATATCCCAAGGACCAAAGGTGGATGAAGGCAGCTCATTGGTCCAAGAATCTGTGAGATTTTTACTTGCCAGATCTCCATCCGAGGTTATCCTGGATCTTAGCATTGTGACCTCAGTAGCTCTTGCTTCTGTTGTCTTCATTAGAACCAACATCCATACAGCTGATGGGTTGGAGGACCCTCCCCCTGTTTCTCCCATTCTAAGCCCACGTCTGCTCTCGGTCCTTTCTCTTGTGCATCTCACAGAGCGCCTCACTGCGATGCCAGCCAAAAGCCATGCTAAAGCATCAGAAGGTTCTTGCTTTCTTACACTGACTTCCAGGCAAATTTCACTCCTTTCCCAGTCGCAGACAGTCGTTGCTGTGCTGTGAGTTATTCACACATTGTCTATTTTAAATGAAACTCTGGACAGCGTAAATAAACGATGCAACTTTTTTGATAACTTAATGGAGAACCTTTTCTCACCTGTTAAGTTTCTTTTTCTTCTCCCCATCTTTTTTATTATAACCAGGCAGTTGTTCCCTAAATAGCAAAGTGCCTTTAGCTCTGGAGAGGCTACGGCCGGTGTTTAGAATTTTAAAATAAGCCTAGGGCTATCAAGCCAGCAAACATCTCTGACTAAGTGCCTAAAGAACAGGGCACAACAAAAGATATCTCCAGGTACTCCAGCAAAGGGCTGAGTGGCATAGCTCTGAAAGATCCGGATAGCATTTTAACGTGATGGTTTTGTTACATGACTGGCAGCTGGGGCAGAGCTTTTGCTGTAAATGATCAAGTAACCTTTTCAAGTGGCTGGCGCTAAGTATTACTTACTATTTATCATGGGCTGGGAGCCTCCAACTAAGGGGCTGCGGATCTATTATCGAGAAATGGGTTTTACTACTCCTCTTTTTTACAGCTTATGAATGGTTGTCAGCCTTCCACAATGTATTCTTTGGTGATTAAGACAACTTTTTTTTTTTTTAATAGTCATACATTTTAAACAATATCTTGGCTCTCTTCCCCCCGCCCCAAACCCAGTTTAATAAAGTGTAAACGTGCAAAAGGTCAGCCCTTCCTGTACAATAGAGCATCTACTTTTGATATATGGCTTCCTACTGCCTTCCGCTGCTCGCCGTCTCCCTGCTCGCTGTCTGCCTCCATTCAGGCTCCCACTGCCCCCATTGCTCCCTTCCCACTGATGTCATCCGCAGTAAAGAGGCAGCTTTATTGCTGCCTTGTTTGTTTTATCCCCGTTTTCAGCGTGGTATCTCAAAGTGCTCTCAAGAGTGCATAAAACTGAACGCTGGAGACGTCAGTGCAGTCCTCCGAGCTGCTGTTCTCTCTTGGATTTGGATTTCCTGTTTTGCTTTAATGAAAGTAAAAGTGGGTTTTGGGTGTTTTTTGTTGTTGGTTTTTTTTTTTTTTAAGGCAGGACTTTTGTGCACAACCTTTGCTTTCCAGCTCTCTTCTCGCCTTTTGTTGCTTTCCCTTTTTCCCATCTCTCCAGGTTTCTCCCTGTTTCTGGTGTTCACCCCCAGTGTTTCTGTGGCTGCTGCTGGGTCCCAGAACCCAAAACTGTAGGGAAATGGCAGCCTTTCCTTTGGGGCCACCCTGCCAGCCCTGCATGCATGCTGCTCCCACCCAACCAGGACTTGGAATTGTAGAGTCATAGAAGAGAACCATAGTCTGCACTTCCAGGTGCAGACTGCAGTCCTCCCATAGCCATAACTCACCCAAACCCCTGCTCGCTTTTATTTTAGCTTGGCTGGACTCTCCCTTCAGGAAGCTCAGCCACCTCCCACTCCTCCTTCCATCACCTTAACGGGCTCCTCAACCTTTCTGACATGTAATTAAAACGTCTTGGCCAGGCAAACTCTGCATGGCCCCGCTCCATCCTCAGCCTGATCTTCGCTGCAGGGCCCCTCTGCCTCCTGCCCAGCTCCCTTCATTCCCCGATCTCTCTGACACGAGGCCCTTCTCCTTACAGATGTCAGCCATAGAAACGATGACGGAGAAACTGGAGAGCTTTGCAGCCATGAAGGCGGACTCCGGCAGTTCCCTGCAGCCCCTTCCCCACCACCCCTTCAACTTCCGATCGCCGCCTCCCACGCTGTCAGACCCCATCCTGCGGAAGGGCAAGGAGCGTTACACCTGCAGGTAAGGGAGCACAGCAACCCCACAGCATCCCCACCAGCCACAGCAGGGCTGGGAGGGACAACAGGGGGGCAGCAGAATTAGAACGGAGCCGATGACGAACGTGCTCTGAAATAGCTTGTTTTTGTCTGCTGGAAAACGGGCATCTTCTGTTTGCTTTGTAATCTTGAATAACCTCGGGAGCAGATCTGGAGATTCTCAAGCAAACGGGGCCCTTCCACGCCAAGTCTCTGGTGTGTGGTAGCCAATGCCACAGTTAGCAATGGGAAAGCAGCACGGTCTCAGCTGTGCAAAGTGAAGGAGCTTTAAAGCAGCACAGAGCGCTGAGCTGCTCTTTGCACAGGCAGTTCTATCCACAGCAACGCTCATGTACCAACTGCAGCTAAAGGTGTGTGTGGCAGAGCATGGCCCTGAGGGAATGGGAATCCATGCAAGCTTTACCTGCAAGTATGTTCTTGTGATGGCTGTCCCTGCACCTCTCTCATGGACGCTGTGTGGGGACAGACTTTGTTTGATGCATCTGCAGCGTTTCTGCTTTGCCTCAAAAGCTCTGTGCTCAGGTTTCAGCTGGGTGGTTAGAAACAGGAGGTTTCCCACTACAAGACTCAGCTTAGACTTATACACACAGTAGCCCATTACCATGCGGATTTTCGTTATTGATTA
Source organism: Phasianus colchicus (assembly GCF_987193195.1). NCBI lineage: Eukaryota > Metazoa > Chordata > Aves > Galliformes > Phasianidae > Phasianus > Phasianus colchicus. Next base: position 6,511,763 of record NC_143457.1, read on the forward strand.
ACATTCACATTAACCATCCATCTTAAGGACATCCCAATGTCTCTGAAATTAAGAAACTCAACTCGTATTTCCTTCTGCAACGTCAAGCGTTGGGCTGCCCAGACACAGAACATAGCTTTTCCTCCTGGGTATTTTATTTCCCAATTAACATTTTTATTTATACTTCCCTTCCTTTTGAGTTTGCTATGAGTCAGATTTACTATGGAACGTGGTTCCTTCTCCTATTTTATTTTCTGCTGCTGCATTTCCTTATTCTAAGCAGACTGTCAGACTCACAGCAGTATATCCCAGTAACAGCAATGCAAGGCTGCAGCATTTATCTGGAAGCGAATTCAATGAATTCTGAGGATAATCAAGTAGATTCTGTATAAGTGACCAACAGGGAACAGAGGAGAGGTCTATTAAAATCTCAGGTGATTGGCAACACGGAAGGGCAGCGCTGTGTCCCCCATCAGAGGTGGCAGTGGGTGGTGCTGTTGATGCACTGACTTTGCTCTTGCTCTCCTAGGTACTGTGGGAAGATCTTCCCACGCTCAGCCAACCTGACGAGGCATCTGCGGACACACACAGGAGAGCAGCCCTACAGGTGATGTTACCCCCAATAACCCCCTTCCCCCATTAACGCCCCCCTCATTCACCGCTCCGTGTTGGTGGGGTTTTTTTTCCCCTTTCTGTAAAGCTGTGCCAATGTAACACTGTGGTCCTACAGCATTTCATACCGTGATTCATCGGACTGTATGTTGTGTGTACCAGCCAAAAATAATCCAGCTTGGCAGCCTGGAGATAGGCACTTAGCTTATATTTAGATGTATGCTGGCAAAGGAGTGATCTGATTTCCAGTGTTGTTTCACACTCACGTTAACCATTCGTCTCAAGGACAGCTGAAGGTGCTGAATGTCTGTGCAAACCAGGCTGGTTTGAAGGGCTTGCCAGGAAAGGAACTGCTGGAGCTAGCTGGATTCCTTTCTTCTTTCCCTAATGCGTGTCGGAGATGCCTGGAGTTGTGGATCAAAACAAAAAGGCACTGAGCTCCCCCAAAGGGAGTCCTGTTCACCTCAGCCTTTCAGATTTCAATGCGACTCATGAGGAAATGGATGTATGGAGGTGTGCAGGGAGCTGGAGCAGCATCTGTCCCGGGGTTGTTTTACTCCGTGTTTTCTCTGCCTGTTTTGCAGTCAGTTTCAAAACAAAGAAGAGACTTTGGCAGAAAAATGCTTTGATTCATTTCTACTTAGGATACATATCTGTATTCGTTTGGCAGAACTGAATGAGTGATGAATTGGGAGCTCACTTAAAACCAAGCGCTGGGTTTTCCGTAACACGAGGCGGTGTTTTGCACGCTGTCAAACAGCAGCAACAACTGAAGCCATTTCACTTTGGGAAGTAATGTTGTGGTATTTTCCACACGCAGCCCTAAGTTCACAACAAAGCTGATGTTGCTGTTATGACAGAAAGAGAAACACAACCAAACCTCCGAGCAGCAGAGGGCCATCTGCTCCAGTGCGTGGCATTTTCATGCCTGGTTTTACTGAAGAAGCCACTTTCTTCCACGCTGTGACCCACGGTGCATTCAGAGCCACTTTGTTTTCCATACAGATGCATGGAGGACTTTGTGTGTAGACACGAGGTAAATTAAAATCCAAAAACCCCCTGTCCAAAGCAGACACATATTTTGGAAGCGTTCCCTTTGGGTTCTCAGTTGTGCTGTTTGATATGCTTTGAATGAATGCTGCGCATTCAGCACACGGTCCTGCCTGAGTCAAACCCTCACTCCCAGTTACTCAGATTCAGTGCCGTTTTCTTCCAAAAAAGGAGACCTTGGACTCAACAAAGGTTAGCAAAACACGCGCCGTATTTCATCTGCTCTTCTCCCAGCAAATGGCCCTTGTGTGGGGTTTTTGTGTGGGATTTTTCTTGCAGTCGAGCGCTGACTTCTGGACAATGTTGCATTATAACAGCACTCCTGAGAGTCAGTGCAACGTTTGTAGAAGGGCTTAATTATCATCGATTTTCCTCTGCTCTCAGAGAACAGAGATTTCCACCTTTAGCTTGCTTTTAAAGTGCCGACGTCCTGCAGGTAGAAGCAGGTTGGGGATTCTCTGTGTTTTACCTTGCAACTTTCCTTCTGGTGTTTAAATGCCTGATTCCCAACCCTTCCGTGTTCTTTAGCAAGTTCCTTTTGCTTCTTCGCTGTCTGTAATGAGGATGTGAGGTAGGAACACACAGCACATGGGCACTGTGGATGTTAATTCCTTCTGAAAAGGAGCAGTGCTGTGTGGAGTGAGGAGTACGTGGTAGCGAATGCTCTGTGCTTCCTAAAATTCAGGCTTGGAACGGCATCAGGGCAGCATGCAGAACTGGGGAGGCAGAACACACAGGCTGCATGCAGCCCAGCCTGGCTGCTGCCTTCAGCACGGCTCTCCTCTCGCATCCCTCCAGGATGCCCTCTAATTGATTCTTGAATTACCCCTGGTCCTCAGGCACTGCCTGCCAGGCTGCCGTTCCTCCCATAAAGATGTGCTTCCCGACGTCTGTTTTGAGTTTGTTTTGCTTTAATTTCCTTTCAGACCCCCGTGTCCTGTTATCTGCATTGAGCCCAAGCTAACAACTAACGTCAGTGCCTGCGGTGGCACTGCAGATCGCGCTCAGCTCCGCGCAAAGTGCTCTCATTTTCTTTCACAAAGCAAATACGGCTCCTTTTTGAGCTCCCTTCTTCCCTGTGTTTAAGTTGCTCCTTCCGTCCAGGTCGTTTATTTAGATTAAAACCAGCAGAGATCCAAGCACCGACCCCTCTGGGACCGCAAATAACGCCGCCCGTCGCCCTCATCCCAGCGCTCAGACATTGGATGTTGCTCCTTTGCCTCTGGTTTCTATTTTTTTAACAAGCTCTTTATCCCCTCTCCCTGCATCCGAGCCTGGGTCTGCATAGCTCATAGTTAAAGCGAGGACCTGTCAGAGGGAGCTTTTCAAAGACTTCCTGAACATCTAAATAAATGGGTGGATGGGGGCCGGGGCGTTCGAGCCGTGCTCCTGGCAGTGCTGCTTTGAAGTGCCTGGAAATAGAGAGGGAGCTGATGGCACAGCACTGCTGGAACTCAGCTCCTGTTCTATGGATGTTGGGATGCTGCAGTCTGGAGGGTTGCAGAAGCCTGGCAGCCCACGGGTCTGATCCTTGGTTTGCTAGCAGGGAGGGAGGGAGAGCTATGGAAGCCTGAGAAAGCTGTGGTTTAACATGAGATTTTGCTTTCTTCCTCGGTTAATCTTGAAGAAAGGTTCATGATTTGAAATATTTTAATATTTTTGCAGTGATTTAACAGTAGGAAATTCGGAGGTGGGCATGGAATCCATAAAGAAAAGAGAGAGAGTGTTTCATAAATGTATCTCTGCTATTCCCAAAAATAATATCAATTTGGTTTCGGAGAGCAAATAAACATTGCAGCTGTAGCACATCTGGAAATGGTGCACGTGTTTCACAGTATGGATTTTTTACACTTGCACCTTCTATTTGCGTTTGAATCTGTTATACTTGTAGGAAACCACACCACATCCTTACTGTCAAGGCAAATCCAGTTTGGTGCTTGAGTAAGGGAAGGGAAAAGTGTGTGAGGAGGGCACTTGTGAGCCCGGAGCACCTGCAGCTTTGTGCCATGAGGAGTAGTGGTGCAGTTTGGTGGGACGTGTTTCGCCCTTACACGGAGCTGAAGGAAGAGGATCCTGTTGGGATGAGAGGGGTTTAGGAACGGTTGTGTTTTGTCCTGTGAGTGCACAGAGCTCTGCAGAGAAGGGTTCTGCTCCCTGTGGGGGTTGGAAGCGTAGCCATGAGGAAAGTGCCTTTGTTGGGTGGAGGTGATGTACTGACAGAGGGATCCGATCGGGCTGGTTTGGAGGAGTTTGGCTTTCTACCTTCGGTCCTGGAGCTCCTCTCTGCAGCTCAAAGCTGCCCTCTGCAGTCGTGCTCTGCCCACAGAGCTCAGAGCATCGCCGTCCTGCAGGGAAGGGCCAGAGGGAAAGGTAACTATGGCCCAGCATCCAGCGCATCTGCCATGCTCCCGCTGAGGGGTAATTCAAAGAGGAACATTTCTTCACTCAGCAGTTCCCCCAGACACCCTGGCTTGGCTCCGTGCATTGCACATAGTTCAGTGCAAACCAGATATTCGCTCCACGGGAATGGATCTGACACAGTTTGGAAGCTGTGGTGTATTTCTTGGGAGCTGCTGTGCTATGATAGCAGCCATAATGATCTTTAAGGCTCTGCTGCCTGTATCTTGAGGAATTTCGTGAATAAATTGAGGGTTTTCCATATGTCCACATAAGTGTGTCATGTAGGGCCGTGCTAAATAATAACGATATTATAGTTTTAATTTCCCTTTATTCTTCTTTCTTCTCTCCCCGTGCCAGATTTCACCTGCCTCCCCTGCAAAATGTGAAATGAATTAATTCACCTTTTGTGTTTTTTACATTCATGTGTGGGGGAAAAAAAAAAGTAATTATTTTGCTTAAAATTCTTATTTGTTTGGACGGCTCGCTTCTTAATTAATCCTAATCCTTTCTTTGTGCTCCTTGAGTAACAGTAATATCAGATTTGTCTGGAATGATTAATGCCTCTTGCATTCCAGCTCCTCAGCCAAGTAAAGATTTATAGACCAACATTTTTCTGGTTTTCTGGTAGTCAGATTTTTGCGTGTTTTTTTCTTTTTTTTCCCCTCACGCTGCACTCTTTGGCATTTGCTTCTATTTTTCAGGTGTAAATACTGTGACAGGTCATTCAGCATTTCCTCCAACCTCCAGCGGCACGTTCGGAACATCCATAACAAGGAGAAGCCATTCAAATGCCACCTGTGCAACCGGTGCTTTGGGCAGCAGACCAACCTGGACCGACATCTTAAGAAGCACGAACACGAGAACGTTCCAGGTAGCAACCAGCATTGCCATGGGAAAGCCATAGGCAAGCAGCTAAACGACGGATAGTGCTTCTGGAATTGCATGTAAATGCTGAATGCCATCTGTTTTTCTCTGTAGTTCAAGTCTGGAAAACATAAGCTTCTGTAAAATAACCTGACTGTGCAGGGAGGGGGTTGTTGCATGATGCTCCTCCTTTATTTTTCCTCTTAACGATGACTTTGAGGGTATCTGATTGTTTCTCCTGTTCTCTTTTCTCGTTTCTCGCACTCAGTGAGCCAGCACTCTGGAGTCATTACAAACCACCTTGGGACCAGTGCCTCTTCCCCCAACTCGGAGTCAGACAACCATGCACTTTTAGATGAGAAAGAGGATTCGTATTTCTCTGAAATCAGAAATTTTATTGCAAATAGTGAGATGAATCAAGCGTCAACGTTAGCAGATAAAAGGTAGACCAGCAAACGAAATGACCTGGTGGCACACATTGTTAACATGGTTCAAACACCAGTCAGCCTCTGTCCTGTAGTATTTGATTTAAAGCACTCAAAAGAGAGAAACGTAGAGGTTTGGAATGGAAAACACCATCAACTTCAAGTGCTAAGCCCAGTGTTGAGTGTTTTCAGAAGATGACCTGGGTTAGGAGTGAGTGGCAAGGCGTGGGGCCTGGGAGGCATCTTGAGTCTCAACTTCATTTTATAAACCTCATTTTGACTGAGGAGTATTAAATCTGCCCACAAACCCAGATGTGAGGAAGTTTCCTCAAATGGAGGCTGTTAGAAGGCGGTACAGAGAGGAGGAGGAAAGCCCTGTGTCCCACAGATGTTATATTTTGAAAGATGGAAAAGCATCATTTAAATCCAGACTAGACAGAATGCCAGTTTGAAAAGCATTTGGGTTGATCTGTACTTGATGTGCTCGTTGTCCCTGCATTCACTGCAAATGCTGATTTTTAACTGCCTAAAACATGTCAGTTTCCCTTTTCCTTGGAGTTTAAATAGTGTGTTATGGACAGAGATAACTCTAGATATTTGCATTCATGCACACGTATAAATTGAACACAGTCTTACGTTACAGTGAAGATGCATGACTTATTCATTTGGTCTCTTTCTTTCTATTCTCTTTCCCTCTTGACCAAACGTTTCAGGCCAGAAATGCAGGATATTGACAGCAATTCCCAGTGTCACGGATTAGCAAATGAGAAAACGGAAGATGTGGATGATGAAGATGAAGAACTGGAGGAGGAGGATGACGACAGCCTGACAGGGAAGTCGCAGGATGAAACGGTGTCACCCACTGCAGAGCCCCGAGGAACGTACGAGGATGAAGAGGATGAGGAGCCCACATCTCTCACCATGAGCTTTGAGCACACCCGAAGGTGAGGTGGCCGTGCCCTTTGGGAAGTCATCTGGGGGCCAGACTTCTGACCCCGTGTCAGTGGTAGATTGTGAATGCGACTGTTCTGTTTCTCAAGCCATATATCATACCTCCGTTTGATTTAAGCATTCACTTGACCGATTCCATTTTCACCACGGTGAGGGATATAAAGCAAGTGGGCTGCAAGGAGAGTCTGTGATAAGATGTAGATCCAAGACTTGAGGAATTTGAGCCAGGAGAACAGTTAGTCCAAAACAGAGAAGAGCTTTTGCAGGGCACTGCAGTTCGAGGGGTAAATGCCTGTCTTTAACACTCTGGTTGAGGCAGAGGGAGAAGCATCCGTATGCAATCCATGTTGTACCATGCTACTCATTTTATTTGTAGCAAAATACTATTGACTTCAAGTTCAGTCATCAGCGTTTAGGGAAAAGCTGAAGATTTTTTTTTCCCCCAGGGTCAAGTGATCTTTAGACCACTTCACCATTAAGATTTGTTGCACCTGTATAGGCTTAGTGCTCCTTTTTCAGCTTCAGTTTCCCAACTGCCATTCGTACCAAATATCCTAGGATGCAGAGCCTGCATCTTGTTTAGTCTCAGTGCATCACTGCTTTCACTGCAACTCAGAGGAGACACAGCAGTGTTCTGTAGACACTGATCCAATGCCAGGCGTGTCAAGGAGTGGACAGCAGCTGGAAACCTCCATGCAGAAGAGCAGAGAGAGCTATAGCCAGCCTGATTCACAAACATCCATCACACCGATGCTTGTACGTGCACAATCACGCTCTCCACCTTTTCTCTGTGCCTTGCACTCTGTGTCATTCTCGTGTCCGTCCGTCTGTCCGCTCACGCATGTGGCTTGTGAGACCCCCATGTACGTGCATGCAGGAACTGGTTAGCACCACGCTAGTGTGTGAACGGTGCCATGAGCTAACAACAGGTCAACCCCTTCCCCTGGTCATTGGTACAGGTGTATTGAGGAGGACGAAGCCGGCTTGTTAGATTTGGAGCAGATGCCGAATTTTGGGAAGGGGCTGGATCTTCGCAAAGCAGCCGAGGAAGCATTTGAAGTTAAAGATGTGTTTAATTCCACCTTAGACTCTGAGACAATAAAACAGACTCTGTACAGGCAGGCTAAAAACCAGGTAGGTATATGCCAGAACGTTTTACCTAGCTTGCTGCCAGCGCGTCCTATAGGATTAGCAAGCAGCTGGCCTCCTTCAGCTGAGGTTTATTTTCCCTTCCCACTGAGCAGGAGTACTGATGGTAATGAGGGAGTTGTGTGGGAACTGTCTTGTCGCAGCTGTACAGAAAAATGGAGAAGAAATGGAGTGGGCATCAGTTTTAGGTCACCCGTTCAATTTATCATTAACCCTGTGTTGTGAGAACATGCTTATGTAGGACAGTAGTGGCATCTGTCTGTTTTTATGTCTGTATAAATGTTTTTTCCCAACTGTTGTTTATTTCTACTTTGAGATAGTTCTCCAGTTGGCTCATACTAAGAAACTCAAGTTTAGTCCACGGAAACTGTAATAAAATGTCACTGTATTTGATTACAGAGAGCATAATAGACAGTAGTATTGCTTTGACCCGCAGTCCTTCAGGTCTCAAGAACTTCCTCACTTATCTCCCTGATTTCTAAAACACAAAAGGAGCATTTGCTCTGTCAGCTCGAGCAGCTCAGACCCACCTGGAAGCCTCAAAGTGACACCTTTGTAGTTTAGAGGAAAATCTGGAGGTATGGGGCACATCCATTTGTGCTTCCCACTTTGTCATTGCACCAAAATGTTGTCTCGGTTCTTGAAGTTCATACCTTGATCCACGTGGGAGGACTCTCACAAAAGACTGTGAGAGTGAAGGTAGATCACTATAGTGGGCATACTCAGTGCCTCTCACATTAAGCCCCTAAGAAGGGTGCTCCAAATTACCACCTAGCACAAGCTGCTTGCCTGAGTCCCTTATGTGTCCTGTGACTAATATGGCAAAGGTACTAACCATGTAGGAAAGCTTGCTCCTTTAATGTTTGTCCTACTTTGTTAGCTCTATCCAATGCTTGGCAGAGAGTTGTCCTTTGGGGCTGTTGTTCTGTTTTAGAAGCATGCATGTCCTTAACACTTCCAGGCTGTACCTCTTTCAGCACATACCTACAGTAGGTAGATGAGCTTGCTGACATGACAAGTAGCTCTGACTCCCAGCCTTCACCCTCTGAACTCAGGTGGCTGGTTGGTATTGTCACCAGTACAGCTGCATTACTGCAGGTCCAGCTGCACTGAGCATTGTACCCATGTCCCAGAAATGCACGATTTTTGCTGCCCTGCAGAGGGTAGAGGCAGGTGTGAGGTGTGTGCCATGTGCCCAGCCTGGCACGGAGCGTTTGGTTCTGTACAACCATGGGGAGCGCTGGGGTTTTCTGCATCACCCCAGGCTGCCACGTTCCAGTAGGTGGAGCGGCGGGTGCCATCCCTGCATGTGGATGTAAATCTCAACCTGCTGGCAGGGACAGTGCCACTTCACGTTTTGGTGAGCTGGTGCTGTGAGCTGGTTGTTGCAGCACATCCCACGTGCGTATTCACACGTCCCCTGCGTTGCTCTCTCCTCCCGCAGGCTTATGCAATGATGCTGTCCCTATCTGAGAACGCTCCCCTCCACACGTCCTCCCAGAACTCCCTGGGTGCTTGGTTGGACATGGCAGGAGCAGCTTCAGAGTCGGGGACCTTTAACCCCATCAACCACCTCTGAGAGGTCCGCAGGGCTCTGTCCGGAGTCGCAGCGAGGAGGCGGCGGTGCTGCGCTTTACCCCAAACCCCAGCAAGCAGAAGATGGGTGCGAGGGCCTCAGGGAGCGCCTGGACTTTGGGCTGAGAAAGGAACCTGTCGCATCTGACCTACCAGACCTGCGTTTTTACCACAGTTTTGATTTGTAATTTATGGCAATGAACCTCTCCGCAACTGGATAACCCTGACGCAGCCCCCAGGATTTCACCAAAATAGGAATAGCGTAAGCAAGACACGAATCACAGCAGTGTGATCCAATATCAGTCCCTCGGATACTACAAGATGGGATCACTGAGCCAGCAAAGCCCTCGTGGAGGTGGAAGCCTGACACCATTGGGTAGCTTCATCCCTTCAGCTCAGCTGAATGAGGAGGCAGCAAGGAAACGGAGCCCAGTGAGACCCCGTCCCTGGTGCAATTCTGGCAGAGCCACTGGAGTTGCACCAGGGAAGGGTAATCCAGCCCATTTTGCTGACCTCTAACAGAACCTGAAGTTGTGTACTCCCACTGAAATGCTGTCCTGTGCTCAGTTCCTGGCCAAACACCTTTCCTGTGCAAAGCTCCTGAACGTGAGTCGCGGTGTCCCAGCTGAGAGCTCCTCAGCCTACAGCACTGCTGGGGTCTGGCTGCTGTTGGGTCACAAAAACGTGTGGTTGGTGGTCCTCAGCTGGGTGTCCATGCCTGCAGTGCTGTGTGGGGAGCACTTCCATCTCTGTGGTGCCACAAGACGGAGCTCTGCTTGGACCTGGAGCCTCTGGAGTGAGAAATGGCTCTCGGTCTGCACTGCCCCAGGGTCTTGTGCTGGAGCTGTTGGGTCTGATGGGGAGGGTGAAAAGCCATCAGGGGTGGGGAAGGTGGCCCAGATGGTCAGGATGGTTGCAGCCGCTGTGTTGTTTCCTGCAGTGATATCTTCTTGGGTGTTGGTGGTGGTTGGGAGTTGTAGAAGAAACATCCTGCTCGTGCTGTTGTGGTGGGTGGTTGGCTGTGCGTGGCTGTGGCCATCAGTTTTCATAGGAAGATGTCCTAGCTTCAGCATCATCAGGGCTCTGAGCCCTCTATTCAAGCAAACGGCCAAGAACAGAATCATCTCTCTGACTCTAAAATTGCTCACAGGTATTTTATGAGTGATTTCAAATCTCTTCCAAGTCTCCTCCGGTTGTTCAATGGCCCAAAACAACTTCCAGAAGTACTGTTGTTTGTGCTGTTCTGCAGGGCGAATTGCTGAATTGGAGCACAGCCTGGGAAGCAAACAGACCTGGTGCAAAGAACAGCACTGGCTGTATGGATAACATTGAGGGTGTGTGTGTGTGTCCTGAGAATTTGCTAATTGCAGCATCGTCAGTTGAAGAGTTCCAAGGATTGGGCAAGAGTTGGTGTGGTGGCACCGTGCTCAGAGCCAGCCAGCATGGGAGGAACATTTCCCATTGGTTTTCCCATTGGTTTCCCCATTGGGTCTGGTTAGGAACTGCAGAACTGGGCTAGTGGCTGCTGTCAGAGGGGCAGCGTGTGGTTTGTCTGCCTGTGGATGGGTGGTGTGCTCAGTGCAGGGTGAAGGAACACAACACGGGAGCCCCATCCCGGCACACTGAAACAAAGGAAACAACTGCCCACAAAGTGGGGGTTATGCTAGGAACCCTTCATAACGTGCTGTCAGCACCCAAGAGCAGGCTGGTTTTAGATAGCTCGTGGAGGAGAGCATCCAGGATATCTTTAGTATAGAAGGAGCAGAAGGTAAATTAGCAGCACCGGCGTATTTTCTGAGAAAATTTGCCCTCCCTCTTTGGTTTTCCACATCCCTCTGTGAAAGTGCCCACGGCCCTGAGCCCAGCTGAGCTGCTCCCTGTGTTGGCACAAGGCTGTGCTGGTGGTGGCACAGCACCCTGTCCTGAGAGCACAGAGATGGGCCCCATCCCACCCCGGGCACCATTCCCACAGGGGCAACAGAAATAATAAAGAACTGTTTCCTCTCCGGATGGAATTTCTTTTAATCTGTAAATAACTTGTAATTTTTTTGCTAATTCTTTTCTTATTTTTATTTCTTCCTTAACAGTATTTTTTTTTTTTTTTTGCATTAGATATATCATTATTGTGAAGAAATAATGTTAATATAAGCACGTAGTGAAGGACCAAAATGGTGTAACTGAGGTTGTGTGTTGTACGAGGGAGGATGGAGAGGTGGTGATGTGCCAAGCGCCCGCGGGCTCCTGCTGTTCTTGCTGCCCGTCCTCCAGACAATCATTGGTTGTGTTCCATTGGCGTGCCGGGAGCGTTTGCCTGAGCTTTCTATTTATTTCCTTGGTGGGTTGGAAAGCAGGAGCAGGCAGGGGACACGCAGCCCTGCAGTGGGAGTGCTGCCCTTCGGGGGTGTCAGCGGGGGCCGGGTGGGCAGTGCTGCGCTGTGGGGTTTGGTGCTCCCGGCCACGTGCGGGGCGCGAGGAGCAGAAGGTTGGGAAATCATGAAATGATTTCTCCTTTTCTTTTGTTGTTGTTTGTATTTCCTGATTCAGTTCTCCCGTTTTCTCGAGCCAGTGCCTCTTTTTGTGTTCAGGACCTCCCGACTCCCCCCTAAGTTAGCACTGATGGCGAGTTTTCATCTTCCCACAGTTAAATAAAGAGGAAGCCTCGCTGAATTGCCGTTTCTCTCATAGCATTCATTTATTGCACTCGGGACGTGTCGCAGCCCATAGCCGACCCATAGGCTCTGTCGCGTGGCTTTGGCCAGCAGCAATCCTGGCGCCAGGGCTGCTCCCCGGTGGGCACAGCTGGCTTTCCGTCTTGCTGCGAGGATGGTGGTGGAAGTTTTCCCCTTTCTCCCCGCTCAGCACTTAAAAGACTCTCAGCAGACGCTCTTGCGAAGCAGCTCCTTGTTCCCTTCCTACAAAAAGCGTTTGGAAAAGCACTTGCACAACGAGGTGAACCCGTTTGGACTCTGAGCATCAAAGCACTGGATGTTGGTGAGCCCCCGGCCGGCCCCGACCTACTGACTTGGTTCCGTTTGTGCTGTACTGAGCGCCGCGCTGCCGGCGCTGGTCACAAAGCCATGAACCTTTCCTGTCGTGTTGAGTGATACTGTGATTAAATGATTCCGAGGTTGTAGTTTTGTTTTTTTTGTTGTTTTTTTTTTTAATTATTATTTTATTTTTTATTTTTGGTTTCTTTCTCCTGTCGTTAATTCTTATTACCACTTTTTTTTTTTTTTGGGGGGGGGGGGTGGGGAAGGGAGGGAAGAGAAAAAATTTAAAAAAAAAGAATGAAAAAGCTTAAAAAAAAAAAAAAAAAAAAAAAGGCAGCTTTGATTTTTTCCAAATGTGCAATTCACACGTGAACAAAGTAATTCTGAAAGTAATTCTCAATGTATTTTACGTTCTCGTTGCTCTCTTCAAAGCCAGAGGTGTTTGCCCTGATGTCATTTCCAGCCTGCAGAAGATGTAATTTAAAACATATATATATTGTGCTTGCGAGAATCATGAATCTGTGCATCCGATGTCATTCCTTTTCCCATTGTTACAATATGGATATAATTTAGTTGTTGTTTTTTTTTTTTTTTTTTTTTTTCCTTTAGGGCTGTATAGTGTTGTTTTTTTTTAAAAAAAAAAAAAATCAATTGTAAATGTCTGGTTTTCACATAATGTTTAAAAAACATTGAGAAAGAGGATGGTGCTTGTTCCATATCATTCTTGATTGTATATTGCTTCTGTTATGTTTATAAGTAAACTGTGCATGACTTGTGTTTAGCGGTCATTATGGTGTCTGTTTGTGAGATTTTTATTAAAAAGAAACAAATCCCGTAGATGCACTTATTGTAAATGTGATTAGATGGTTGGTCTGAGGCTAGAAGCCTCCAACTGCCCAGGAAGAAGGAAAAAAAAAGAAAAAAAAAGAAAAAAAGAAAAAAAAAAAGTGTTGGCAGTTATTAATTAATATGAAATCGCTTTGTTGGGAGCATAATGAAATGAGAGATGAAGTGTAGAAAATAATTTGAAGAAGCGATTTTTTGCAAATTTCCTTTTGATGCTTGTGATAAAAGACAAATGTACTTGTGTAGAGAAATTCCTTTAAAACAATGACTAGGAAAAGCTGATTTTGAGGTTAATGCTGTAGAATAGGAATGTATACCAAATGTAATCTTTCCAATGCTACGATGAATTTATACATGAGATTGATATGCAATAAACCTGTGTGCTTTTATAAGCCGTGGTCCCGTGAGCTTTGTTGCATCGGCGTGGGGTTGGTGGATGCTTTGCTGCAAGGTAAGGAAGGATGGGGCCGGAGGGGTTTTGGGGTCAACGGTGTGTGCTGCAATGCTGATTAATGCTCTCTGCTTCAGGAAGTCGGTGTGCTGGAGGATGGATCCTGTGTTCTGTGCATCAGTGGGATGGTTTGGGGCTCGGCTGAGCTCTGTGCAGTGCAGCAGCCTCGTGGCTCCTGGAAGCAGCAGGGAAGGAGAGCATCTGTCGGGTAAGGGAGTGCTGATAATGGGGTGATTGTCGGGCAGGGTTTGGGGAGGGGAGTGGAACTGTTAGAAGGGCGCTGCTGACAAGTGGGACTTTGTCATCCATCGAGCACTTGAGATTCACCACAAGGCAGGGAGAAAAAGGCTCCCTTTTTATGGGGAACAAAATCAGAGCGGGGGCAAAAGGGGGAGGTGAGGGGAAAGGTGGTTCCCAGGACATGTGATAGCACAAAGGGGACACCAGGGGACACCCCCAGCCCAGGGGGGCACCGGGCTGCTGCCATCCCCACAGCCTCCTTGAGGCTGGTCAGCTGCCTTTAAAAGCAATGGGGGAATAGCTGACCCTGATGCTGCCTGTTGGTGAAGTGCTTCTGGGAGTGTGGTACCCACAGCACCTGTTTGGGGCTGGGAGAGATGGGCCTGGGGGATGGGATTCTTGTTGAAACGTCGCAAAGCATCTCTCCTTTTTTTTTTTCTTTTTTTCCTTTTTAAATCGAATTTGCATCTCATTTTGGCTCGTCCATCATCACCCCCCGCCGGCAGAGGCAGACCTGGGGATGTCAGCAGCAGCAGCAGCAGCAGCAGGTGAGCTGAGCTCTTGGCCCCGCCCCCTCCTCGATGTGGCCCCGCCCCCTTTACGACCACGCCCCTCCGTGCCCCGCCCCTCCGTGCCCCGCCCCTCTCCGCGCTCTCTCCGGGGCCGCCGGTAGGTGCGGGGTTGCGGCCGGGGTGGGCACGGGGATCCCCGGGGGGAAAACGGGAGCGGAGCTGGGCTCGGAACCGGGACCGGGCGTAACCCTGGGGTGCTGCCGTGCTGCCCTCGGGGCGGAGCGGTCCCCTCCAGCCCCGGCCTTGCGGCCCCGCTGCCCCCGCTCCCCCACCCGGAGGAATTTCCCTCCCGTCCCGCAGCTCCGCCCGCCCCGCACATGGGGGTGGATGCCTCGGGGGTTCTCAGCGCCGCCTGCAGCTGCCAAACGGCCGAGGTATGGGGCGGGGAGGGGTTCCGAGGATGCGTCTGGGGGGCTGCGGTGGCGCTGCTGTTTGCAAATCCTTCCGGGTCCTTTGCGGGGGACGGGGCTGTGTCTGCAGCCGGGGAGGGGGAAAGGCGGAACGCGGCGCTTCTCCCGTCCGCGGGTTGCCTGGCGGCCCCCTGCGTCTGTCCCCCATCCGACGCAGGGAAACAAGAAGCGCCGGATCAGAGGGGTTTTGTTGGTGCGGTGCTTTGTCCCTCTGCCAGGGAGGAGATGTGTCCCGGTCCGGGCTGTTCTCTGCTCTGTGGCCTTTGGAAGGGAGCAGCTCAGGCGTGGTGGACAATGGGATCTCAGTTTGGAGAAATTAAACCCGAGTTTTAAGTCGAGTTATGCAATGGAGCAGTACAATGCTGTATGTGGTGCTTTTCCGGGGGTGCTCAGCTGTGTGGCTCAGGAGGAGGTGGGCAGGCTTAGTTCCTGGTGAGGGAAGATGGAGCTGAGTGCTGGAGGGGCTGTGGGGACACTGAGAGCCCCCATCAACTCCGTGGGAGCCGAGGCTGAGCACCCATCAGCCCAGTCTGCCCCCGAGCTTTGGGGTCTATCAGGATTGATGCCCAAGGAGAGCAGTGTGGGGTCCCCAGCGGTGCTGCGATGGTCAGAGTGAGCACCACAGGGACAGCAGTGCGGGCTCCTCCAGGCTCCCCACGCAGCACTGTGAGCTGTGCCAGCCTGTATCCTCAGCCTTAGCAGAGGAAAGTGTTCCTTCCCTATCTGTCCGTCTGACTGTCTGTCTCTTGCGCAGCTCTCCACTCCCTGTGCCGTTGCCATGTCCCGCAGCCCACCAGCAGCCGAGGACCAGACCTTCCTCCTGGAGTACCGCTGCCACCCGCTGCGATCCGGACCCCCTGCACCAACCTCCCCTCCAGGCAAGCGCAATCCTGACTGTGCCATGAGCTGCTTCCCCATGGCTGAGCCGCGCCGCATCGTGCTGAGCACCGACAGCCCGGCTGCGCTGAAGGTGGGCACGCAGCAGCTGATCCCCCGGAGCCTGGCGGTCTCCACCAAGACCAAGAACCCCACGCGGAACCCCGGCGCTGGATCCATCCCTGATGCTGCCTGCTCGGGGCAGAAGCGAGCGTCTGTCCCCAACGTCACACTGCAGGAGGACACGGAGGAGGGTGGAGGAGGGATGCTCAAACGCAACCTGAGGAACATGTCGTACCGTGCAGCCATGAAGGGCGCGGGCACGGAGACGGAGCCTGTGAGCACCGTGCCTACACTGAAACCACTGCAGGAGGAGGGGAGCGCTCCACCTGCCCGCAGCCCTGGCAGAAGCAAGGTGGGTTTGGTGCAGGGATGGAACCTGGTGGTGATGGGGACAGGAGTGGGCTGAGCTGTGTGCCTGCATCTGTTGCTGTGCTGGTGGGCTGGCTGAGCCAGGTGAGTTGAGCCTGGGAGTCTGCCTGGCACCAGCAGCTGCTTAGGTCCACAGAGGGCCTGGAATCTGCTTCTGCAAGAAGCAGGGCTGGCTCCTGCAGGCAGTGCATGGGCGTGGGTGAAGCAGCACTGCCAGCACCCAGGCGCCGGGCAGGCAAAGTCCAGGTGTGGGGCAGACAGCTGGGAACAGCGGCGAGCAGCAGCAAGCTTGCTGAGATGGTCACCCCGATAACACAAGGCTGGAGCTGAGTCACTGCAAACAACCACTCAGAGTCAGGCTGGGGGAGCAGGGCAGTGTGTGTGAGCTGCTCCCCTTCTCAAGGGAACTGAGCGCAGCTGGTGGCACTGGGGCACATGGTGTGAGCTCTGCAGCCATCAGGGCAGCACGGTGGCAGCTCCTCTTCTTCCTCCTGCAGAGAACCCTGGGGCGGAAGCGGGTGCAGAAGCACGGCGGCTCATTCAAGGACCGTGAGTGCTGCATGCCCTCACCCCATGGCCTTCCCTCCGTGCTGTCATTGTGTACTCCCCCTTTTCCAGTCCCTTTGCTGCATGTGTGCCACTGCATTCCTGTTTGCTGAGGAGAGTGCAGCCACACTTGCAGCTGGAACACTCCTGCCTCTGTTTGCTCAGAGCAAACACTGCTGGGGACGTGCAAGCTGCTGCTTGACCAGCGCCGTGCAAAGTCCGTCCCAGCAGGGCGAGGCGGGCTGCAGGAGGCTGTGCTCACTCTGCACCTCTCCCCATGCAGAGCCACGGCTGTACCAGGAAATCCGTGAGAGAGGGCTGAACTCAGTCAGCCATGAGTCGGACGAGGATTTGCTGGAGGAGCCCAACCCTGAGGAGCCGTCCCTGCCTGGTGCTGCCATCGTGGTGCGGAGCTATCGGCCCGCACAGGTCACCTGGAGCCAGCTCCCAGAGGTACATATGCCAACCTCCTGCTTTCCTATGTCTTTTGCTCGGTCTGAGAGGGCCAGGCTGTACCTCCCTATTGTTAATGATTGTTCCTTTGCTCGTCCACCCTTGCAAGCAGCCCTTATGGCACAAGCAGGTGCCTCGCTCATTGAAAAGAAGCAGGGCAGCGTGTGTTTTAAATTCAGAGCTGCCACCCAGTAGGGAGCAGCTCATCCTGCAGCACTGTGCTGTGGGATGCTTTGGGGCCAGCTGGGACATGCCGGGCTCCCAGCAGGTCTGGGCTCGTGGGATGTGTCTGCTGTTTAACGCAGAGTGCTCCCTGCCTGTGAAGCAGCTCTGCTACCTGCAGAACCACGCGGTTCTTGTGCAGGCCCAGCAGAGCCATTTTCTGCACTGAGTTTCACCCACAGGTGCTGGAGGCGGGCTTGCTGGAGGCCATAAAGCCTGAGGAGCGCAAGAGGCAGGAGGTGAGCACACGGTGTGCCAGGACTGAGGGCACATCCTGCAGAAGTCCTTGATGCCAGGCAGTGCGTGGGATGGGGGATGCTGAAAATGCCTTTTCCAGTCATTACGAATGTAAATAACATACAGTTGTTATTAAATAACAGATGGGCATCATTGGTGTGAATGAGATGCAGTAGGCTTTTAATTCGCGCCCTTGCTATGCCAGTAATAATGCAGCTTGCTGTGCTGCATCTCCCTGCCTTGCTGCTTTCAGGCGATGTTTGAGATCATCACATCAGAGTACTCCTACATGCACAGCCTGAGTGTGCTGGTGGGCTGCTTCAAGAAGTCGGAGGAGCTGAAGGAGACCATGACCCAGACGGAGCACCACCACCTCTTCTCCAACATCAGCGACATCCTGGCTGTCAGCACCAAGTGAGTGAAGCACTGTGATGGTAGACCTCTGCAGCTCACTGATGGAGGGGCAGCATCCCTGGAAGTGCTGAGACATCCATCCCCTGATTGTACTTCACCCAGCACGTGTCCCTACAGTGCTGCAGCATCATCTTGTTGTTGCACGGTTGCGATGGCTGGGTCAGTTTTGGCTTGAGGGATTTGTCAGCAGGAGCAGCACATCATATTTTGAATAGCAGTGCCCATGCCTGCTGCAGAGCTCCCCATCACTGTGCTGAGAGTTTTCCTGTTTCCTGGAAGCTCCCAGCTGAGGATTCCCAGATGGGATGCAGGGACTGCAGCTGTGTGAGAACCGACGCGGGGGCGGCAGGACCTTGGCTCTTCCTGCAGCAGGGAGGGACCTCACTGGGCGAGGGGAGCTTCATGTAGGGGCTGTGAGCTGCCCTGGAGATGCAGGTGGCCCTGCAGGGGACAAGGTGTGCCCTGAGCACATGGTGTGTCCCTGCCACCAACCTGGGCATGGCTTTGTGTGTGTGGAGCAGCTGTGCCCGCTGGCTGCGGTGGCGTGGGAAGCAGTCCCAGTGTGGAAATGTCTTTTCAGAGCAAAGAGGTTGTTCTGCTCAGGGGAACACGTGGTGTCTGGGGATGGTCTGAGCAGAGCCTGTTGATGGCCAAGTGCACTGCAGTTTGTTTCTCTCCTTAGGCAGCCCCCCGAGCTGTGCAGCTTGTGCATTGCTCTGGACAGTTGATTTCTTTAATTCCTAAGCCAGAAGGCTTTTGCTGCCCCAGACCCAATCTGTGCTTCTGCAGAGTCACCACCTGCCCACAGTGCTGGGATGTGGGCAAGACTGTGGATGAAGCAAAGGCCAGAGCTGGGGGGGATCCCTGAGGGTAGATGTGTGAGGGAGGAGGGAGGACACGAGCTCAGGGGACAGAGCAAGGCATGTGGGGGAAGGATGGGCTGCAGTAAATGGCAGATCAGCTCTGTCCTGCCCTGGTGAGTCATGCAGTGAGATTGTCCGACTTCCTGTCCTTAGCTTCTTCCAAGCCCTGGAGAAACGACACCAGGAGAACGTCCTCATCCCCGACATCAGTGACATTGTGGAGGAGCACGCCTCGAAGCACTTCAACCCCTACATCAGTTACTGCTCCAACGAAGTCTACCAGCAGAGGACACTGCAGAGGCTGCTGTGAGTATGGCTCTTACAGGGAGCTCCTGCAGGTGGGATGTATGAGGGGTGCATGCAGAGCCTGCTCGACCCAGAGTGTGCTGGGGGTGCAGGTGTGTTTCCAGTTGTTTTTTCATCGCCTGCTGCTCCAGCTGTGCTCAATGTTGCTGAGCCCCAGAGGCAGCACTGCACTGTGTTCTTCATGTATGGGAATCCTCTGGAAAAACATGATACCTGAAAGAACAGCACTAATGGAGATTTCTTGTCCCATTCCAGAAACACAAACCCCTTATTTAAAGAAGCCTTGAAACAAATTGAAAGGAAACCAGAATGTGGAGGGCTGCCACTGATATCATTTCTCATTCTCCCCATGCAGAGAGTAACGCGGCTTCCTCTGCTGTTAGATGTAAGTAAGTCACACAGCAGCATTGCTTGGCACCTCTGGAGAGGGGACCTGCTTCCAGGTGTTGGTTTGTTGAGCCACGAGAGCCTTCTGCTCTGAACACAGATCCCAGCTCAGCAGCTGCTCCGCCGTTGCTCTGTCTTGCAGTATCACTAAAGCCTCTTGTCTTGACATTCTAGACAGTGTGTCAAAAAACACAAGCATGCACTGCAGCGTATGGAGCTGCCACCAGAGCTCTGAAAGCCATCAGCAAGGTGAGGACGGCTGCCTGCTCCCCATCTCTCCTCTCTCCCAGCACTCTGTTTCACCACCCTGGTCCCAAGCCTGCCCTTCTGCCCTCTTACTTTTCCTTCTGACATCAGTTCACTTGACATCCTCACTGCAAATAGCAGAGGGATGTACACATCTTTTCACTTGTCCATTTGTTTCACTTGATGGTGTTTTTTCCTTCTCTTTGTCCCCTTTTCTTCATTCCTCTTTGGCCCATCCTTTGTCCTTCTCTTGACTGTATCTTCCACTGGTGCTTTCCTGGCCTCAGAACTGCCGTGGAGGTGAGTGCACTACAACTCTTACTTGTATTATTGGGACCCTCACCAGCAACACTTGTATCATCCTTCCTTTCATCCACCCATTCTCCCTTGTGTTTTTCCAGCTGGTTAAGAACTGCAACGAAGGAGCTCGTGCAATGGAGAGGACAGAGCAGCTGTACACCCTGCAGAAGCAGCTGGAGTTTGGGAAGAAGAAGGTGAGGATGCGTGGCGGTGGGGCTGAGCAGGCTGTGGGCTGGAATAGCTGCCTGTTGCTGTGGTGTTTCCATCCACCAGACCTAAGGTCTAATCTGAGTTGTTTTTATCTGCCACGTATGAGACAAATGCTCCTTCAGGTTTTCTCTGTTGCAGCCTTTTCCCCTGATCTCTGCCTCTCGCTGGCTGCTGAAGCGGGGTGAGCTCTACCTGCTCTCCTCGGAGGAAGGAGGAATCTTCCGTAAGGGCTCAGGCAGGGTCTGCCACCTCTTCCTCTTCAATGATGTCCTGATCATCACCAAGAAGAAAAGGTACATCTCAGGGCCTTCCTCTGGCACAGGACTGGGGGGTTGGCATCTTGCTTCCCCAGGCAGCATTAGGAAACATCAAGGCTGCCTTGTTGTGGCCACGAGGGAGGCATTTCTTGTGAACGGGCCAAAGACATTGGGTGGAGCCCACTTGGGGGCGATGCCATGCGGGGAGGAAGCTCTGAGAAGCCCCTTCTGTCCCTGCTGCAGTGAGGAGAGCTACACTGTCATGAACTACGCCATGCTGGACCAAGTCTCTGTGGAGAAGATGGAGACCACAGAGCCACCATCTCCTCCTCCCGGCCGCCCAGGTGGGCACCTGCTGCGTGTGGCCATGGAGAGGGACAGCGAGGGCCGGCGGGAGGAGGTGCTGCTGTCAGCAGAGACACTGTGAGTCCTGAAAGCCTCCATCCCTGGGGGGAGGTCTCTCCTTCCCGGCCAGCAGCAGGATGCCATCCGTGGCCTTTCCTGCTCATGTTGGTTTATCCTTTGCCAGGAGTGACCGGGCACGCTGGGTCACCGCGCTGATGCACCGGGAGCGAGAGCAGCCTGACAGCACTCCCCGTGGAGGTGGGGGCCAGCATGGCCGTGTGCATGGGCCCCCACTCAGCCTGAGATGCACCGATCCCACATTCTTCACTGGTTCTGTCCTTCCCTGCAGACCTGAGCCAGGTGGAGATCACCCGTGCCTACATGGCCAAGCAGGCAGATGAGATTTCCCTGCAGCAGGCTGATGTGGTGCTGGTGCTGGGCGAGGAGGATGGTGAGTGGGGTCTGCGCTGGGGTGGGGCACGGCCTCAGAGGATCTTCCACAGCATCACAGGGAGTGAGCTCTGTGCCCACAGCCTACAATATTGGGCCTGGAAGCTGACGGAGCCCCAGCAGCCCTGCAGCCTCCTGCTGTGGGTGCTTCCTAGGTATGCTCACATCCCATTCTCCTCCCAGGCTGGTGCTGGGGTGAGCGGCTGCGGGACGGGGAGCGGGGCTGGTTCCCCCAGGCCTGTGCTCGACCCATCACCAGCCGTGTGGCCGTGGAGTGCAACGTGCGGCGCATGGAGCGGCTGCGGATCGAGACGGATGTGTAACGGCCAGGCCTGACCCCATGGGAGGCCAGAGCTCTGTACACTGAGCCAGGAGGCAGCAGGAGAGCCATTCTTCCTGGGTGTGATGGGACTGGTTGTGGTAGCAGTGTTGATGGCCGTTAATTAACATAGGACCTGGCATCCAGGTGCCTTTAGCCAAGCATTAGGGTGTCCTTGCCCAGTGCAAAGCTGGCTTTCTCCTCCAACTCAGCACCAAGGAGTGGTTAAGGATGAGGGTCAGAGCAGAGAATGGTGCTGTGGCCGCTGAGCAGCTCAGGCCTGTTTGCAATGGGAGGAGTGCTGGAGGCAATGGGAATTCTCAGGGCAGCATTGCTCTGATGTCTCTGTTTGCATCAAACTGCCAAAGGATGAAGGAGACCAACAATAAATTCTTGGATCCCAACGAGACAAGCGTCCTCCTTGTCCAAAATGCAGCAGTGGGCCCCCGACCAAGGAGCCAAGTGCTCCCCATTGCTAACAATCAGCAGGAAGCTCCATCTGACAGCTGTGTGTTTGCTGCTGGTTGGTGATGGATGTGGCTCAGGAGCCGTCCTTCAAAAGAGCTGCAGTGCCATTCACATTCACTAACTGAAGGGAAGAAACAAGGCCAACAGAAGTTCGGTGAGGCTGTCTGTTTATTTCTATCAACTGTGAAAGAATAAGAATTGTTAATCAGTGCTAAATTAAAGGAGACAAGAGGCCTAAGACACAGACAAGTAAGTGCTGCATGAAAACAAGCAGCAAAACGTATTAAGAAACAAAACCAGTAAAAAACAACCATGATCTGAACAATGGAATTTCTACATTCCCTGCTCAGAAAGGCACTGTGCTCAGAGGCTTGCCTGCCCCCCCAAGGAAATAAATAGAAAGCTCAGGTGCGTGCCAATGGCACACAACCACTGAGTGGGTGGAGAATAGGCACCAAGAACAGCAGGAGCCCATGGGTGTTTGGCACATCACCACCTCTTCCTCCTCCCTGCTTCCTGCTCATACAACACCCAACCTCAGTTACACCATTTTGGTCCTTCACTATGTGCTTAATAATTTCTTCACAATGATGATACCTAAAGCCAAAAAAAAAAAAAAAAAAAAAAAAAAATCAAGGAAGAAGTAAGAAAAAAATTAATTAGTAAAAAAATTACAAGTTATTTACAGATTAAAAGAAAGTCCATCTGGAAGCAGTTCTTTGGCTCCTGTGGGATGGGGCCAGGACCAGGTGCTGGGCCACCACCCCTGCAGGGCTGCGGGCACCCACAGCTTTGTGCCAATGTGTCCATGTCTGGATTGGGTGCTGCAGGTTCTTGGTCAGCTCTCCCCCCTCCAGCTGGCAGCTCTGCAGAGCTCCTGCACTGCTGTGGTATAGCTTGCCATAAATATTTTTGAATAAATACCTATTTTCAACCATGATGTCAACCCTTTCCCTCCAAACCAAGCACCCAACACCCAGAGGTGAGGGCCAGCAGCTGCAGAGCAGTCCTACAGCCCACATCCAGCCCAGGCAGCACCCAGCTCCCATCTGCCATGAGCTGCTTGTCACTCGAGTGCCTTGGGAACAAGTCCTCCAGCTGGGTCGTGTGCTTCTGCAGGGCCCTGTGGCTGTGGCAGGACGTGGTGCTCCATCCCCTGCAGCGCTGGGGACCTGGTGGGCATCTGGGCTGGCACAGCTGGAGGAGAAGGGGACAGCACTCAGCCCTTGTGCTGCAGGCAGCACCCAGGGCTGGCACAGCACAGGGCTGGGCTCACCTTCCTGGCACGAGGAGCCCATGGAGCCGTGGTGGCAGTGACAGCGGCCGGTCCGGGCACTGCACTGGGAGCTGCTGGCACAGGTGCAGATGAGTGCACAGTCGGGGCCGTAGCGGTTCACAGGGCACGCTGTAGGGCAAAGGGATCAGACTGCTGTGCTACCCCAACGTGGCAGGGCAGGCTCTGGGTTGGGTAAGGTCATCTCTCCAATGGGATGCACACAAAACAGTGCTCTTCTGTAAGACATCAGCTCCAACAAGACATGTTCGTACCCATCTGAGGGCTGTATTTCGATCCACCACCCACGTTCCTTGCATTTCCCTGCTCACCTCATTGCCCATCCTCACCTGAGTCACACCTGGGGCCAGTTGTTCCCGGAGGACAGAGGCAGTGCCCCGTGATGCGGTCACAGGGCGCGTTCCCCACGCAGTCACAGCGCTGCCGGCATCCCTCACCATACATCCCTTCCTCACAGCCTGGTTTGGGACAGGAGAGGGGCACAGCTGTGCCAAATGGCTCTGAGACACAGCAGAGGGGCTGGGGGGCACAGTACCTTCCTGGCAGCGGGGACCCTGCAGCCCCACAGGGCAGTGGCAGTGGCCGGTGGCCAGGTCACAGGCAGCTCCATGGGCACAGTCACAGCGCTGCTGGCAGTCGGTCCCATGGAAACCCGGGGGACAACCTGGAAAGGAGCATCCAGAGAGAAGCACAGAGCTGTTCTCTCTGAAACATGCCCGTGTTGTAACTGAGGGGATGCAGGGAGCAGCACACATGGGCCCCCTGCTCCTGCCCACCCCCTCAGCTCACCATGCTCACACAGGGCCCCATAGCGTCCCGGGGGGCAGCGGCAGGCGCCAGTGATGCGGTCGCAGGAGGCATTGTGCCTGCAGGCACAGCGCAGCTGGCAGTCAGCACCAAAGCTCCCAGCTGGGCACTCTGTGGGGCACAGGAGGGCAGCTCAGTGGGCAGTGAGCCACCAAGCAGGCTGGGCTGTGCACATGGAGCAGCTGTACCTAACTCGCAGGATTTCCCAGTCCATCCCAGCCCACAGGTGCAGGACCCATCGGTGGCATTGCACAGCCCTCCATTCTGGCAGGAGCAAGTCTGCTGGCAGCCCACCCCGTACTGCTGTGGTTGGCAGCCTGCAGGATAAGGGCACAGTGCTGGGCACAGCAGGAAACAAGTGTCCTCCTGGGACCTTTCCCCTGCAGCTCGCAGTTACCTTGCTCACAAGTGGGACCGACTCTTCCCGGTGGGCACAGGCAGTCCCCGGTGACGTGGTGGCACGTGGCCCCCTCCCCACAGGCACACAGCTGTGCACAGTCTGTACCATAGTGGCCGGTGGGACACACTGGTGGGAGGGACACCTTCAGCTGCCTTCATCACTGCAGTGCCTGCAGGCTGCGCTTGCAGGGCAGAGCTTTTGCACTTCCCTCTGCTGGAGAAGCAGAGAGGCAGCCATACCCAGATGGCACGATGCAAAAGCTCATGGAGAACATCATTTTGGCACTCAACAAATGGTGCAAGACGGTGTTTCCAGTGCTAAGACAGCAAATGAGGTCAGCTGCAGCTGCCCTCCCATCGCATATACCAAAGCAGGGAGACCAGCCGTCACCATGCTGCCATTTCCCCCCCCCAGCCCCATTCCCATACACTCACCAATGCTGCAGTCAGCACCAATGTATCCTGCTGGGCAGTGGCACGTCCCCGTGGTGCGCTCACACCAGGCCCCATTCTTGCACTCACACGGCCGCTCACAGCCAGGGCCGTACCAGCCCATAGGGCACTCTGCACAGCAAAGCAATGATTGCATGGCGCCCAGCGAGGTGAGAGCAAGGCATCCATCCACCTGGAGCTACGGGCTCACCCAGCTCGCAGTCAGGCCCGTGGTGGCCAGGTGCACAGATGCAGGCACCGGTGATGGGGTGGCAGTCCTGGGTGGGTCCTGCACAGCGGCAGCGTTGGGCGCAGCGCTCCCCAAAGGTGCCAGGTGGGCAGGCTGCAGGGAGAGGGGCATTGTGTATCTGCAAAACCCCCTGACGCTGCAAACTCACCCCAGTCCCCTGCCTAAGCAACGTGCTCACACCCCTCTGCCCATTCCAGTGCCCATGGAATGATGCTGTGGGTACCCACGTGTCTCGCATGTGGCTCCGGTGAAGCCTGGCGGGCAGCTGCACTGCCCGGTGATGTGGTCACAGGGTGCTCCAGGGGGACAGGCACAGCGTTCTGCACAGCTCTTCCCAAACACTCCGGGCAGGCAGGCTGTGGGGACAGGAAAGACGTGGCAGGCTCTCCCCAACCTGCAGCAGCCAGGACTCCAACCCAATGCAGTCTCACCTTTCTCGCAGCGCTGGCCCCTCCATCCAGGGGGGCACTGGCAGGCACCGGTGATGGGGTGGCACAGCCCTTTGTCCCTGCAGTCACAGCGCTCCTGGCAGCCTGCACCAAAGTGCCCCTCCGGACAGGCTTGGGGTGCAAGCAGGGGAGAAATGACAAGTTAGGCAATAAAAAAGGGGCTCCTTTCACTGCAGGTGTGATAGCTGAGTGACTAAGCCCTTCTGCAAACAGACGCACGCACAAGTTGGTGTGAAAGAGTCATCTTAACTGCACCAAAGGTTTTTAGAAGGGTTTTTGGGCTAAGCATTGTTTAACAAGAGCTGGGTGCTGGCAGAACACATGGCTGCAATTTCTTCACTTTGCTGCTGTTGTCACAGAAGTACCTAAAGCAGCTGCAAACCAATATCTGCAGTACCAGCATGAGCCAGAAGTCAGCACTACAGCTGCAAAAATCTGGGAGTTCAGCTTTCATGCCTGCTCCATGAATGAATGCACAGAGCAGCATGACCCGAGCAACTCTCAAAGCTGGTCTATGCAGAGTGGTGAGGGTGTGTGGGGATGGGGAGAAGCTTTGGTTCAGAGCAGGAGCCCAAACCCAAACTCTTTCCAGCCCTCGTGAAATTTTATCTTTACCTTAAAACCACAGCACCCACCCCCAAAACCACAGCACCCACCCTGACCGTGGCACCCCAAGCCTTCCAGCTGCTGCAATCCAAATGTTCAGCTCTGCACTGAGCAGGCCCTGCTCCCACACCCCACATCCCACCAGCCCTACTCACGGCTCTCACAGGTGCTCCCACTCCACCCAGGTGGGCACTGGCACTGTCCCTGCAGGTCACAGACCCCCCCGTTCAGGCAGGCACAGAGCTGCCCACATCCATCCCCATGCCCGTCAGCGCACGCTAGGAGAGAGCAAATGGCAGAGCTGTCACCCCAAAGGCAAACCACCCCAAAATGGGACCGGCTGCTGGCAGAGCCCATGTCCTGATGCTGTTGGCAATGTCCTTACCCAGCTCGCAGGCCAGCCCGGTCCATCCCATTGGGCAGGTGCAGTGCCCCGTGGCAGGGTCACACATCCCCCCATTCTGGCACAGGCAGCGCTGGTAGCAGCCCATCCCATAGAAACCCTCTGGGCATGCTGGGGGGAAACCAAAAGGCAATCAATCAGAAATCCACTCCAGGCATGAGCCAAAGGCAAAGCTGAGCCCCCAGCAGCATGCCCAGGGATGGGAGGGCATGGAATGAGGATCCTAAATTTTCTAAACCTGAAACCAAACCCTAAAAGCACCCTTTTTCCCCCAGCCCAGTGCCAAGCTGAGTAATGAAGTGCAGGAGGAAGCCTGTGGCTGAAGGTGATGGCTGTAATTAAAGCAGATTGGACACTGCTGGAACAAATGGCCACATATAGGGCATACATGAAAGGAATGGAAAAACATTTGGTGCCTTCTGAGCCTCCGCCGTCCCACCGCTGCTAAGAAGGACTGAATTTATACACCCCACTGGGCTGCCTGATCTCTCAGAAATGCCTCAGCCCTGGTGGTGGCACATAGCCCAAAAAACGCTGGGTGAAGGCAGCAGCCATGGCGAGCATCGGCACAAAGAGCCATTTAAGCACATGAATAATGCTCTCGTGCTCAATTGCACTGAGCTGTGCCCGAAGGCACTGCAGCAAGCAGCCAAGCCCTCACCCTGTGCTGCTACAGAACTGCGAGCCAGGGCAACTTCTGCAATCTCCTGGCATCTGTCTGTGGGAATGAATGGGAAGTGCTGATAGTCTCGCTTGCAATCTTTGCCTTGCTATCATCTGCCTCAGGTTTTTGCATCTACTACCCCCACTGAAAAGCGCAGCCCAGCCCAAGCAATGGCATTTCTAGCACCCCCAGCTAGGTTGGGCAGCCACAGGGCACATTACCTTGCTGGCACTTGGGTCCCATCCAGCCAGCAGCGCACAGACAGCGGCCAGTGATGTGGTCACACGTGGCGTTGTTGGAGCAGCTGCACACCTGGCTGCAGGCCTCACCAAAGCTGCCCTGCGGGCACGCTGCAGGAGAGACACAACTGTCAGCAACAGACACGCGTGGCATCATCCAGTCCCACCAGCAGTGCCTTCTGCCTGCAGCTGGGACCAGCAAACAGCCTGACCATAATGACCATCCTGACCCCATGGGTTGTTGCTGCTTTTGGCCATGCATGCATTGGTTTTATGGTGCTATATGGAGAACCCACAGCAGCATGCTACGTGTGGCTGCTACTCCAACACATGGGCACTGTTATCCTTAGCATGACATCACGTTATCTGTGAGGGAGCTGTTCTGCCAGGATCCCCAGCCCTTGTCAGATCCAGCAGCAACATGCTCAGGCACAGCCTTCAGGAGCAGCCCCTGAACAGGGGACCTTTGCCAAGAGGGTTCTGTGAGGCTGCGTCTGCTCCAGATCACTGCTGGGCAGTCCAGGTTCAAAGCACCTTTGAACCATTTCAGTCTGCAAAGCTTGGCTAAGAGCCGTGTAAGAATAGAGCCCCTATGGAGAGATTTGGTATTTCCTCCTTGGCACCCAAATAGACGCAGCACACAACACTGCCCCTCTTGGCACGAAGAACTCAGAGCCTGGCCAAAACCTGGCACTGCGTGGTGCATGGAAACAGATGTTGGGATGACAACAGTTCCATCAGTGTTTCAGTGCTGTGAGATGTGGGATGGGGGCTGTGCTGTTCTCAGCAGCAAAAACACCAGCAAAAAAAAAAAGGACATGAACTGAACCATGCCAGAGGGATCCCAGCACAAACTAAGGGAATTGCTCTGCATACCCAATGTTGGAGCAATAGCAAAGCTGTGTGCGTTGCATGGGGCCAGATCCTGCCCTGGGGACACTCACCATGGGCACAGAGGGGGCCAGTCCAGCCCGGGTGGCAGTGGCACTGCCCGGTGATGGGGTCGCAGGGGGCTCCATTCTGGCAGTTGCAGGCATGCTGACACTCAATGCCATAAAATCCATCTGGGCAGGCTGTAAGGAACAAAGCAAACAGCCCAGAGGGTCTGTAAGAAGAATGGATGGCTCTTAGAGGTGCGCAGTGGGTGAGCAGACACCCAAGGATCACTCCATGCCCTGGGGTACTCACAGTGCTCACAGAAGGTCCCCCGCCAGCCCGCAGCACACACACACGCCCCGCTGATGTGGTCACACATGGCCTCATGCTCACACTGGCAGCGGTGCCGGCAGCCCAACCCAAACCATCCTGCTGGGCACCCTAGAGAGTGAGCAAAGAGCACTGAGGAACCATCCTTGGGATTATGCTACAGTGGGAGCTCAGGTTAGGACAAAAGGGATCTGGAAGGATATGACTGCCTCATGTTTAAAACGAGGGTCCGCTGCTCACAGATGTACCCACAAACCCACCAGGACAGCATCATGGGGACTCAATTACCACTGCCATGGCACCGACCCTTCCCACAGGGCTCTGGGAAACAAACCTGAGCCCAAACACATTGCAGCACACACTCACGCTCCTCGCAGTGGCTGCCCGTGTAGCCTGGATCGCAGGCGCACTGCCCCGTCACCGCATCGCAGCTCCCGGTGCTGCTGCTGCACTCGCAGACATTGGCACAGCCTGGGCCCCAGCGCCCTGCGGCACAGCCTGCAACACAGGCATGGCATGGGGATGGCAAAGAAGCCAGCCCCAGCCTCACACTGCACAGCTCAGGGTCTCCTATGAACGATGCATGATGAGGACAGGCACTGTACCTCTCCGGCAGTCATGGCCTGTCCAGCCGGGTGCGCAGCTGCACGTCCCCGTCACAGGATGGCAATGTCCCTCATTCGCACAGCTGCAGCTCTGCTGGCAGTCCTGACCGAACCAGCCAGGTGGGCACACTGCAATGCAGGGACATGAGCTGCAACTCCTCAGCGAGCCCAGGGCACAGCACTCACAGCCACAAGCACAGCACTCACAGACCCAACATTCACCATGACCCCAGCGCTCACCTTAATCCTGAAACTCACCATGACTCAATGCTCACCATCACGGACCCAGCATTATCCACATCCCAGTGCTCACCATCATAGACCCAACACTTATCGTGACCCAACACTCACAATCATGGACCCAGAATCCACCACGACCCAATGCTCACCGTAACTCAATGCTCATCACAACCCAATGCTCACCACCATGACCCAATGCTCACCATCCTGGCAGCGGCTGCCAGTGAAGCCCGGTGGGCACACGCATGCTCCCGTGGCAGGGTCACAGCTACCATTGTTGGCACACTCAGGACACAGCTCCTGGCAGCCGAGGCCCCAGCGACCCTCTGGGCAGGCTGCAGCAATCAGAGAGAACAAGGGCAGCTCAATGCCTCTGGTAAGCAGCACAGAGTAGGGTGAGGGCTCAGCTTGGGACTGGAGATGGGCTGATTCCTCACTGCCCTTAGACAGGGACAAAGGGCTGCATGACCCCCATGCAGAGAGCTGGCAATCAAAAAGGCAAGGTGGGAAGTCTAATTTCTTGTTAGTGGATCCCCTGTCTAGTTTGTATGCTTTTGTTTGGGAATACACGGCTAGCAGTAAAGACAACATCACCGTGTTTGTTTTACAAACATCCCTCAGTAAGTGCTAGCCTGCCAGGGCCCTCGTGTCAACTTGAGATTCACATCTGCTGCTGGGGAGCAGAGCTCCTGGCAAGGCGTCCTAACCTGGCAGCCACTGTCACCCCGCAGGAGCTGCAGGAGGGACGCAGACTGCTGACAGCTGAGCAGGGCAGCTGAGATGCTGCAGGGTTGGGGACAGGGCCAGCTCACTGTATTTGGAACTGTTAGGAGCAGGCCATCCAAACACCATCAGTGGCTTCCAGCTGCTGTCACACAGCACGAGAAGTGCTCACCTTGGGCGCAGTCGTGCCCTGTCCATCCCGGTGCACACACACACCGTCCGCTGACCGCATCGCAGGGAGCCCCGCCGCAGGGGCAGAGCAGCAGGCAGCTGGCCCCGAACCGCCCTGCGGGGCACTCTGCAAGCAAACAGCAGTGAGAGCTGCAGGTTACAGAGCTGCACACAGGCCAAGAGCTCCTACAGACCCCTCTGAGCCCCCAAGACACACACGTGGTCTTCTTTTTGTTCCTTCAAGACACACGTGCACCAGCACTCACAATTAGCGCAGGAAAAGGCGCCCTAGCTCGTAAATTTCAAGTGACACAGTGGAGTTTTTGTTATTCCTGCTCTGTGCTAATTGATGGCAGATGTTTGTCTTCACCCTTTAATCATTTCCAGGTCCCAACAACAGCCAAAAGCCTCCTATTTCTGTACAAATATTTGTGTTATTTCCTGTGACTCCCCCCTACAGGCTTGAGCTCCTTTCTTATTCCTTTTATTAACTATCCTCAACTGAGCACCCGGGAGCTGCTGCAGCCCTCTGGAATGAATGAATGCAATATGGGATGCAAGAACCTACTGCACTTCCACTCACAGCCTTGGGGTTCTTAGAGCAGAAGTTAAGCTGCCTCATTTGACAACAGGAGGAAAGCAGGGAGGGTGAGCATGGAGCTCAGAGAGAGAAACTGCTCCGGGAACTTCATACAAAGGCAGAAGTGCAAGTCCTAATGTGCACCAGGTACAGAATCTGCCATGTGCAGATCAAACAGAACTTCAGCAGGGGAAAAAGAACAGAAGGGGAAACACAATGCCATTCTTCTGGGGACTGATGGTCTGGAAGTAAAAGGATATCAAAGAGAGGAAAAGACAGATCGATATCTGTCACCTTCATCTACAACAGCAGGGATGCCCATGGGGCAGGGCGCAGTGAGAGCTTGTCTTCCTTTTCTGAATAAGGATCTCCATGCACGAGAATCCTGCCTCCCTCTCTAAGCTCCCAGCTCTAAAAGATCCCAGATTTGGGTCATTGGAAGCCACTTCCAACCCCACCACCTCACCTTGGTCGCAGTTCTCCCCATGGTAGCCCTGGGGACACTCCTTCCAGCACTGCCCGGTGATGTGGTCACACTGCGTGTCTGGAGAGCAGCTGCACTTCTTCCTGCAGCCCTCCCCATAGCGGCCGGGCTCACACTCTGGGGACAAAGATAGCATGTTTAGTTCCTAATCTAGGCAAGCAAGAGGCGCAGAGGTCTCAGGAGGATGGAGCCTTGCAGCATCCATCAGGACACTCACTGCTCTCGCAGTGCACACCACGGTAGCCAGGCTTGCAGCGGCAGGAGCCGTCCCGCTTGTCGCAGTGCTGCGTGTTGGGCTGCACACAGAGGCATTCCTCGGAGCAGCCGGGGCCAAACGTCCACTTGGGGCACGCTGCAGGGACAAGAACAAGGCAGCAGTGACCATTCTGTTACAGCACCCAGCCCGAGGGCAGCATGCTCCCCATAACAGAGCCGTACCCAAGTGGCAGTACCGCCCGTACAGGCCAGGATCACACAGACACGCTCCGTAGATGCGATGGCACCGACCTCGGTTGGCACAGTTGCATTTTTTCCTGCATTGCTTTCCAAAAAATCCTTTTGGGCACCCTGGTGATAGGGATGGAGAGGCGGTTTGGGTCTGTAATTTCATGTCTTGCAGGAAAGACACGTACCAAAATCGGAGTACAGCATCACAGACAAACCTAGGCACAGGGTAGTGAGGGAGGGACTGCTGTCTGACCAGGAATATGCTGGGGTCTCTAATAAGAGCAATGGGATTCCCTGCATCAGCTCAAAACTGAGTTCTCCACATGAGAAACATATGGACGGTGCACTGTGTCAGCACAAAGCTGCAGCACAGCCCTCCCCAGGTGGCCCGGCACAGCACAGCACTGCTTGCTTTAATCTCACCTTCCTGTTCTCTCTCTGTACCCTTCAACCACCTCCTTCCTACAGAAAGAAAAGCTCCAGCTATCTCCTGCCTTACTTCATATTCTCCTCCTTCAGTAACAGCTTCCATGTGATCCGAACCCTCCATCTGTGGCCAAACCCCTCATTGTTTCATTGATTCCATGCCCCCCAGATTTTAATTCTTTGGGAGCAAGGAATACCCTCAAACATGGGGATGACCAACCCCAGCAAACACAGAAGGCTCCAAAGAAGCAAATGACCAAGATGCTCATTGCTTTGGCAAGGGAAGAATACCAATGGAACACAGCTGTTTCTGCCCAAGGGCTCTCACCATCCTCACAGTGGATTCCAGCCACGCCAGGCGGGCAGCGGCAGGTGCCGGTGGTGGGCTCACAGGTACCCCCATTCTGGCACAGGCAGAGCTGGCTGCAGTTCTTGCCGAAGGTTCCAGGCGGGCAGGCTGTGGGACAGAGAGCACAGCTTTAACAGCACGCACAACTGTGGGTCTGACCTCTGAAGGTGCACTAGGGTCTATGCGCAGCATCACTCACTCTGGTTGCACAGCAGCCCGCTCCAGCCAGCCGGGCACTCACAGCCCGTCCCCTCCACGTTGCATGTGCCCCCATTCTGGCAGTCCTCACATGTCAGGCTGCAGTCGTGGCCAAAGGTGTTCTCCAGACAGACTGCAATAAGACAACATGGTGAGATGCCCTCCCCAAGACTGCCTCCAGCAACCCCAACATTACAGCCTGTGGCTGCTCATGCATCCACCAGGCACAAACCCAGCACCCACGATTCAAACTGGAGGCTTCCAAGCAAGAGGACCACAGCCACAAAATGCCCACCGAATGTTTCTGAAAGCGTGTGCTCCCCTCTTGCTTCCATCTCTTCCTCCTCTTCGTAGTCATCGCTGAAGAGCTGGGTGAGCTCATCCTGCAGGATGGCCACGTGGGGGATGGGGCGCACGATGGGGCGCCGGGCATCCAGGGCTTCCACTGAGTTCTCTACAGCTGGGGGAACAGCACAGAGACCACAAAGTCAGAGGGAGAAAATGGGAAAGAGCTCATCTGGGGGTGGGGAACGGTACAGAACTTCTGCCATAACAAAGGGAAACCAGAACTTCAGGGTTGGTACAACTGCTTCGGCATTCATCACTCCATTGATATCTCTACAGCAGTGATCCACTCCTTCCCAATTGGCTTTTTCCAACTCATTGGCTTGTTTGGGGGCAGACTGCCCACCCAACAAAACTAAGGGATGCATTTCAGCTTGGTGTCCTTTTGGAACAAGCATACATCAGCTACAGATCCTGGTTCCCTTCGTTCACAGGGCTACAAACCAGGCTAAGCATGGCACTTGCAGCAGGGGCTGCACAGCCTATAAAGCCTCAGGGATGGGCAGGGCAGGCACTCTGATGGTGTAAGATTGTTTCCATGGTCCATGGGGGACAGGCACAGGGTGCTCAGCACGCAGCACTTACGGATGCAGCCCTTCCTGTCTCCATCCAGCTTGTACCCAACAGGACAGCTGCACTGGAAGGACCCCGCCTGGTTCTGGCACACGTGCTCACAGCCACCGTTGTTGGAGGAGCACTCATCCACATCTAGAACACAAAGGGGACGGCGAGCAGGTGGCAGCACCTCACTGGGTACACAAAGCTCTAAAAGCTGAAGGAGACTGCCCAAGTGATGGAGAGCTTCTGCTCATTGCAGGGGAGTGGGATCAGATGGTCTTCAAGGGTCCCTTCTAACTCCAGTGATTGCATGGCTCTATAACTGGGAGTGACTGGAAGAGATGCCTAGCTGCTCACAACCAAGCAGAACAACAACTTCTATTCATTAATAGCTTGCATTTGTCTCCACGTTAGCTGTGCTTCATACAGACGCTTGTATTTACCACCAACTCCACCAAGATGGAAATTACGGGCAATGCTCACTCCAATACTGAAAAAATGATGCGTGCAACTTGTGGCTGCATTCAGACCTGGAGCAACTCTGAGACAGCCCGACTTGAAGTCACTGAACTCAAAGCCCCACAGCCATGCTTGCCCAACGGATGGGTGCTACAGGAGCAAGGACAAAACGCGCAGCACATTGCATGCACCCTGCTCACCATCACAGGCACAGCCATCAGCACGCAGCCGGTACCCAGCATGGCAGGCACACTCGTAGCCCCCAGCGTAGTTGTAGCAGTCCTGCTGGCAGCAGTGAGAGCCGTCCTCACATTCGTTGATGTCTAAATAAAAGCAGAGGGTGCTGGGTGTTCTCAGTAGAAGGCAGTAACAGCAGTTGTTAACACTGCTCCATTATAGCCTCATGGTCTATATGCACACAGCAGCTGACATGTGAGGGTTCCTTATGGCTTGGGATAGATTTGTGAAAACAAGGACCAAGCCTCGCCTTACCAGTGCAGGTCCTGTGGTCATCCTGCAGCTGATAGCCCGAGTTACAGGTGCAGACGGGGCCAGCGCTGCTGTGGTGGCACAAATGGGAGCAGCCACCATTGTCACTCTCACAGCTGTTCACAATCTCCATTTCTATCCCTGCAAAAGAAATTCCATCAGCATCCAGTGCCACGGGCACCAACTCCTTATGTGTGCTTTTGGTACACGGCCCTGCTGAGCAGAGCGGTGCTGTGCTGCAAGGAAGGGATGGGAATAGATGCTGGGCTGGAAAGGACTGTACAAAAATAACCCTGCGGAGCCCCTCGGGGACAGGCTCATGGTCAAGCTGAGATGAACCAGACTGCAGACAGAGCTGCTCCCATTCCTGACGAGCTGCAGGATGTGCTGCCAACCAGAGTTGGCTCAGCCATCCCAGCACAGAGCTGTTTGGATGCCAGCTGGGAATGGGAGCAGCTGAGTGCTGCAAACATCCAGATGCCTGCAGCTAGGAAAGGCAGTGACTGACATGTCTGAATTGAAGAGGCAAGCATCAATAGCAGCCATGTGTCTTCATAGCTTGGCAAAGTTCTTGTAAACTCCAGCCTAGCTAATGAAGCTTCTTTAGGCTGAAAGTACCACGGGGCTCTGAGTCACTCTCGAACCTCAGAAAAGTAGCTGCCGCCTACAGGAACATTCTTGAGGTTTTGGTGCATTCAGGCCTAAGAAAGATGAAAGAAGAGGAGCTCGGTGCTCCCCAGTGGGTCTGTGCATGTAGAAAACAAAAGCTGCGCCACAGCGGAAAGCTAACTTCCAGATCTCAATACACGAATATTTTCTCCTTCCCTGCTAACATGCAGTCAGCCAGGGCACAAACTTGCTAGAAGCGTGTGCTCATCCAAGAGCACCAATCATGCATCCACACGCAAAAGTGGATGCTACTGAAACCGAGCTGCGGGATTTTGTTCAGCAGAACACGCAGTGTGGGATCAGCCGTGCCCTTAGGAACAGAGGTGCCAGCAGTGCTTTGCTCCTGAATAGCACACAGCTCTTTGCATTGCTCTGAACTGCTTTGCTTCAGGCTGTCTCTGCTGATGTGCTTTGGCTGAACATATGGCAATCTGGCTCACTCCTGCATTGAATTGTGTTTATTTCTCTCCCTGATGGGAGCAGATGCGATCACATCATTAGCTCAATTCCTCCTTCAGTTACACATCTACAGCTGACCAAACTCATCCAGTGCAGTCCCCAGGAGTGGGACTTGGCCCATTTGGAGCCAAACAGCTCCAAGAAAACCATCTAAACCTGTACAACGGTAACTTTAAAGATGAAGATGAGTTCTGCTGGTGGGAGAAACCAACAGCTCTGACCATGGCCCATGAAGCTCTGCGACTCGGCCCGCTCTCAGCAGGTGGTACCAAGTGCTCTCCATCAGCAGGACCCCCCCACACTCCTCTTTCCCCCATTCTGACCCACAAACCCCCCATCCCACCGCAGCACTTACGGTAGCACTGCCTGCTGTCTGCTCCCAGCTCATAGCCCGGGTTGCAGACACACGTGAAGGAGCCGTGGGTGTTCAGACAGCGGTGTGCACACATGGCCAGGCCAACCAAGCACTCATCCACATCTACAAATGGGAAAAACCAGAAGAGCAGCAGCCTTGAAACAATGTTGACGGCGCATCCCTCAGCATCACCCCATCGATTCCCAAAGCAGTGCCAGCGCTGCTCGGCCCCGCAGGAGCTCACCTTGGCAGGCTCTGCCATCGGGTCCCAGCCGGTATCCAGGGTGGCACTCGCAGCGCGCCGCTCCCCGGACATCACGGCAGAGCTGCATGCAGCCCCCATTCCTCTCAGCACAGGGGCTCCAAGCTGGGGTCGAAAGAAGCAGCAATGACCCACAGAGCCCTGCGTGTAGGGCTGCCATCCCTCCCCCCATTGCCCAGCACTCACGGGCGCAGCGCCGGCCGTCCTCCCGCAGCCGGTACAGCCGGCGGCAGCGGCACTGGTGCTGGTTGGCTGTCAGCTGCACGCAGTCGTGCTCGCAGCCACCGTTGTTCACTGCACACGAGTTCAGTGCTGGAAAGGACAAAAAAAACATCATCCGAAAGCACCGCCTGAGGGTTTGAAGTCATAAAGCTGTTTCGGTTTTCAAGGTGGGCTAACTGCAGGTCGTTGCTACGGCAGCGCTGAAATCTCATAGCTCTGCTCAGACGGTG
Organism: Phasianus colchicus; assembly: GCF_987193195.1. Lineage (NCBI taxonomy): Eukaryota > Metazoa > Chordata > Aves > Galliformes > Phasianidae > Phasianus > Phasianus colchicus. The sequence goes on from NC_143457.1 coordinate 6,548,628, forward strand.
CAAACGCAGTGCCACAGCTAATGCCACTTAATTGCTGCTCAGAGAGCTGCACTCAGGCATGCTCCAATTTTATTGTCACAAAATAACATGGAAAATTAGGTTCTTGGCTCCGAGCCATGCAAAAGACAGCAATTACACGGGGCGAGGCCACACGGGCACCATCGGTTCTTCTGGGAGCGTTCAAGGGGAAGGGATTTCAAGTGCCCTCCTGCATGTCCCCACTTTGACCTGGTGTGACACGTCCCATCCTGTGAGCCTGCTGCAGAAGCAGCAGCTGGGTGCACTTGCTCAGGGATGCTCTGCAGGGATGGGGCTGGGCTCCCTGCCTGCAGCATGGCTGCGGGCCTCGTGCAAAGCACTCTCCTACCCAGAGGATTCAAATAGGCAGAAAACAGAGGGTTTGCCTAGGTTACAGCCGAAAACACATCCCAGGGCCAAAGATGTGGATTATCTTTCCTCCCCCCCCCCCGCTCTTTAGAAGCTTACTATGATTAATTGCTTTAAAATAGCTCAGACTGCTCTGTGGGATAAGCACCCAAGGGGTGAAGTGCAGCTGGAGATGGAACTGCACTATGCCCCCCAGCTCTGCTCTGTCTCTTACACTGAGATGGAACAGCTACCTGGTTTCTGTCACCAAAGAGGTTCCTGCATTTCTGACCCATTCTTTGCACTGTAGGAGGATCCCAAGTCCTGACTGAGAAATCCTACAAGGAAGCTGAGGGTTCCACAGCAAAGCCACGTCCCTGCAGAGGAACACTGCTGGCACTGCTGGCTCCTGCACGGCTGCAGCCTGTGTCTGACGGTGACCATCACATGCAAGGATCAGCTCCACTAAGCAAGCAGGCATTCTGGGGAATAAATATGACTTCATGGGGTCAAAATGCTGTCATACACAGCGCAGGGCTGGGGGGAGAATTATCAGTCTGTGTTACTTCGCTGACGTTGTTTCCTTTAATCTATTTGGATGGAGACAGCAGAAGTATCTGAGGTGACTGCAGAGCTATGGGGCAGGGATGGGTGGTCAAACATTTCTGCTGTATTTAAGTGTTTAATAATGTACATTTTAAAGCATCCATAAATCAGAGCTGTGCTTGAAGTGCTTTTTTTTTTTTTTTTTTAATAAAACAAGTAAAACAATGCTGAAGCTTGCCAAAATATTCCTCCTTATGGGAAAAATGCTTGGCTGATCTATAACCAGCCAACGCATCTTACATCTAAAATAACCTCCCAGGATGCAGTGATCCCATGAATTTGCAGCCTGAATAACTGCCATCTTTGCAAGCTTTTGGAAGACAAACTTTCAGAGTGGAAGAACCCAAAGTTCAGATTCTTCTCCACGACACGACTTAAGCAGAGGATGCTGATGGAGATGCTGTAGGGTTGGATGCAGCAGGCTCTCCAACAGGGTAACTTAGACACAAAGACACCATTTCCTTCAGGTTGCCTTCAGCAATGTGTTCTTAAAGCCCATTGACCCTATGGGAGCCTCGTGCTCCTGGCTTGCAGACAGTGGGGCCCATGTGCTCCACGTGGCACTGTGGGCAATGGGAGCAGCAGTGCAGCCCTGGCAGCACACTCTGCTGTACGTGGCACATGGGGACGAGCAGAGAGAATGCAGTGCATGGGCCAGGGCTTTGGTTTTGCTGCAAGAGGAACAAATCCCATTTCAGAGCAGGAACGCCGAGGCACAACAAACAAAACCCACTAACAGCACTTTGGGTGCTGTTCCATGTGCTCGGGGTCTCCCAGCCGGCTCTTGGCACGGCGCAGCCCGCAGCCCTTGTTCTAATTACTGCTCCTTTTCTTTCTTTGTTTACAGAGCCGCTCTAAAAATATTTCCATTCCCAGATGCTTTTCCTAGCTCAGCTTTTCTGCGACGCCGCTGCCAAACCCAGTGTCATCCTGTGCATCATGCAGCCTTTGGTAATTAGAGCTCAGACAGATTTTCTGCAGATGAGGTTTCGTCGTCTGCAAGCAGAGCACAGCGGCTGGCCCTGCAGGACCTGCACTCGGGACATTGGGAGGCACAGGAGTGCACACACAGCAGGATGGATGCACCCAGAGCTCTGCTGCTCCGCTGTGGGATCCCCACATCCCCACCTGCACCACCTTTCCATCCCAGTGGGATCCCATCACGTAGACCAAGCCCACACACACCCTTAAGGCACGACAAAAATCCCTGCTAAATCTGAGATTTGAACACTCTTAGTACGAAGAGGGCTCCGCCATGTAATCCCAACCCGATTTCTTCCAACCTCAGACAATTTCCAGAGCCACGCTGTGTTAATGCAGACCATCTCCCCCTTCTGCCGGCCAACACAAGCAACGGGCTCAGATTAAACTCTTTGCTTTGGCCCTGGAGTCCCTCCCCCTACTCTGGAACCACGGAGAAGGACCAAAGATGTCAGCTCACTGCCTCCTGCCATGTGGTTCTGATAAAGAGGGGTGATTTCAGGACGTCCAATGGCTCTTTTTGCTCTATTTCACTTTCAGGCTCTGTTTTCTTCCCCTCTCTTCTGTGCTCAAATCAGAGATTCACTCTAACGGAGCAACAAAGGCAATGCAGGACCTCGCACTGCAGAGCTGTGGACAACCAAAACTGCTGAGCAGACCCCTAACAACCCACTATAAGAGGTGCCTGGGCAACTTCTGAAAGATTGTGCTGCATTGTGCCTTGCTTTACTGTCTGCAGCACCAACTACAAAGGGGCCAGGCACGAGCCAGCCCTGCAGCCACCCCAGCACTGTACTGAGCATTGGGCAGGGAAACAACTGCTGATCCACAGCCCTCTTCTGAGCTTTTACAGGAAAAAGATGTTTACTTCCATCCCTTGACACCACTGCCCTAATGGGCCAGCACTGAGCTGTGCTGACAGCAGGGCATATACACACATAGATGCGTATTGCTATCACAGAAGTGGCAAGAACAGAAACCATCAGTGTTCACTGCAGCTCTGCTGGTCCAAAGGAGCCGTGCCAGCATTAAGTCCAACCCCAACCCACCCCCACCACGTCCACCAGGCTCCACCCCCGGGTGCTACATCCACACACAGAACATCTCCATGGATGGAATCTCCACCACCACCCAAGGCAGCTGTTCCAAAGCTTCTCCATCCTTTGGAGAAGAAATGTGCCCTTATATTCAACCTGAGCTTTCCCTGGAACAACTTATGGCCGTTCCCTCCCATCCTATCACTGCTATCTGGGAAAGGGGCTGTGATGCAAGAGTGTAAGCTGACATCAACCACTTCATGTACAACGGCACACACTTCTGGGTATGAGGAGGGCTATGAAGAAGTAGGCATTCCCAAGGAACACAAAAACCTTTGACTTACCAATGCAGGTTCTGCCATCCGCATGCAGGCGAAAGCCCGGCTTGCACTCACAGTAATAGGATCCAAAGGTGTTCACACATCTGTGCTGGCAGCCCCCATTGTGAACCTGGCACTCATCAACATCTGCAGAAGAAAAAAAAAAAAAGAATGTCAGAAGAGTGGGCATGACAGTATCTGAAGTCAGAATTATTTATCCCTGCTGAGTGACTCCAGATTCAAAGAATGAATGCATCAGGAACAGCGTTGCTATTTCCATCAAGTTTAAGCAGCCAAGTGATTTAAGAGATTTCAAGGACAAGCGTGCAATCAGAAAAAAATGCATCTTGTTTGTCAATCAGTGTAAAGCATCCTTCCTCTTGCTCAACTTCCAACAGTCCCTTTTCCCAGATGGAGGCACACCACCATAACACCAGGGTAGCCACAAGCACACTGCTGCAGCACTTCCCAAGAGCCATCTGCCCTGAAGGCTGTGGGTTTAGTAGTGTTTTGCATTCCCTCACTGTCCGTTGAAGGTAGATCCATCCATCTGGACCACAAATGGGTGGTCTGCTTGTGACCTGAATGGTGAGAGCCACTGCTGAATATGAAGGGCTGGAGGGAGGGGGAAAGATGCAAAGTGAATGGAAAGCTGCAGAGGCAGCATGCAAGGATTGGTGTCCAAAGGTAAGAATCCCAAATGCAGCTCCCAGCCCCTCCAACACGATCCAATGGAGCTCTGACTGTTCAGCCTACATGCCCTTGAACAAAAGGCAGTCCCTGTGCCAGAAAATCCTTCTGCCAAACCCCAACCAGATTTTCACAGCTCTTACATTGCCTTTAGATACTAGGATTCATTTCCAGAGCTGGGAAGAAACATAAAGCTCACTGGAGATCCAATATGTGATGGAAAGAGTCAAAGAATGAGCACAAGAGCAGAATTTCCGCACGCACAGAGGGTGTGCAAGGTGCAGGCATTGGAGCTGTGCAGGTCAGCGTTCGCCCTGTTGGGGACCAGCCTCCTCCATTCTGAGTTGGCTCAAGACCACAAAACCTGAGGTCTGGGTAAGAGACATGGAATAACAAAGTTCTCTGGTCTGAATTCCAGGGAATGTTTTACCACTTCCCTTCAACTCTAACCCGAAGCCAAAAAGTGATGGCACTGGGTCCAGTGGGGACAGGCACTGAGCACCCACGTGGGTCACGCTGCATTGGCACAAGGCATTGGGAGCACAGAGATGGCAGTGCTCCACTCCACGCGATGCGGTTTGTGACACACCAAGGCGATTTTCCTATTGGAGGACTGACAAAATCTGGTTGGAATCAGCGTGCCAAGGAAGGGAAATGAGAAGCACGCAGACTTCTCCACTAAGCGGGCAGCAAGCAGCCCTGCCAGGAGCACAGCGCAGTGCCAACCAGCACTGGTAGGGCAGCAGCACGGCCAAAATGCCCCAAAGCAGTGCCAAAACCAAACACAGTGAGTGCTGGAAGCAGAACTTGGCACAGGGTTAGGAAAGCCCCTGGCTGTGTAAGGATATGGGAGCTCTCCACACCGACACTGGTGCAGTGGAGCAGCAGCAGCTGATGCTCTCAGCAGTGTCCCCCAATGGGATTCACTCCTCCCGACCCCACAAAGTTGCTGTGGGACAGCAGGGGAAGGGCAGAGTGCAGGGGCTGCGATGCTGCACAGCCCAACCGCACGCAGCTCCCTGGTGGGGCAGCACAGAGATTGATCCTGAACAGCAGCTCTGCGTTAGGGGGGAAGGAAAGCAGCAACAGCAGCTCTGCAAATTACAGAGCATTTTGTTCAGGGGCAGTTTATCTCCTGTGAGACTCTGAGGAGGAGGAGAGAAATCCCAGCTGCAGGCAGTGGCAGCCGATACGCTGGAAGGGTTTGTTCTCCAGCTAACCAGGCTGTAATCCCTGCAGCAATTAGCCTGATTACTGAGCCGGGCTGCAGGGAAATGGTTAATTAAAATCCACCAAGATGAGCCCGTGTGGGATTCAGCTACTTTATCTTTTCAGTACCAGTTCATTAGAGCTGCTTTCAGCAGTTTCACCAAGCGGTGAGGATGGAAGGAGACAACCCAGCCACCCTGGGGTGCTCAGCAATGGGACACAGCCCAGTGCCAGGCTGTGGGGGATGGGAAAAAACCCCAAACCTGAGCTCCACAGGGCTGTTCCAAGCCTGCTGGACTTCCACAGCAGTTGCTCCTAAAAAGAATTGAGGTGCTCCTAGCTCTTATCCACACAACACCCGCACTAACCTCAGCAGCAGAAGTTTCAAGAGCATTTCAGGAACAGATGCTCTGACAACAGTCGGATGCAGTGCAGAGGGACCAGCAGCTACCTTGCCTCCAGCACTGCCTTTGTCCTCACCTCACCTCCTTTTGCCTTCAGGCACAGCTCTCCCTTACAAGCCGTGCTCATGTTTCAGTCTCCTGATGGTGCCGATAATTGCGTATTACTCAGGGTGGAACAGAGATGCACGTAACAACAAGCCAGCAGCTGGCTCCCAACTTGCCACTACAGTCATCTGCTCCAAACCTTCTTCTCAGCTTCACTTTATCCCATTTCTCCGCCATTTGGATAGAACACAACCCCACGCGTGGGCTGTATGAGCAGCACGTGGCAGGGAACACAGGCAGCATGGCACCATCCTTGGTGCCCAACGAGGCACTGCCCAAGGCACTCACACCTGCTGGAAGCAACAGAACTAAAGGAGAGCACACAGCTGTGCTGGGTTCTGCTGTGCTTTGTAGCATCACAGAGGGAATAGGGGCCTCCAGGTGCAGTGATTTCACATAGGACCCCAGCAGAGAGTAATGATCTCTCCTTTACAGGTTCTGCACAAGGACATAACCCACAGCACTGCAATTAGCCACTCAACACGAATGCAGGGATCCAGCAGAGAGCTGTGTGTACACAGAACAGATTTTAAAGCACTTGAGACTCCAATTATACGCGCACCACCATTACACAAAGCACCTCTTCATTCCCTGTTTGCACAAGGAGGTTGCCCACGAGATGCCCCTGCAGCAGCTCATTGGGCTCACTTTGCTTTTGGGATCGGAAATTTGTATCCCAGGCAAAGCTTGATCACCTTGGAGAAACAACTCGAGTTAATGCAGTCAGGGATGGAAGCACCAACTGCAGTGTGAGCTCTGTGATTCTGTGGTCTGATCTCCAAGCAACAATTCCCCATTTCCTGAGCTCTGCCACATCTTACACACGTACTGATAATGCTTTTATGTTCAACAGCGTGGGGCATTCATTTACTGGGATCATCTCACAATAAGATAACACGTTCCTTGATACCTGCACTACTCACAAGCACCAAAAGTCCTCAGCAGACTTCACATATTCTCCACTTTTTCCAACATCTTTAGGCAGCCTCAACCCCTGCCTGCTGCTAAGCCAGCTGAACACACAGGGATGAGGAGGCAGATATCTGAGAGCTTACAGAAGTTATCCCTTACCCAATAACCCCACTGATCATCACACAAACACTCAACTTTCCAGTGTGCCAAACCAAGGCACATAACTGCACCGCAACTGATAGAAACTCTCAGTTCTTCCCCCCCACTCTGCCAGAAGTCACTTCTCAGAATAAATCTGCCACGGTGTGACTATAAGAATCCAAGCTGCTACATGAGCATGGACAGATGTGCAGGAGGGATGCAAACCCAACTGCTGCCAAGCCCAGGGTCCCACCTGGGGGCTCAGCTACCAGCCCCCCATTACCACCCCCAGGGCAGCACTAACGCCCGCGGGCTGAGCCCAGCACATACCTGCTCGCATCTCGGCGTGGCCAACGTTGGACCCCCCACGCCCCAGGTAACAGGGATAGCAGCTCCTCCATTGGTAACGGTAGTGATTGCCGGCAGCACCGGGGATGCCACCCAAAAAACCGAAGCACCACAGCAGCATCCGAAAGTGTTCCTGCCTCATGCTGGGAAGTCGAGAGGTAAAACGGAAGGACCAAAAAAAAAACCCGAAACGACTGAGCAAAGTGCGGTCCTGCAGCAAGTTAGGGGAGGAATGGAAGGGCTGCAGGAGCCAAAAAAAAAAAAAAAAAAAAAAGGAAAAATACCAACAAAAATCCCACAAAGGCACAGCGAGCGGGCGGGGCTCCGTGCGGGGCTGGACGCGGGGCGCTCCGCCGCCGCCCCCCGCAGGTGAGGGCAGCTCCGGAAAGCGCCGCCCCCCGCCCCGCACCGCCAGCAGCGGCCGGGACACCGCATTCCTCCGGAGGAAGGACTGGCGGGGAGCCGGGGCGGGGGCTCATAGCGGCGGAGCAGCTCGGGAGGCTGCCTGCATGGACAGATGGACAGACGAACAAATGGACGTGGGTGTCCAGCACGCAGCCCCCGGCCCAGCTGACATCACCGCCTGCCCGACCCCTGAGCTGCAACCCCCGCCCCAAGTGCCGCCGTTGCCCCCCGGCTCAGCTGCCCGCTGTAAGGCAATCAGCCCCAGCCACCGCACCTCCCTCTAACGACACGCACCTGGTGAGGCTGCTCGTGCAAAGCTTCCCTGTTCCCTTCCTTACAGCTAAAAAGTCTCCAGTGACAAAGCTAAGCTCAACTAAAGAGCAACTCTGTAGAGTAATCCACACCGTTTCCCATAACGGGGATCCTAGGATTTTATTTTACCTTTTTCATTAAGCAAGAAGTAAGAATAGCTCGCTGCGTTTTCCAGAGGCGAGCTCAAAAGGCTCATTTTGCTTCTGGGATGGTTTGAAACAATGAGCTCGTGGGGCTGAGCCAGGGGGGAGAGCGGGGCTGCTGCTTTTAGAAGTCTTCTTTGGCTGTAGTAAAATTCCAAATTAAAACTTGTGGTTGTGGCTGCAATGAATAGCATTCCACAGAAAGTCCTGAAGCACGGAGAGGAGCTGAATCCAGGAAGAAAAGCATTTGGGGCTGCTGGGAAGGATGGTGGGCTCCAGCCGTGAGCACCCCAAAGCGATGGACCCGCATAGGGGCAGCACCCAGCACACCACAGAGCACCCAGTGACCAACCAGCAGCCCAGATGTCACAGTTTGTCATTGCTGCCCCGACCCCCTCCTTGGAGGGCCCCTCCAGCCCTGCTACAATGGGCAGCGCTGACACTTTTCCTGTAAATGCTTCTGGTGGTGCTGACGTGCAACAATGCCATAAAGCTATGAAAAATGCTTTGGGCAGACTCGCTTGTGCCAGCAGTGTTATTAGGATGCTGTTATACAAAATGATCCTGGCTTGGAATGCGGCTCCACGGCTGCAAACACAAACCAGAGAGCCCTTCCCCCACCTCCAGGACCTGGGAACCCCTCCTGGCTGAGCACAGCTCCCCACACAGACCCCACTTACATCCCATTGACAGAAACGCTCTCAGAGCTGCTGCTGCTCAACAAATGATGTGACAAACTCGTTCCATCCCGTATTTCCTTACGCTGCTATTAGGAAAGTCAAGCAAGGCTCTGTGAAGGGCTCCGTGGTACAGCACGTGTATGGAGAGCACTTCAGGCTTGAGCAGGAACTTATGACATAAGTTATGCTTGGCCAGGTCTGAGCCAGCCCCAGCTTCCTCCTCACCTAATTTACTGTGGCTGATGAGGTACGATGGGGTGGTTTGGATATGGCAGCACGCTGCCAGCAGCAGCAGGTCGTGCTGGCTTCCTGGCTGGGGGACCAGCAGCACCAAAGGGGTTCTGTATGCAGTGCCTGGGCCACTCCATGGAATTGCATTCTGATCCAGTCCTGGCCTTACTGAATTCCTACAAGAACCCAAACAAATACAGCTGAAGATGTGGGACTTTGTAGTTCAACACACTAAGGGCTGAGGTTCCTTAAGTTCATTCCACACACAGACGTGGGTCAATGAACTCAGGTGGCTGAACCTCATCCAGAACCACCCAGACCCCAAACCAACTTTCTTCTGACTTTCAGTTTACACCGAAAAGGAAACAGCCCAAGTGAGAACATGAAAGCAATCCAGAAACCCCCGCAGCAAATCAGGGACACTGAAGGCAAAAGAGTAAAGCTTGGGGTGTTGGCCCAGGGTGAGAGATGACTTAATGCTGCTGCAAACTTGAGCTCCTGTCTCCAGGATGGGACTTCAGTCTGATCCGGTGTTGGCTAATGGATGTAGGAAAGGCTGTTGCAGCCTTCAAGTCCATATTGGAAAATATTGCATAGCAGCAGCTCAGCGAGATGCCACAGAGGTAGAACCTCTAAGATTGGTGTGAAACAGAAATCTGGTCTGTTTCCCTTATAAAAAAACAAGCAAAGTAAATAAACCGTACAGCCATCACCCACCCAAGCCACTTCAGATGGCTCTTCTGTTCCAGAGAAAGTTAGGAATACAGAAGTGCTTGAGCAGTCCTAATTGCAGCTATGAGCCACAGCCAACAGAGCAGTGATGCTCTACGGGTACCTGAGTCAGCTGAGAACGTGGATCACACAAAATATGCTCACTGCAGCTCAGGTTCAAACCCAGTGAACACAGAGGGGAGCTGGTGCCACCCAGGGACTCCGTGCTGGCATTAAGTGAGCTCATCAATCAGCTCGCAGACTGGCACAGGAGCTAATTGGCTCCTTTCCTGGTAGCATGAGCAGAGAAGCCCAGGATGGAATAAATCCACGGAGGATTTGCTTTCTAAATATAATCCTGCTAGCTCAGAAGTGAAAACAGAGCGCAGAGCCAAAGGCTGCTGCTGCTTTGTGGGTCGGACCGAGGGGGCCCTGCACCTCTGAGATGCCACGCGTGGACGTCTCCATCTGTCACTGCACCCAGTGAGAGCAGCAGGCTCTGCACAGCCCATCCCCACCTTGGCTTTGCTCAAGCACCACCAGCACTTCTGCTAAGGAAGTCCCAGTGGGGCCTCCCCTAAAGACAAAAAGGGGGCAGGGGGAACAAAGGGCTGTTTGTTTCCACCCAAATCCCGACGCCCTCAATCAGACTAGGAGCAAATCCCATAATCCCCACCCGGGGAGTTCGGGGGAAACCAAAAATATTTCAGCTTGGAGAAGATAAGGGCAGAGCTGTTTGGTTCACACATCTCTGCTGTGGGACGGAGCCAGGAAATACTTTTCAGTTATTTTCAACAAAACATGACGAATGCATCAAATTGGCAAGAAAGGGACATTCTTCTACTGAGTTTTCTGATGTCCAAACCAGTATCCACAACAATGGCTCTTTCCCCCTTTGTCAGTAAGTTTTGTTAATGGTTTGGAATTCTTTTGGACTTCTGCTAAGCCAACCAATGCTGAAATAAGTGAGAAGGCCACCAGGAAGACACGACGGTCCCAAATGGCAGCAGGAATGCTCAGCTCTGCGATAGGAATGCCTTGGATTTCTGGTCTGCAGGACAGCATTGGCTTGAGCAGTGGGAGCTGACAAGTCTATGATGTGCAGCTGGTATTTACTAACACGAATCCCATTTGGTGTTTGACAGACACAGAATTCTCTTTCACCCTTGTCTGAAAACAGGAGATTTAATGTAAAAGATGGGGAATGATGTGATGCTGTCAAGTCCTAAGGGAAAAAGTCATCTTTTGGAGCAATAAAAGACACGACCCCAAAAGATTCGGGACATCACCCTGAAAACTTCACTTGCATCCACACCAGGCTTTCCCTCTTTCACACATCCAAGGGTGAAGCAGAGCAAGAATTTGGTGTTCAGATGACACCAAATGAACCACCAGAGCATCCCACAGGTCCATGGCAAGACAGCAGCACTGGATACACCGCAATCCTTCCCTAGGGAATATCAGCAAATAATCACTGTGTTCACCATTAAAAGGAACGTTCTCAGCAGAGAGGGAACCCCACAGCACTGCTTTATCACAGCAGCCCACTGTTTCCATGCAGAAAATGGCAAACGATGCATTCTGGAGGTAATGCAAGCAGTACATGTGTGAGTGTGCACATACATGGCACTGTGTAACAAAAGTGAAACACTTCTAGCACCAGGCAAGAAGCAGGACTAAGCACGTGGTAATATAAGTAGCAGCAATTTAAGCAGGAGACAATTAGTAAATTCATTTCATATGATGGGATAGAAAACAAACCACTATTTAACGTGACAGATGTTGCTGCTGAGCTCCTACCCCCTCTGTCACCTTCAGTCAGCATCATCATTTGGAAGCTCATTTCTGGGAAATAACGAAGCAGTGCAGCAGGGTCAGGGAGCAGCAGTGTCCCTGCATGGACACACAGCCCTGCACCAGACTTCTCTTCTGACCAGCACAGCACTCTCACCCCAAAGCCCATCTGGGAGCTCTTAGCAAGCTGCAGATGCTTTGCATCCAAACATCTTCACACCTCCCCAACAGACACGATAGCTGCTTTAATTAGTCCCACAAAGCAGGCTGTGTGTGCAGCTCATCAGCCAGCTGTGTGGCCCCAACAACAGCCCCCAATGTCAGCTCCCTGCAGGGCAGAGTGGGCTCAGCCTGGGCTGGGATGGAGCCCACACCCAGAACAGCATTGGGAGCTGCACCAACTTTTGGCCATCTTTTCTTTTCCACTTACAGCCCACGATGAAGCCCAGGTTAGGAAATGCTGCGTTTCAGTCTGACGTGTGAAATATATGGGGAGATTGCAAAGAGATGTAGCAGCTGCTGGCAAACTCCTGACATTTGGCACTAAACAAGGTGCTCCACGCATGTATTTGTACTAGAGAAGCTACACTTCTTGCCCTGTAGAGAAGCATTTCCTTCTCAAAAGGACAAGAAGAATGGAGACGATACCATTGTGAGGCGTTGCTCTGGATGGAGGAGCAATGAGTTGCAGTTTTGCCAGCAGCTTCAGCCATACCGCGTTCTGTACGTTTCCTCCCGCTACCGCGGATAGACCTCGTGTTTGTTGCGCTCAGCCAGCACCGATGGAGCTCCGTGCTCCCATCTGCTCCCCGCATGGCAGCGGGGACATCGCGGGGACATCGCGGGGACGCGGCCGGGACACCGCCGCCCTCTGCCGGCTGCGGAAGGGTAAATGCTACGGCGAGCACCACGTCGGGTCGTAAGGATGGAAGCGATCGCCAGCTGGCAATAGAGTTGGAGAAGGGGATCGTGGAGAACCGCCATTTAACTCCCTCTTCTAATGTAGACCTGAGAAATTCTTCATGCAGTTGCCGCTGGCTCAGTACAACATAAAGTCACCGAGTATAAAGTCACTGAATTCAGGACACAAAGATGTGTTCAACACCAACCCACCCCACCATGCTCACTGACCACGTCCACAGCTCCACACTGGGATGGTGACCCCCCACCTCCCTGTGCCAAAGCATCACCCCTCCACTGGAGAAGAAACTGCTCGTCATTTTCAACCCAAACCTCCCCTGGTGCAACTTTGCTTCTCATCCATCCCCTACCCTACAGGAAGCTCAGTACCCACAGCTCTTTGTAACTGCTATCCCATCAGCAGGAGCCAACAAACTCCTGCTAACAGCTGCCTCCATCCATGCAAAGGGCTCCATGGAAAAGCCCCGTGCAAAGGCACCGTGCCCTCTGCTACCTCATCAGCCAGCACAAAGGGTTGCCGTGCTGGGTGCTGCCTTCCTGCTCCCCAAGGACTCAAGGCTCGTCTGATTAGCCTGTAATTAATCACTTCCATACTCTTTACCCTCATCAAACCGTGCTGACACGCCTGTCTGGGCTCAGCACTCCCTGACTGCTTCTGAAACATCAGACCACGCTTTAAACCAACTGGGAAGTGACTCCATCCGTTAAAGTCCTTCCTGTTTCCATCAAAGAGCTGGCAGCACTCACATGGACAGCCCTGCTGGGAGCTGCTCACGGCCGCCAGCATGGGCAGAGGCTGCCAGGTGACACGTGCAGCAATCCTACAAGCAGACACAGCCCAAACTGCTGCACCGTCTGCTGTAAGCTTTGCTGCAGGAACAGAGGGAGAGGCAACCCTTCCCTTTGTGTTTTGTATGAATAAGCAGCACGGTTACACTCTGCAGAAAACGCTGTCAGAGCTTGGATTTATCAAAGCCTTATGAGATTTCCTTCCGTCTGAAGCATCCGTAAATAAAGCACAGAGCTCTCCCAATCCCAGGACGTGCAGCTCGCCAGGACCTCAGACAAAGGATGCGTGCATGGGGTGGATCTTCAAAGCGGGGAAAAAGCAGTCAGTGTGTCAACAGAGAGAGCAGCAGCAGCCTCTGAGCTCTGCCATAAGCCTTGGCTTTTCCTCTCAGTCTATAAATACCTCTCTATAACGGAGAGAATTCTTCTTTGACACTTTTATATAATGGATCAACATAAAAATGCAGTGTGTTGGCAGCCTGCTGGGGCTTCCCCTGGGGAGCCCAACAAACGTGCCGCTGTTTGATGCGTTTTTTAACTCCCCACTCTACAGCCAGTGCTGTATTTCACAGATGATTCCCAAAGGAAAGAACCCCTATTCCTGTTCTGCTGGAGCTGCAGAGGCTTCCTTCAAAGTTCCCAACCCTCTGCAGCGACCTCAGTTCTGTGAGCTCATGGGTGTTTGTTGGCTTTGGTTCTTCCCCAGAAGGAGGGCAGTCTGATACAGGGCTCGTACATCTCCCTGCAGCCCCTATCAGTGCACACAACACAAGCCCCATGATTGTGCTTGCAACCTGAGCCACCAGCTCTCAGTGCTGCCCTAAGAACACATGGGAGTGATTTGTCAAGATGTTATTATATACAAGCATAAATAAAGCAAATTCAACTGTAAACACATCAGAAGTAGAATCCACACAACATCTGCCTGCTGAGCAGCCCTCCTTGGGCCAATTCTCTGCTGTTTAAAGGTTCCAAATCAGCGACATGATGGATGCCCCAAAGATCTCATCACACCAACCCATAGTGCCCATCCCAACCCACCCACACATCTCCCATTGCTTGCATTAAGCTCCTCCAGCCAATGGCCTCGTTGGCAGGACCTTAAGGATCAGTGAGAGGGCAGAACACGACTCATGGCATTGAATGGACACTGAGAGCAGCCTGGCACAGAACGCTTTGCTGGGCAGCGAAGGCTTGACAGCACGTTTTCAGGAGCAGCAGTGATAGAGCAGAATGCTCTGCTATTGACGTAAGACACAAAAGCTCTACGCCCTGCAAGAGCTGGTCTGACACTCAGGTATTTCAGCTAACTGAGGAGCAACAGGAGCCAGCAGGAATCCTCCACCAAGCATCTTCCAAAGGTCAGCAGCGTTGGCTGCCGGCTCCTGCCAGCAAACATCCATCCTGGGGCTGGAACGGAGTCAGCAGCGATGAAATACCACAGAGGGGATTACAGCTCAAGGAAATAAGGGCTGAGAAGCAGAAAGCTGGGCTGTGACAGGTCAGAGCCGTGCTCCTTCCAGGCGCTTGGCAAACTCAGGCTTATGAGCAGCACTAATGCCAATTGTAGCTCTTACTGAGGCGTGCTCACCCGGCACAATGGCAGCAGACATTTTGTCCCGGACAACTGGAGAGTTCCTGGGAAAATATAATCTTTCTCCTCATCTCTTTGTCTCAGTATAATTAAGGTCAATACTACAAAGTGTCTGAGGGGGGGAAGCTCTTTGTAGGGCTCTCCAGAGCTGCAGTAGTGTTTGTAGTACAAGACTGTACGACTGCTGATTACTGATCTCATTATTTAGATTTCACGACAAAAGCCACTTCTGTTCCCAGATGGATAATAGGTGTCAAGAGCAAAAACCCAGAGAAAGGCACGGGAAGAAGTTACAATAACAAATTACGAGCCGTTTGTGCCATCCTTGGTGTTAGGCAATTAATAATGGTGGGATGAAGCACCGCAGCGCTGCCGAAAACAAAAAGCAATGCTGCTTAAAGGACGTTTAATGAGCACGTTTTATGTTGTCCTCAGCAAGTTCGTTGCCAGGCCACAAAAGACATTTATTTATCCACGCTTCCTTTATCTCTAACCAAGGGGTCACGGCTACTTGTTTCTTACTATATCCACAAGTTTAAATTAAAAAGCCAAAGGTGAAAAGACGGATCCCCTGATTGCACGCATCTGGCGCCCATCAGCTCCTGCTGCCCTGCAGTGCAATGTGCTCACAGACACAACGGCGTGCAAGGAAAGGCACGACATCCCCTGGATTCCTGAGACCCACCCTCCCCCTCCATCCACTGCACGCTGCATTGCTGGCACAGCGAGGGAACCCAGCGTCCCACTGCTCCTTGATGAGTGCACACAGCACCATAGGGCCCTTTGATCTCAGGCAATCAGATTAAGGCCGTGGAACAGCAGCTCTGACCTCCATCACCAATGACTCAGAACAGCTCTGGAACATGAGAGCCAAGAATGGGTTTGGAGCTCCACTCCACTTTAATCAAGCCATTTAAATCTCACCCCCCCTCCCCCCCCCCAAAAAAAAAAAAAATCCCCAAATTCCCTATTTGAACATGCATGGGCTTCTTGGCACCCACAGCAGGGCTGCCTGCTGCTCCAGTGCTGAGTAGAGGAGTTTCAGATGCAGCTGGGATTTTATTTGGTGAGGCTGGGGGGACAGAAAGGAGGTTAATATGCACTCACACACATCAAACTAGAAACACCTGTTGGCATTCAGGGCAGTTTTTTGGCTGCTTTATGAAGACTGAGGGTCTAACAGGTGTCCTTGCAGCCAGTGGGAATATAAAGGGGGTTACAGAGGCCCCACAAACACTAAATTGTGCAAAAAGCAACGTCTGCACAACCATACACTGCACATGCATCTGTGTGCACAGGTTTAACCACAAGAAACTGAAGTCCCACAAAATTAAGCACATGTGGGAGGAAATGACCACAAAAAGACTGGAAAATCTCAGCTCAGGACAGCCAGGGAAGGCTGGGTTCTTCATTCCTTGTATGGCTGGATGTTCTACATAGGATGCTCTGCCCAACCAGCTCATGCCTGGATGCTCCACAAGTGATAGGAACAAATGCCTTTGCTGGCTGGAGCCACCCTTGATTTATTTGTGGGTCTTGCCAAAGGAAAAACAACAAATCTGCCCCCAAACCTGCTTGCAAACAGCAGAGTCCCGACTCCTTGGCTGCTGGAGGAGAACTGCTCTGCTTCATTGAGCCTGGGTATTATTAATGGTGGAACCCATCCAATGAACTGGCAGCTGAGGAATAATTGCTGCTATTTAATCTCAGAAACAGATTTTAAATTGGCCTCATGGACTGTGAAACCATGAAAGGTTCAGCACAGCATCTCACTGCCATTCCAAATCCGTGCTGGGTTCTGGCTGGGCTGGAAATCCCTTGAGCTGAATGCAGGGTTGGTGCACACCTCCACTGATGGAGGATGGGTTATTTGCTTGGGAACTGGAAGCATCTGTAAGGGAAAAACCAAAAGCAGACAAAGCTGCATCTCTCAGATCATCCAAATGTGTGTCACCTTCTGAGCAGACCAGAGAATGAAATGGAGCTAAACTGCAAGGAAGGCTGGGCAGCCCCACTTCTCTGTTCTCACCCAGTGAAGTGCAAAATGAACACACAGAGACTGAATGCTCAATTAGGCTTCTGAAATCAAAGCACCTCAATAGGGCCACAAGCAAGGCAGTCATTTTTCCAGGGAGATACATTTCTTAAAACTCATTAAACGTGGAAAATATTTTATATTTCCCAAAGGTTTGGTAAAACAAAGGCAGAATTGAAGCTCAGATACTCATCTGAGGCCATAGATCCTGCAGACATCCCTTGGCACGGCCACACTGCCTCCATTGGGCTGACTCTCAATGAGCACAAAACTGGAAATCCTCTGATGTGCCAACACTCTGCATGCATTCCTCCATCTCAGCATTCCCCCAGCACTCCATGATTCATTTCCTCCACCCATCCTTCCTACATCCTCTCCATGTCCAGAGCCACCAGCAGAAACCATCCCACCCCACACTGCTCTGGGATGAGGATCTTCCTGCACAGAACCACATCTCTGATCAGCCCATGACCTCCCAGCCTCGGCCACCCACAGGACCTGGGCACCACCACGGCTTCCCCATGGCTTGGCCAGGGATGTTGGTCCCACTGGGACACCACATGCATGGGATGTGCCACTGGAAAGGGGGTTGAGGGCAATGCCACTGCATATATATACAGATCCTGCCATATATACGGATATCCACAGCCTGACCTGAGCGATCTGAGTACACTCTAACCCACACAGCTGGGAAGGAAGCACTTCTGCCTGCTTTGCAGAGGATTACACTACAGCGAGCACAAAGGAGCAGGAAATCCACCCACTGGGTGCACACATCCCAGGCTCGGGGTCTTTGCTTCAAACCTCACTTGTGCCATCGTTTTGCTCACACCACTGCAGCGCCAAAATCGGCAGCTGAGGGCCAAAACACAGAGAATGAGAGCAAAGGCTGTGCCCTGCAGCACCATCCATCACAGACAGCACTGCAGGGCTGGGAAAGGAGACGCGATGCGCACTCAGGGTTTGCAAGGAGCAATCCGGAACTCCCACCAGCAGCACTGCTCTGTGCTCGACGTTCTCAGCAGCACTTGGCAGCAGGACGCAGCTCCAGCAGCAGCCATGCAGTACTTACAGTGCAGGCAGGCCGGGTTCCCTGGATGCTGAGCCCAGTTGGTGCAGCAGCGGTGCGCGGCGCGGCGCTGCAGGCGGTACGGCTGTCTGTACCCGGCGTGGTACGTGGTCCTGTAACAGCAAACAGCAATGGGCAGTCAATCTGACATTCCCCCCCCCCCCACTCCACTGCTATGGGGTTCCTCAGAGCGCTGCAATGGGGCTGAGGGTGCCCTCCGCTGCTGGGATGGATCTGGAGCACAAATAAATACAAGCCGTGCTTTTTTCCCCCTGCTGTGCTTGCACAAACATCAGCATGGAGATAGAACTTCTGAAGCTTCGCTGGCAAAACATGAAAACTGCTCCAGCACAGCGAAAGCAGACAAACAACAATAAATATCTGGCGTGGACGCTGAAAATATTTATCCCAACTCATTCTGCCTGTTTGGTTCTGTCTGCACGTTTCTGCAAACAGAGCTGAGCAAGGGTGAACCGTTGCTCCCCATGAAGGAAACCCTCAGCATCCCTCTGTGCCAATCAGCAGATGGAGGCACAGCAGAGAGATGCAAAAGCAGATCCCAATTTCTCTACAAGCTGTCAGCAAATCCTGGAGTGGGGAACTGTGGTGGAGAAGCAGTGGGATTTACTGAAGGGCCGAGGGGACAGGTGGGAGCAGAGCCTTTGATGTCCTCTTAAAAGACAGATTCTGTTTGCTCCCTTATTACCATGACACAGATATCATCACGGCAGTAATTACAGCAATTACACGACCAGAAGAATTCCTAAACTGGAGACTGAAATGCTGCCTCTGGCCAAAGATGATTTGTTGGGATTATTGCTGCTATTGCATACAGGCTTGCAACCTGGTGGGGCCAAAAAGCGGGTGGGGGGCAGGAGGAGCTGTGGATATTGCAGCTGGGCTTCTGTACTCCAAGGAAGTTTTCCATAGCAACCAAATGATTAACAGCAAACTGTAATGCTTAATTGGAAAGAAAGGGCTGCCCTGCCCCTGGAATAACAGCAAAAGGGGGAAAAGAAAGAAACAACGGGAAGCAGGTGTGCAAAGTGCAGTGCAAAGCACAGGCGGGAGTTGAACTGTTTGCACAATCACTGCCTCTTGTGCTCAGAATAGCAGAAGAGCATCACTAGCTGGGTTTGCTACTGCTGTTTGGTATTTATATACATACACACACACACAGGTATACAAAACAAATTTGTGAGATCTCTGAAAAGACGACACACAAAACTTTAGTTCCTTAGTATAACAGGAATGAGCTGTTAAATGAAAGGCTACATTAAGCAGAGGTCCAGTTGTGCCTTCCTAAACTTGGGCCATGAGCAGACGACAACCTGACTGCCTTCCCTCCCATTCAGAACACTGCATTGCCTCCTGCAAGCAAAGACTGTGCAGATGTTCAAGTTTCTCTTTACCTCTCTGTGCTTTTGGAACACAGAAAGAAGCAGAAGCACAGCACAGCCCCTCACCCCCCTGCACCCTCAGCTCTGAAACGCAGCCCCCAACCCCAGGATGGCACCAGATGCTTTCTGCTACTCACATGTGGGGCTGCAGCTCAGTGCCAGCAGTAAGGGAAGAGATCCACAGTACAAGGATGAGCGCCAGCATGGGAGCCTCCATGGCAGCACCTCTGCAGCCTTACTGCTGGGGGTCACCAATGGAGCACATCCACCCCCCCCACCTCCCCCCCAGCTGCTTCCTCAGCTCAGTGCAGTCCATAGGAAGCTGTCACAGCACGTGTCAGCGCTGAGTGGGAGCCAACAGCAAACCTGGCTTCTGATGCTGCAGGGAATAACAATGACTTCTCCTCCTGGCAGCTGCTTCCTGACATGATGTGAACCTGTGGGGGTTTCACAGAGCTGGGTCCTGTCCCACTGTGCAGCCCCATGAGGTTGGGGGGGTGCTGACCTGTTTCCCCCCAGCTCAGCTCCTCACACTCAATGCTTGCTCCTTTCTCTCTGTGCTGAGGGGCAGAAATCCCTCCCACAGCTGTGCCCGGCCGCACCAGAGGAGGGGGAAGACCTGCAGAACAGCAGCAGAAATAACGTTGGCTTTTTTTCCCCTCAGGAAACAGTTCTTATGCAGTAGCCAAAGTCAGCTCCCAGATACCCCTTTCCAACATACCAGGAGGGATTTCACTGAGATTTTGTCTTCCAGTGGACTGTAACAGAAAACAATCCATCCCTGCCCAAGGAGACTCTGTAAAGCTGGGGAGAAGGTGCAGAACCACAGTGCAAAATGAGCAGTTCTGGAGGAGCTGGGGGATAGGATGGGAATGCTGCCGGCCTTCTCCTCCCACAGTACTCGTTCTGCAGGGAAAAGCAGGAGGAGCTGATGGGGATTTGCTGGAGGTGAGCCTTCCCAGCTCCATCAGAGTCCATGGAATCATTAAGTCTGGAAAAGACCTCTAAAACCATCGGGTCCATCCCCACAGGAGCACAGCGAGCTGGAAGCCGGGACAGCAGGACGGGACAGGGAGCAGCAGGGAGAACATGAACGGGGAGAGAGGACGGCCGCGTGAGGCGCGAGGTGAGGCGGCCCTCAGCACACAGAGCGGTATGGAGGAGCATCACAGCTGCGCCCGATCGCAGCCACGCGAGCCCTTCGGTCAGGCACGAGGGAGGGAGCTCGTGCGGGCATCGGACGGGAGGAGAAGAGCGGCGCCGGCAGCGGCAGCAGCTGCGCTTTGAGCGGCTTTTTGCACACGACGGGATCCGCACGAGAGCTGGGAACCCGAACCCAGCGCTGCTGCAGCGGCAGCTCCGCACCCTGCAACCCGCGAGCCGCACGAAGCCACGCGCCGCCCGCTCCGTCGAACCCCGCAGCGCTCTCCCATCCCATCCCATCCCATCCCATCCCATCCCATCCCATCCCATCCCATCCCATCCCATCCCATCCCATCCCATCCCATCCCATCCCATTCCCTCCCCTCCCCGATGCGGGGCGGTGCGGTGCGGCTCGGCCCCTCCCGCTGCCCGCCCCGGAAGGCGGCGGAGCTCCGTTCGGCGCATCCCGGCCCTTCTCGCCGCGATGCTGCAGCTCCGCGATCCGGAGGAGGGCGGCCCGGAGGACGAGGAGGCGGCGGCGGCGGCGGCGGCGGGGGGGTCGGCGGCGCTGTTGGTGCCCGGGGGTCCCGAGCCGCCCTTCTCCGCCGCCCCCCCGCGGCAGAAGCTGCGGCCGCTGAACGTGCGCACCGCCAGCCGCGCCGGCCGCCTGAAGGAATACTTCGTGTTCCGGGTACGGCCCGGCTCGGCCCGCCTCGCCCCGGCCCGTTCGCCCAGCTGTCCGCTCACCTCTCGCTTTCTTCCCCCCCCCACCCCGCAGCCCGGCACCATCGAGCAGGCGGTCAGCGAGATCCGCGCCGTCGTGATGCCCACGGAGGACGGCGACGTGGAGAGCGTGTGGCTGCTGACCGAGTGAGTACCGCGGCCGTAGCGGTGGAAAAGGCGCTGCTCTCTTCTGCGTGCACAGACGCAGTTAATAATTTACCAGCAGTTATGTTTTCTATGCTGTGCCATTTCTGAGCCGGGATGTTCAACCTCTTCTCAAGGCCTGGTGGTGGGAAGCGAAGGCTATGATGGAAAACAGGGCAGTGCCGAGGCTTGGCTCTGCTCTCCGTCGCAGCCCTGCTAGCAGACAAGCTGTTACATGTTTCCAGGCAGCTAAAGCTCCATTTTCTGTTTCCTTACCAGAATCGACCACTGGAACAACGAGAAGGAGCGCCTCGTGCTCATCACCGACCGGTCCCTTCTCATCTGCAAATACGACTTTGTGGGCCTGCAGTGCCAGCACGTCACCAGGATTGCGCTCAATGCCATCGATACCATCTCTGTAGGAGAGTTTGAGTTCCCACCTAAATCTCTGAACAAGTAAGTTGATGCAGTCCCAGTTCAGTCCCGTGGCTGTTGATGCACACAGTTTGTGCTGGCAGCCTTTGCCCTGGGACAAAGCACGAGAGCTTTTTCTATTGCTGCTTGTCACCGACTTTGTTTACAGTTATTCAAACTCCATCAGATGATAAAGGAGCTTGCTGTCTTGCTTGGACTAGCTACAAACCAAGTACCACAGCTACTGGCTTTAAGGAGGCCTTTTTCAGACCTCTAATGGAGGCCATCCCATATTAACCCCGCTGTCTTCAACACCAGGAGAGAAGGAGTTGGCATCCGCATCCAGTGGGACAAGAGGAGCCGTGCGTCCTTCATCAACAGATGGAACCCGTGGTCCACCAACGTCCCGTATGCCACCTTCACTGAGCACCCGATGGCAGATGCTGATGAGAAGGTTGCATCCCTCTGCCTGGTAAGGGAATCACTTCTGCTGGTCTAGAATTCTAGATGGCCTTTGCTATTGCAGGCTGGGTGCTGCTTAGAGTGGGTAAATCAGACAGAAACAGTTAAATCCAACACACGGTCGCAAGCTGCATCTTCCTGTTCTCTGCATCTCAGCTTTGAAGGGCAGCTGAATCAGTGTTTGCCAGCTGGTTTACTCAGAAAGGAAGCTAAGCCTTTCAGAAGTGCAGTCCTGTAAAACCCAAAAGAAAATGGATCTTGATGCCATTCCTGCTTTCATTTACCTGGCAGGCAAAGGGCTGACTTTTGTCTGGCACTTTCACCAGCTAATTAAACACATAACATAGCTGCTAACACAAACCTTCACTTGGTAGCTCTCCTTTTCTTTCAGTGGTTGCTCTCCTCAGATTTGCACTTTGTAATAGAACATTACAGCAATTTAACTTCAGCACTAGTGTTAATGGCAGAAAAATAAGATGGCTACTGATAGCTTGTTTGTGTACATATCTAGCCACTGTTTGCTTGTAAACAGTGCTGTATGACATTAGTTGTAATTATCAGAATGTAAAGTTTATTATGGAATGTGAGATCCACAGCAATGAGAGCTTTAGTGTTGACCCTTTACACTTCTAGCAACTGTTTCCCTATGAAAGCAGAGGGATTTGTAACACAATGAGGAAAACATCACAGTGATTATTATTTTTTTTAATCTTTCAGTTGGAAAACTTTAAAACTCAGCTCATCCAGGCCGTGAAGAAAGCTCACAAGGAGTGGCCATTGCCAGGAAGGGCCAATGGGGTCCTGGTGCTGGAGCGGCCTCTTCTGATTGAGACTTACGTGGGATTGATGTCCTTCATCAACAACGAGGCCAAGCTTGGCTACTCCATGACAAGAGGCAAAATTGGGTTTTAAAATGCACAGCATTTGGTCTTTTTAAAGGGAAAGTGATTTTATGCTAGGCTCCTGGGGAGAAGACCCTGCGTGGCAGAATATTTGGTAAGCAAAGCAATTACAGGAAGGAAAGGGGGTGGGTGCAGAACCAGCAGTTCACAGGAGGCCCTGGTTGTTATGGAGAGGAGAACGCACGATGCAGAGTGAGCTGAAGCAGACACACAGTGGTGTCATGCCTGTATTTTGTAGCTAACTAACAGCCCTTACACAGGGCCAGCAAGCAGTGCTGTTTTCTCTTCCATTTCTAACTGCACATTCTTCCCTGTTAATCTGTGCAATCAGTATCTGCTGCAAACAATGTCCAAGATACTGTGCCATATGACAGTTGTGCCCTAAATCACGTGGTGTGCTTGGGATTGATCTGTATTGCTTAAAGAGGTTTCCGTGTCTCCCAGTTACAGTGATCTTAGCATATTGATGACTGACTGACACAGCTTTCAGGACTCATAGCAGGCATTCTTTAGCAAAAGAGCCAGCACATCTTGTTACAGCTGTACTGCTACATGTGCTCAGAAGCAGGGAACGTGAACTATTTCTTTGTCAAAAGGCACATGGCTGAACATACATTACTAGCTTTTTGTAAAAGTAGCTCCTTCTCTCAACTGAATCTGACTTGCCATTTCGTACCATCTTTTGCTGTAGCCATAAAGACTGTCTGAGAGTGTTGCCAAAAGCACTGCAAACTTTTGCCTTCAGAACTGTTATTTGTAGGAATGGTTTTAAGAATAACCCTACTTTGATCACATTTATATTCATAGCAATTTTCTTAAATCCACTCTAGTTTGGCACAGCAGCAGCACAGGACCTCCTAACAGAGACAGACAGAACTTTAAGCAGTTTATGTCAATCTTGATTTATACATTCTTACATTTAACCTCATACAAGCCTCCAGTACTGAATTTCAGAAGCAGGGGAGAGATACTATAACCACAAGTGCTCCTGAGGTTACTGTAACAAGCTTTGTCATTGTCTGTGATCTACAAATATGGTTTTATGGGAATATTTGTCTGCACAGCTGCAATGCTGAATAAATACTGTGCTGCAGTAGCTTTTTGAGTTTGATCTGTGTTTCTGAAACTTACACAAAGCTGAAACAGTGGAATGCAACAAGTGGCATGCACCTCTCACTGCATTCTCTAAGGTATCTGCTTCATTGTTACCTTTCAGTTAAGTTAAACTTAGTCTTTATTCATTTTGCAGAGACTGAGGCTGTCAAATTAATGGCATTTTTTTTAGTTCCATTCACACTATGTTTGTAATTATCAAAATATTTATTGGAAATTATCAAATTTAAATAATATCTATACATTATGTACATTCAGCTACAATGTTAGAAAAAACACTCCATAGTTCACAGAATCAGCAAGAAAGTTCAATTACATCAAAACTGAAGTCTTGAAATCCAGACTTTGTTTTCCACACTTTAGATGCAATGTCATTCAGATACACTCACAGCACCTTATGGATTGGAGTTTGATTATGCTCCTTCAAATAAATAATTTATAAATAGAAACACTTCAGATTGGAGTTTGACCCCTTTCCTCATTCTTCCTCAGATTTGAGAGCATTTCAATGCAACTGAGAGTTATTTCACTTCTTCTCTTTCTAAGTAACACACACAAAAGTTATCCTTACTCAGAAGTGCCATGGAATCTCCACTAGGATGCCAGCAGAGGGAAACAATCTGGAAATCACCTACAAAAACAGCAAGAAGCATCTCCTTATTCCAGTCACTTTTCCTAGGTAAACCACATGCACTGCAAAAAAAAAAAAAACACCACCCCTCCCACCTTAGAAGCTTTAAAATAGGGAGTCTGATTTTGTTACTGCTGCAGTAGGGACAATCTGTACAGTAGAGAAAAGTGCAAATAATCTGCAGTCTTTTTCTGAAAGATGGAAAGACCTGTCTTTAAGAAGCTGTAAGCCACAGCTAAACCTTCACTTAATTTGGTACAAGCATTATTCTAAGTGGAAATAAAAAGCTGATGATGGCTTGCAGAGGGTATTGTACCTTCTTTACCTTCTGTTGGAACTTGTACTGACACACATCCAGCTGGGGACCATAGGTAGACTTTGCTGTTTCCTGTACATACAGCAAGTCGAGGTTGTCGTGGATCCCACTGGAAGGACTGGATGGCACACAGCTGCTCTAACACTACAAACAGTTTCAGTTTTTGAATGTCCCAGATCCAGACAGCATTAGGAATGTTATCTGACAGAAAGAGAAAGGAAATCATTCGAATACCTGAAGGAAAAACAGGCTTCACAGCCTCTTTAGAAGAACTCAGTTTGTCTTCCAGCCTCCACTGTTTTTTACTGAACTATTTACAGTTATGCTGATGTTAATGGGCTCTGCCTCTGAACCACAGCTTTTGCATCCTGACATAAACAGCCCTCAGGCCTGTCAAAGGGAAAACCTGAATGTTAATCCCATGATCATCTGTGTTAATCAGAAGCCCCACTACAACAGGCTGTGAAGAACTCTGCCTTCCAAGAGACACACACTGAAAATGGAGCAGGAAGGAATTGTGAGCTTCCTTTTCCAATCCACTGGCTTCATATATATGTAAAGTATGAAGAGCAGGTTATTGTTATTAAATATAAAGCCAAACTCAGGGTAAAGCACACACAACAAAAAGGTTCCTCCTTTAATAGAGGACAGTAGGAACTTACCATTTTTGGTTGCCAGGAAACAGTTATCAGGACTGAATGCCAACATCCCAATCCCCATTTTGGGATTAGCCCTATCAGCAACTGGTTTGATGTACTGGAAAGAGACTGGCACCTGGGAAATGTCATCTGGAATTAGAAATAAAAGTATCCTTTTATTATCTGTTTTAAGCAAGCCTGAATGGACAAAGCAGTCAATTCCAGCTGCTAAGAACAGGACAGTGATTTATTCTTCTGCAAGATGCTCCAATCAGAAACCAATAGTGCTGTTTGCTTTTTTTTTTTTTTAAACATATAACATCTTTCCATGAACAGCTTTCTATTCTTACTCTCCTACAAAAACCAAAAAGGACTGGTGATCCCACATCTGAGATTAAACTATGAAAAATAGGTAAGATCAAGTTTTCCACCATCTTTTAACTTGTATTCCAAACAATTACCAATGCAAGGCAAAGGTGAATTACTGTTACAATACCACAAAGAGAGAGTAAAAACAGTAGAAAAATACTAATCATGCATTGTTTCCCACTAGTTTAATATTTCTGAGTCTCTTCTAAAACAAATAGCAAGACTAACACCTTCTGATGTTATTTTATAAGCCATTGGAACTGCCACATGCTGTAAGATTCTTAATTGCTAATCAGGTGCTGCAGTTAAAGTAACTCCAAGGCATGAGACAATATTGCATAGGTTTCTGCAAACTAGAAAAAACACACAGTGTTCAGATAATTTTTCTAAGCCAGCTGAAGACTGAGATCTGTATTTCTATACTGTTATTTCTCCTATGCCCAAGCAATTACAGTTCTCTTGTACAACATCCCACTGTTCTTTAGCGTGCCTTTGGAGTGCACACAGACTCTAGCAGGGTGCTTACTGCCCTGGAGCTCTTCAGTTAACTCAGGAGAGGAGCAGAGCACCCAGAGGATCCATTCCAATATCAGCATTTACGTAACATTTATTTATAGAATGATTTCAGCTGGCAAGCTCAAGTGTCTTACTTTACTAAACCTTGGCTTACATTTACTTTGTGTGCTGAAGACAGAACTAGCCAATGCTCTTGTCGGAGGGAAAGAAAATCTCTCTGTTTCAACAGATGGGGATTTCTCCACTTCTTTATACACAATCTACAAAGAAACAAGTGACAGTTCTAAGAAGGGCCTAGGAGAGTTTGAACTTGGGCTATTAATAAATCATTCACATCCCACTAACTCAAGAGTTATACACCATATTTTCAGGTGTATTACATCTCAGCATGCCCAGTTCATCACTGAAGGAGAGGGGCTTCAAGTAGGCAAATACTGAATCCTGTATTCTGAATTATTTGCTTATTGGAACCGTGATCAAGAAAACTTTTCTGACAGATAAATGCATCTTGAAGTCCACGAAGCATGAGTCCACCTCATTTAATATTTCTGAAACCTACAGTGCCAGTGCAATAAATTATTTCATTATAATGGAAACATAAAATCATTTGTTTAAAAAATGAATCTTTATTCTTAATATTACATAAATAAACACAAAGTGCAACGCTGCAGAAGCAAAAATATTTTAACAGCATGTCTATAACTTCCTATCCCCTAACAGGATAAAAAATGCCAACTGGAATTCTTCTCTGTGCAGTAGAGACTAGCAGAGTTACTTCCATTTGTCTTCCATTACACGTTCTATATTTCACAGGAAAAGAAAAGGTCATTTTTCAATTAAGAAAAGTTCTGCTGAGGTGTGGTCAGTGGATCATGATCTACATCCTCAAATCTCTAAGGCAGTCACCACCTACAGTAAGATACGCTGGCATGTGGCAGCAGTCCTTGGAGAACCTACTAATGCTTTTACTGAATCATGTGTGTATCCCAGAAACTTTATTTTTCCCTTACAATTTCAACTATTCAAGAAGTTCCCCAAGCACTATCTAGAGCTTAGGAGGGGAAAAAAGTAAAACCTCCAGGATGAAGTGGATTTACTAACATCTTTGGAAACAAACAGCCACACCAAGAAAGTGCTGATAATGATTCAGCAGTTTGGATCCATACTTACAGTCTTTGTGTTAGTAACAGTTGCTGGATGTTCAAACTCTGTGATCTTTTTCCACGTTACATGGTTCAAGATACGCACCTAATTCAAGAAGATATTTCAAGACAGAGTGGTTATGACACAATTCTTCAAGTGATTTAGATAGGTTTATTTTCTCTTTTCTATTTCTTACCTTTTCATCATAGCTGCCAATTGCCAAAAATTGACTGCTGGGACTCCAGGCAATGGATTTTATGCCTAACGACCATTCATAAGCCTGATATGTGGACAGCAGTCTGCCATCAAGGGAGTACAGCAATATTTTGTACTGAAACAAATTGATTATTTGGTTTGGTCCTATTGCCCACAACTCCACAGCCATCAGAAGACACTTTGCACAAAAGATAACATTTACATATTCCTAACTAACTTTTTGGGTTACTTAAATTCTCACGCAATATAAAGAATAATTCTTTCCTCATTTATCTGAATAGCAGCTTCCACAATGTTTACAATCAAAACTACAAATATATTTTTATATAAGTTAGATGTTAATAAGCTATTTCATCGTCACTAAGGACCTACATAAGTTTGACATACTTATTAGGATGCCCATTACCTCCATAAGTGTAATATTCTGAAATGTTTCCTTGGAGTTCAGCTTATCATACTTTTGTTTAGAGATGTAACACCACGTTTTATTTTAGTTATTGCTTCATACATGACAGCTGTAAAAAACAACTTAAATTCTAAAATCATGTTTCTCCTCATACCTCAAGACATGTATCCCACACTGCCAGAACACAGCCATTGGGAGCCCACTCAATCCCAAACAGATCTTGTGTTTCAGTGTCAAAATGCTGCCCCCAGAAGAGAAAAACATCATTTGAAGCATAACACTAACAAATGTAATCCTCAGTTTCACCCTTCCAAATGCTACCACAAATATAGCAGTCTTTCATATGCCAGCCCAGAAATGTATGGTTTACTGTCACTAAAGAGAATAATTCTTAGTTTACATGAGGGGTTGTTTGTTGTTTTTTTCTTTACACAGCTTCCTCAACAGAACCCCCCTGCTATGGAAGTATGCTGCAGGCCAGCAAAGGAGCCACATGCTGGCTAGAAAATACACTGGCAAATCTAAAACCAGAGTAGTAAAGTGATGGTGTTTAAAGTAGTATGCAACAGATGCTTGTAACCTCTTCAGAAGCAGGGGAAGGCAGAGACACTTCTTACCCTCAGCAGCTGCCAGTTACTGCACACAAAGAGGCTGACAAAGTCCTTGCAGTCACGTCTTTCTGCTACTGCCATATAGCGGCCATCCTTGGTGAAAGCTATTCCTGCCAGTGGGACAGAAAGCTAAGTCAGAACATGGCAGAGCAACTGATGATTGGTCAAAAAAAGCAGATGAAACAGTTAATTTTGTTTAGCTGTGCAAGTTAGTCATGCAGCTACTGGCATCCCATTAAATTCAAAGTGTCAGTCCCCATCCTCTCTCTTATTTTCTATGTTGCCATCATCTCATATGAGGTATTGCTGATACAAACCTCAGGCAGCAAATTGCTAACTGCAGTTCTGTCAGGAGCCACCCTCTTTTCAAGTGACAGATAATGAGGAAAAGCACTTTAGATTTGTGCTTTTCATCACCAACATATTCAGCTTAATAACACCTCACAGGACCCATCAGAGAGGGAGCACAACAGAAAGACATGTAGAACAGGCACACAAATTGCTTAAACTTCTTCTGTGCAAGGGCTGAAAACTCAGATCCTAGGGCAGCAGTCACAGCACGTGGCACCCAGGTACCCAACACAGTGAAATGCATCCCTGTGGAAATTGGTGACACTTACCTTGCTGACAAGCTTTGGGATACTTGATGTAAGATACAGATTTTGTACACAAGGACCACACAGTTATCCGCAGCTGTTGAGAAAGACAAAGAAGTATTTGCTTATTTTTGTAGATTAAAAAAGTTAGTACATACTCCCCCCAACCCCAAAACCTAGTTCAACAATGCAAAGTAGATTCAATGGTTTAATTAAGTTTTGCAGTTATTCTGCATAGCACAAAGCTGTAAGAAAATCCGGAAGGAATTCTCTCTGCACTCTCTTCAGTGAGCAAGGATACTTATTTCTAATTAATGTTACAGGAACACTGAAGGCTCCCAAGAGGTACAGGTGCAGAACACCAAGATGGACAACAGCACTTGACTGATACTGAAGATAGAGATGTACTCAGTGTGTAGCTGGGTTCACGCTCATAACATGTTGCCAATATACTTTTCAGCTGGAAAAATAACTTCATCACAAAACATGGGAAAGAGATGAGAAATCACTGCAACTCAAGAACTGTGTATCTTAAGCTACTATGTGTAAAACCAGATTTATTTCTTAAGTTCTAACCACATGCTCAGCTGTGGTGCTGATTTGCACTTCGTTCTTCCCTCCTCAGCCACCCACAAGAAGGCAACATTAAGAACTACTGAGAGAATTAGAATTAAAAGACAAGCAACAGCAAGGCATTAAACGCCATATCTGCGGTATTTCTGGAGCCTTGTGCACCCACAGAACATGAAAACTGCAAAGAAGGCAGTCAGCTGCAAAACAAGCCCCTTCACAGCTCGTCAAGGTCACAGCCTGCATTCTGGAAGCTCTGCGTTGCCATCTGCAGATTATTCAATTAAAAACAAATACTTACTCTCCCTTAGCAACGGCAGCCACACCAGACATATGTGCATTAATCAGTATGTCATGTGAACCTTTGCATTTATATCTGGAGCAAGGAATGTTTCCAGGGTATGTTTTTCATCCTATGTTTTCCTGTATTTTTATTGCACCAAGGTAAGAGATTCTAGATAAAGATTCTAGATAAGACACAGGTAAAACTATTTTTGCAATTAAGATCCACGGGCATAAAACCATCTTTCCCAAGACTACTGAACAACATTAATTCTGTTTCACTACATCAGTATAACTTTAGCACCATCTACCATTCAATCACCCACCTACATCCAACACAGATGAATTACCAGCATGGTGGGAAAAAGTTTCTGCTGCTCTTTTTCTTGTGTTTGTCCTCAATAAACATTTTCCTTTCTCTGAAGCAATTGGTACAATTCAGTGGTGAGAAGTGACCCCAATGAAGCATCCTGTCTGCTTGTTCTTACCTGGTAACACTGGAGCCTGTGCACTGCAGCAGACTTTAGAGGCTTTTTTTTTTTTCACTGCTAACATGAATCATGCTTTGATATTGTGTTTAAACCAAGCTACAGATTCCTAACACTGCCCCTTCTCCAAAAATGTGAAGAACAAAAGCAAAAGAGCATCATGAGCTGTTTTTACTAATTTTTAATATATATTTAAGAAACTTAAGAGACTTGAAAAGACCACACACAAAACTGCTGTTTTAAAATGTAACAGGAAAGAGCAACGACCATATCACATTCCAGTCTTCTTATGTCCAAAGTTTTAAAAAGCACAATTGGACTACTGTTTAATGCAGCCTTTATCATCTCTTCCTTTATTTAACAGCTATGAAATTACAGCTAGACATCTATAGTGCCACCTTAAAGTTTAAGGGATCCCAGTGGAATCTGCAAGATGAACACCATTAATCAAGTTTTATCATTGCAACTGCTCACTTCCGGACATATAAAAATACAGCATTGTTAGTCTGCTCTTCATGCAAGATTTACTTTAAAAATACCAACACAATGCCTACTCACATTCTTCTATAGCAACTGCAATAGTGATATGCTGCTTGCTCCTATTAATTGCAGTGTTAAATGTACTTGCTGCTGTTCCTCCCTTGACCAAAACAAGCAGCACACACAACACACATTCTACAGCCACTTAATACAAGCTTAGCAGCTGCAAGCTTTGAATGCTGAGGTCTGGATTGTCATTTTTCCTGACAAAGGCATCCAAGTTCACACTTGTGTTACCACTTGGCTCCAGTCAACTCACCTGGCTGCTGCGTGTCACAGGCACTACTACTCCAAACCATACAGGCTGGCTCCAAGGCTTAGAAAAGGCAAAGCCTTACTGCTGGAGCACATAGGAAGAGGGGAGTCTCTCAGTGAGAAGCAGTACAGGGCATGCAGGGCTCCTACTGTTACCTCTGCCTTGCCTGAGACTCAAACAACTAAGCTGGAGAACACGTGGAAGTTCTGCTGTAACTCCATCACATCCTCCAGTCCAAGGCACACAACACAACCTAAAGAGTCTGGGACTGGTATTAGAAACTTATGAAAGCAAAGTGTTTTGATCTCTAAAATTAGGATTCTTTTCAGTTGTTCGATCTGTCTACAGTAAAAAAGTTTCTCTAAACTGGCAAGTTACAGTGTGTACTTCATCTATGGTTCTCATATCTACCTTACACAGGCTAACAATGCTTACAATTAAACATGAGGAAAAAGGGAGACCCTTCACCTTCTCAGATGGAACTGAAAAATTATTCCACAATCCTACCCACGCTGCCAGTGAAACCTGGCCTAAGGAGGATTATTTCACAGCTAGCAGAGATAACTGAGAGACAGAAACAAAATGCAGAGGATGTAAAAAGAAAGCCAAACATGCTTTAGAAAAAGCACAATAAACTGTGTTGTTCCTATTTACTTTTTTTTTCCAGAGTTTGTGGGGAAGGAACAACAGCTTTCACAGCAGTACAGCTTGTGGTCAGCTCAGAACATGGCAGGCATTTCTTACTGCCCATTTTGAGGGTACTTTCTCTTTCCTTACCATAAGTTCCTAGATGAACTGGAGTTGTCAAACCCAAATCCTAACAATAATGGTGTCTGAGAAGTTTTCAGCTGTTGTTTTGCAGTGGAAAAAAAACAAACCAAAAGCAGAAGCATTTTTAAAATAGCCTAAAAACAGCTGAGAAAAAAAAAGCATTTAGATGGTAACGTGATAAACAGTCTGCAGTGCTGGGTTCAGGACTACATCCAATGTTGACAGCTATAGGCAGGTGTAAGACTGGTGATTTTCAATAGATAAAAACACACTTTTAAACAACCTTGCATCTCAAATGACTGTCAACTTTTGTCCCAGACTTGACTGGGTCACAAAGCCTCCTTACATAGCACTGTCTGTCAGCACCGGATTTCAGAAGATTATTCAGAGCGCATTCCTCGACAGAAAGCATTTTTCAACCAACGCAGCCATTTACAGTTACTAAGGATTAGCTCCAATATACACAGAAACACACACATTTTTTTCCTCCCACTGTAGCTCTAAGGAAGCTTCTTAATGCTTCAGTACTAAAGTGGAACTAGAGAAACAACAATGCATGAAATTTCGAAGTATAGGCCTTAAGAGAAATGCTCCAGAACAATGCTGATGATCTCCAACCACCTATCACAAAACTTCCAAGTCCGGAATAAATTCCATTTGCTTTCCTTACATCTTTTATCTGTGGCTCTTGTTTAAACTCTACATGTCTGTCATCCCAAACTTTGTGTGGGAAAGAGGAACGATACCTGGTATGAAATCTTCCCCAGGACAAACTGATAACATGGACTCCTCCAGCAAGCAGCCTGCTGTGCTAGATACACTACGGAGTGTTTTCAGCAGCAGAGGAAGCACCTGCTACAAAATACAGTAGCAAACAATAGCTATGGGACAAACTGCTTTCCAGGGCACTACACAAATCAACAGCACTGACATACTCCAACTTTTTCAGATTCCAGTCTTCTTTGAGGGAAAGAACAGAGCCTGTGTATGCTTCTGGTTATCAGACCATACCACTTAGTTGCCTTATGTACCACACTGTTTACTGGGGTGTTTATGTAAAGATTTAGATGGTTATCTGTACCATTCTACATTACTACACCCTGTGTAATAATTTTAGGACTCAGGAGACCTACAGTGATACAGAATTGTCTGCAGCAAGATGACCACATCTGCATATTTACACTAACATTAAAAATTAAATACCCTGGGAGCATCACTCATCTCAAAAGGCAACTGAGTCAAAATGGATTTCAGAACGCGTCAGAATTCTCGTGCACTTCTCTTCAGTTAGAATCTGCAGTGGTCACATTAAAAACAGAAAACATAACATCATTCACTATAGATGTTATGTAAAAATGTAAAGATGTTACTGCAAAAAATCTGACCACAAGTTAGCCAATGAATACGTTCCCTGTTGCACTAATAAGCATGGACTGCTAGAAATAAATTAGTATAACCATATGCTTAAAGAAGTCTCTATTAGAAATTACTTCAATTTGCAAGCTTACAATGGAGCTCATATGTTAACTTGAAGAATTACAAGCATGAGTAATTAGTTGGTGCTGTTTGAAAATGTCAAGCTACCAGAGCCAAACTGCACCGGTTGACAGGGAACCAAAAGCCCCCCCCAGGCAATCCCCAAACTTCATAGCACACATAATACACCAATATTAAGTATCTTGACAGTTTCTGCCCCGAGCACTGCTAACGCCTGTCCCACCAGACCATGGCTTTACATGCTATAGAGTAAACACAACTCAGACATCGGCATTACCCAGGCAGCTGTCTGACAAAGCTAATTTAGCAACCTGTTTACAGCTGGAAAGAAAACTTATCCCAACACAGATGCCAACTTGGCAAAGGCTTAATGAAATCCTCTAAGGTCAAACCAAGTTCTGTTGGGAGGTAATAAATACTTGCTAGTCCACCCCCACATGAATGTGCCATAAGAAACTCATTTGTAGCACATAACACCAGCCTTCAGTTTGGGTTACGGGGACAACAACACTCCTGCCTGACTGCCAGGCATGTCTTCACTGACTTAGAGTTGTAGCTCTGGACTCACGTTTATTTTAATCACTATCAAGGTGATTGCTGCTGGACAAACTCAGGTTTAAATTAATCACTCCACAAAATCCACGATCTAAAAAGTTGAGGGGAAGTGGAAGGAGACTGCTTGACAGGCAGAATATCCCTGCCTCAGCAAGCACTGAAAATCCTTGCCAGGGAATTCCACCCTGTATACATGTTTCCTCACAGGTTCCCTTGAGAGCATCAGTATTTACACTAACTCCAGTATGCACACACAGATGACAAGCCCCCCATCTGTATCCCATTGATTGATATTTGGATGGAAAAAAGGGAAATCTTGCAGTGTAACACCCAAACTCAGGGCAACAACGCATCATTTAAAATCCAACTAGTTCTGAAAAAGTCAGATATATTAAACAGAAAAGTTTCTCACATGTGGTTCCCAGCTATTTTCCGGCCATTCATTGTACTGAACTGCATCAATCATCAGCTAAAAAGGTGGAGAGTCAGACTTCCACATGCCTTCCAACATGTCCTCAGTGTACAGCACACACTGACTGATCTGGGCTCTACACCTTAACGCAGATTCCAGAACACAGCTCTTAAGTGCTTACATATGTTTTAATTCAAGTTTCACAAGTGCTTCTACCAGCAGTCATCTGATTATCATATGTACCATCGAGCACTTCTGTGAGCATTTCCCAGTTAATCTAAGACTATGTTTTTTTTTTTTAATTCAAAAGCCATTCTTGGATGTTTTTAGATTTCCCTGAGCTACCAACACATTTGGTTACCAAAACTGCTTTCATAAATGGAAGTTATTCCTACAGCTAAGCACACAATTTTATCTAAGTTAAGAGTCTATTTTCTATCTTACCAAACTCCAGAGAATAAAATGTTAACACAGTAACATCTGAACTGAAACTAATGTAGGTTACATCTGGGAACACAGGAAAACTACACCACCACTACAGCTTTAAGAACTTCAGGTTATTTTAAGAGACAAAGGGCAGACAGTAACATCTGATACCATGGAGAGTAATCATGACTTCACACTTACATGAAACTCTGTTGTATTGAGAATGTGACGACCATCCGGACTCCAACATGAAGCCACCAATCCTGCTGACCCTTCATCTATCTTACAGTGCCAGTCTGGCTGCTCCAAGGACCAGACCTACATCAGGAAGGAAGGAAAACAAGCAGGCAGTGTACCAAACAAACAGCTCATCAAAACCTCTTCTTGCAAGAATACACTTCAGCTGAGAAGAAGTTCCTGCATCACCGACCAGAGAGGGCAAGAAACCTCTGAAAGCCGTGGCCATGAAGGACTGGCGTTGGATTCCGCTACAAAAGTAAGCCTCATAGCTCTGTGTGTTAATACAAATTGTAAAATAAGCAAAAATATTTGACAAATATTCTGAATATAACCAGCAATTGAAAAAAACATGCTTTAGACCATTTGGCAAGTTTGCATGTATTTGTTTCCTGCTGAAATAAGAAAATTCTAGGATACTTTCTAGCTTCGGTTTAAATTAGTTTACTATGTATTTTCATTTTAAGTTCGTTTAGAAACTAAGAAGTAGGTCACAGCTTTGTAAGCATGTTGCACCTCAAACCACACATTATCAATAACATTTGCTTTAGCAAAAGCACTGAACTGGTGACTGCTGTTCACACTCACACAACACACAGGACTACAACAGGACTCTGTTTGGGTCCTTACCTGAACAATCCCTCGCTTGTACATGGCACACAATATGAAAAGAGAATCAGACGACCATTCTATGTACTGAATCTGGTCCAGGCAAGTGTACAGCTGAAGGATCTGGAGGGTGTTCACATCCCGAATGATCAGCCGGTACTGCACACAGGAAGCCTGAGCACAAGCAGGAACACAGCTGGGTTGGTCCATCAGCCCCGGACTTGAGAAGCTCGATGTACTGCACCCCACAGCGCTGTGCTGTGGGCAGCATTCACCCTTAGGAAGGCTTCACGCAAGTTGTGCTCTAACACAAACAATGGTTTAAGCCAGTAGGGGGGCCTATAGTCATTTAAAACCCGAGCTCATTAGTTCTATGGCTGCTTGCTAGGCACGACTAAGCCTACTCCTCCAAAACACGCTCCCTCGTCCCGTCGGAACGCCATTAACCCTTTAAGCGCCAGTAACTGAGCGCTGTGCTGACCGCAACCCGCGCCGTTACAACCGACCGGACGGACCGACCGACCCGCACGGCTCCCTGCAGGCCCGTGGCCGTGCGGCACAGCCACTCTCCTCGTAAACCCCCACGGGAACGGCACCGCACCGCCCGGAGCCCGTCCCAGCAGGAGGAACCGAGGCCTGCTCCCGCTCAGCTCCCGGCCGCCACCACGCGGCCCACGGGCGACCACCGCCCGGTAACGCCCGGCTCCTCCGCAGGGCCCCGTCCCGCCCCTCAGCCCCGCTCTCACCAAGCACTTCCCGTCGGGAGAGAACCTGCCGAGCAGCCCGGAGAGCTTGAACAGCTCCGAGAAGTCCATGGCACCGCCCGGACCCGCACCGGGAGCGGCACCGATTCAAACCCGCCCGCTCCGCCCGCCGCGCCCCGGCCCGCACCTCAGGGCGGAAGCGGGCGGAAAGGGCGGGAGCTTCCGGTCGGGATAGCCAATCAGAGCGGGGGGCGCCGCGCGGCACGCCGGGAGTCGTAGTCCCGGGTGGGTGCCGCGGGCCATTTCTCTGTCAGGGAGCGCCCGGCGGCGGGAAGTCCCCGCGAGTGAGAAATTATTATGGAAATGAGCTGCGTAATGAGAGCGGCTCGTTCCCAGCGCGGGCTCCGCGCCCTGCAGCCCGCCAAAGTCACCGGCGCCGTTCCCTCATTAGCGGACTTCCCTCTAATTTGATTGTCAGACGTTTCGGGGCGGCAGCGTGCCGCGGCCTGCGCCAGGTCACACTTCCCGCTTCACGGATAATTGCTGATGGAAATGAAAGGCCGAGAGATGCAGATGAGGCGCACCGGTACAGGGAGGGCTTAGAAATAAAAGATCCTAAAGCTTGATGAGAGAAAGAGCCACGAAGGGTTTTGGGGGGGCTGGGGGGGAGCAGCCCAGACCCTCTGCTCTGCCCTGGTGTGTGAGGCACTGCCGTAACCACACACGATGTGCCCACAGCGACAGCCAGCACCGGGATTTGTTATGGGAAGTGGAGGCTGGAGGTAAGCTTGGCTGAAGCAAACCTTGAGCTTTTGGAAACACTGTCAGCAGACGTTGGGTGAGTGCAGAGAGCTGAGAACTGCAGCCACAGGTGGAGAAAGGTAGTGGTTTTCAGAAGGAATATTCCATCTTCTGACCCGTAACGTGGGGCTTTCAAGTGAGGAAGAAAGCTCTCGGCCTTGCTGCCCTTTGCGGACAGTCCCTGCTGTTCCCCAGGAGGGATGACTGGGCCTTGTGAGCAATGCGGGCACCCAAACA
This sequence comes from Phasianus colchicus, assembly GCF_987193195.1. Classification (NCBI taxonomy): domain Eukaryota; kingdom Metazoa; phylum Chordata; class Aves; order Galliformes; family Phasianidae; genus Phasianus; species Phasianus colchicus. The sequence continues at coordinate 6,586,559 of NC_143457.1, forward strand.
ACTCCAGAGCAGCAATCTGGCAGGGTGCAGAGCTTCCTTTGGAGCTGTGCTTTCAGTCTCCTTCCCAGCTCGACAGCAGCTGTCTCCGTGGCCCTGCTGCTGCCCCAGAGTCATTTTGGGGCTGGTGACCAGCTTAATTCCCCTGCACGCTTGGCTGAGCTGTCCCCACCCCTTTGTAACTGCCTTGTATTCCAGGAAGGGAGTGCACAAGCCTTTGCCTCACTTTTCACATAGCTTTCAACAGCTCCAATGTCATTGCCTAGGCGACCGGGACGCTACTAGATTGTAGTGCAGTAAATAACAGATCCTCAATCCCAGGCCGCTCCTGTCTGCGGGAGACCTCCGGGGGAACTCCAAGTGCCTGGGGAGCCAGAGCAGGTAGGAGAAAAAAGACAAAGGGAAACTCCTTGCGATTTGCGTGTGTGTGTTCCTCAGCACAGACCCTCTCTCAGTTGCTCCGTAGTGCAGCTGGAAGATGATTTGTGGCTGCTTTTCTGTGTGGGATTGTTACTCAGGATTAAAAAATCTTGGATAGTTTGCTCCAAAGTGCCTTAGGTCCAGAATGAAAGCACTTGTGGAGGAAAGAGCAGCCTGGAATGGAAAAGCAGCGAAGAGGATGAGCACAGGCAGGATGCTGGGGTGGTTTCTCATTGCCAGGCTCAGCAGGGTCGTGGTGCCTGGTGCAGGGACAGTACCTATCTGTTGACTTCTCTATCTGTCAGAGTAGATTTTGGTCTATCCTGTTTTGTTGGTACATCAGGCTGCTCTACTGTGTCCTGTTCACCCAGCAATGCTGATGTTAATATGCTGCTAGACAGAGAGATCCGAGTGTGCTGCTGGAAAGCTCACTTTTGGTCAGTTTTGTAAGCAATGTTTTGCATGTGTGAATTTACTAATCAGACGTGAGTGAGCAAGAGCACTGAGTGTTGTGACCTTGGGATGCGCCAGTATTTTGCAAATGTTAACTTGCTGGCTGCAGACTGGATGAGCTGGATGGTTCCCAGCTTGCAGCTGAAGGGAGGAGTGGAGGTGTGGAGATAAGCTCACAAACTTTCAAGCAGAATATTGCAATTTGTTGTGAGAATCAGCAATATCTAACCATTACCCTTAAAAGTCCCAATCCCAGCTGTGTGTTCTCACTGCAGCCCCCACTACTGCGTGGGAAAAGAGTGATGCCTTGTCCAGCATCTCAGCAGTGCGAATTTACAGTCATGTATGGCTTCTTTTGGTTTCCGAGGGCTTCCTCTCTCAGGCTGGGCCAAAGGCCTCTGAAGATTAGAAATAGACCCATTGTACAGATTTGTGTGCATCTGTCTCCCATTAAAGTGGCTAAAATTTTTTGTCACATTTCATTCTGGGCTGTTAGAGGTGGCAGGATGGTGGTGAATATGTTGTAACTTGCTGAAATAGCAACAGGCATTTCTAGGTAAAGCTAAGGCTTAAAGTTAATGGTGAGATCAAAGATGCTCCTTCTTGAGTCTGCAGAAACTCAGCAGCCAGGCATCACCTCCCATCAAAGCTTCATCCCCCCCTGTATGCATGTGGTACCTTTGTCCCTACCCACTGTGCAATTTCCCTGCAGTGCACTAACTAGCAACAGAGGGAAGCAACAATCCAGTGAATGGTGGAGATGAGTTGAGAAGGCATGCAGAGATGCAGCTCCCCATGTGTAAACAAGCAAATCACATCAGCAACATTGGCTTCATGCACTGAGCCCCAAGTTTGCATGTTTCAATCTTCCTCCAAATGCCTGCAATGAATCAGCCTGACTGTTTTGCTGCAGCCTCCCTTTGGGTCCTGTATCACAGCCACCACTGAATGTCACCCCAGGCAGTCTTGCTTACCTGAGGCATCTGTATTACATAGAGGCAGAAGGGAGAGAGGATCCCCTGCTGCACTGCTTAAGAAACAGATGTATGTGTCTGGAGGTGCCATCGTGGAAATCCTGCTGGTGAAAGTTTGGCTAGAGAATTCTGTGCAGAAGTCAAGGTGTTATCTCCTCAAACTTGGTGCTGGGAAAAGGTGTTGGGGTGACGTCAAGGAGCTGATGCCTTTATGGCAGAGCTACATATCCTCCAGGCTGATGTGGGAGACTGGAAGTGGCAGAGAGCCTGAATATGCTGTGGCTGTTTTCTAGCTGTGCTGCTGCTGCTGTGTTTAGCCTCAGGTTAGTCACCTCCCTGTGTCATTTGCATAGCTGACAGACACTGGGAGGTAATTTCATCCAAGTCATCTAGTAGTGCTTCCAATAAAGATAGAATTAGTTTATGAGACTCTTCCTGGTTCACCTGCATTTAACCTGTGCCAAGGGCTTCTGCTGGATCACATCTGATGATGTGATTTCCTTCTGCTGGACTGCCCCATCAGAATGACTGCCCTGCTTCCTTCCCTCACTGATCCTGTAGGATACCTCATTTTAGGGCAAATTACGCTATGGACAGCACTGCTGCCAACTTCCAGGAATGCTATTTGCAAAGTTTCCTGCAATTCTTTATCATCTTAAAGGCTAGTTTTTAAGCTGTCAGTATTGGTGCAGAGATGCTTTCCCAGCATGTGCAGCAGTCACTGCACGAGGGAAGTGTGTTAGCTGCACTGGCAGCCCAACTGTTCTTTGCACCACGGATCCCAAGTGCTCAGGTGTGAATGGACACTGACCTGGCTTTGCCAATGCCAATTTTGTTTTGAAAGAGAAAGGAAAACTTCTGAAACGCCCTTAAAATATTCAGATTTTTTTTTTTTCTGTTGAAAACGAGTGCAGCCACGTGGTTAGAGCTGGTGTCATCCAGCATGACCACACAGCAAGGGGCGGCGCAGAGGTGCTCACTCTGCTAATAGAAAAGACCTGGCTGCATCTTGATGCTACCGATACCCAGGGCCATGGAAAACAGCATGGAAGCAGGGTAAGGGCCCGAGAAGCCTCACTGCAGCTCTGAGCTTTTCCTTTTCTTGAAACTGCTGCTTCCGTCTTTTCTTTTCTCCCTGTTTACACGTGGGATGAGGAGGGATGGGCGGAAGTAAGACTTTGATGAGCTTTGTCTTCGGCTAGAAGTCCTGTGGGGAGCAAAGACTCTGCTGCTGTGCCAAACTCTCCTGGAAGAGCATCTGCAGGTGCTGCATCACTCAGATGAGTCGCAGATGCAGCAGAAACCAGCATGGGTCGGCTTTCGGGACACCACCCTGCTTTCACTTTAATGTCTGGTGCTGTGCCTGTTGCTCTTAAGCCACCCGGTCCCCAGCTGACTCAGAAACCATTGAAAGGGCCCTGGCCCTGCAGCTGGTCTCCCCTAAACATCATCATTCTGAGAGCGGCTGCTCCCACCACGAGCGGTTTAAGATTGAAAAGCAGGAAGTTTTCAGGCTTTCGCTATTAGATGTCGGTACCGAGCCTAAACAAGATGGTAACCCTTGTGTGAGTAAAAAGGGGTAACTGGAGTGCAGCTGGGATGCATACATGTTTGGGAGGGGAGGGTGGCAGCCCCTGCAGCTCTGGGGAGCAGGGGGCCAGGGAGGAGGAGGATGAGGGCAGTCGCATGGTGTGGCTGCAAGCAGCATGCTGACCAAGATGGCTGCAGCCCAGCTCTCTGCAGCATGCTGCCTTTTCTTCCGGGGGCTTGGGGGAGGGCTCAAGGCACAAAGGAAAGACCACAGTGTTCTCAGTGCTCTGGTGCTTGAAGGAAGATAGAAAACGGGCGGCTTTTGGGCTCTCTGTAGCTCATAGCACACTGCAGCTGATCTAAGCTCACTCTCAGATGGCGGATCTCCGTGCTGTCCTATCAAGTTTTGTCATGTATCATCACCCATCCACCCATCATTCACCAGCCTTGCAGAGGAGGGTTTCCCCATTCCCCTGCTGGTGCCAGGCTGCTGAGCATAATCTCAGGGGAGCAGCACCAAGCATGTATTTGGTTCTGATTCTCACTGCAAGACTTTATTTGCCAACTAACTTTGTGTTTCAGTTTTATTCAGAGACTTCCTACTCAAGAATTCAATGTTGTTGTCTGATAGAGATCTAAGCCCTTTACTGAATGAACCTAGTTCAAAACGATTACTAAGAATAGTTCTCAAAGGGTGGAAGGGGCTGTGGGTAGCAGTGCTGAGAACTGCTGGTGCGTGCTGTAAACATTTCAGATGGAAACCCTGCGTCACAGAATTAGCATTTAGCAGAAATGGGCTGACATCCTATAACCCTGCCACTTTGGCCCTTTCTAAAATACTCACATCTTTGTAAGACTGGAGATCACAGAGGTGGTGTCAGCACCTGAAATATCAGCATGAAAGAAAGCACCTGCAGCCAGAGGTTTGTTGCAGGGACACTTCTGGGAAGCTCCTGCGCTTTGCTGGTTGCTTTGCTGACCTGAGCTTGGGCACCAGTAAAAAACAAGAGGGAATGATATTCTGTGGCATGGTTCTATAACACAGCATTTGCAACCTGTGTTATCATAATCTGAGTTTAGTGCAGCTGACCTGGTTCTCTGTGCATGTTCCAGGAATAGAGCAGTGTAAATGCTGTGTTAGATCATCCACTCCATTCCTATGCTGAACAGATAAAATCCCTGCATATCCAGGTCCTTAAGCCATCAAGAGAAAAGGAGACATTTTGTTTGCACTCTAGCAACGCTAACTTTGTTGTTTTTCTTTCCCTAGAGTGATTTATCCTTTGTCAGACTCCCCCTCTGTGAAGATGTCCCAGTCCTCTCCTGCTGATGAAAGTACAACATTTGAACACCTCTGGAGTACACTGTAAGTGTCATTTGATCATGTGTATTGAGGCAGAAGTGCCTCTTTGCCATGTAATCTGTATTAGCATATCTAATCAATATGACATGAAGGGAGACTAGCATCTTTCACATGCACCAATTTTCACGTGTTCCTTTCCTGAATTCAAATTTTGCTCCCAGCTCTGAGCTGCCAAACTACTTTGCCTCGATGATGCTAGACAGCCAGAAGCTGGAAATCTTGCATACACTGAATGCAGGGCCCCACAAAGTTGTTCGCAGGTTTTGGAAACTTTCTGAGGGTTGTGCAACCATCAGCCATTTCGATTTCCATCATAAATGCAAAGGAATGAACATACATGACAAAAGGACCCCATTGCTGCTGCACTCTTGCACATCAGAGGTCAGCATCTGGGCACACTTTTTGTGTAAGAAAGCAAAGGTCATCAATGCCTCTGCAGTACTGTGGAAGAGGAGACACCAACTCATCTTCGCTGTAAGGGGAGAAGGCCACATGCATCGTGTTGTACCTGCTGGGAAGCTCACTGCCCCAGCAGCACAGCATCAGCCCTCACCCATGCCCCTTAACAGAGCACACTGTGGAAGCAACATCCACCAGCAGTAACCACCAGAACCAACAGCCAACCAGCTTGGGCTGGGCATGGCCAGTTTTCCTGAACTGTAGCCCTTGTTGCTGGTGCAGGCTGTGTAGGAGAGCTGGAAAGCTGACTATCTGCCATTGCTTGCTCACAGGGCACCAGACAGCACCTACTTCGACCTCTCTCCATCCAGTCATACAGGCAACAATGAGGTCTCCAACCGCACAGAGATCACAATGGATGTCTTCCAGATGAGAGGCATGAATGACTCTGTTATGGTGAGTGTGCTCAGACTACAAAAGTGAGAGATAGATCAGATACAAACTTGTTTTTCTCCTGGCGATTGAGTGGCTTTAGGGTAGGAAATGGGAACTTACTTATTCATAACTCAAAACAGAAGCACTAAAGATGCAAAGCTGCCATCGTTTGGTTCAGTGTCCAATAACCTGTAATAAAATGACTGTACTGCAGTTTTGCATATGGTACAGTATGTTACATTTGGTAAGATATTGGCTGCATGTTAATACATTTTGCTGGACTCTTCTCCTGTTTGGAGAAGGTCTTTTAAAGACAGTGTCTTTAAAATTACTCAATTTGAAACAGCACTGAGACTGTGCACTAGAAATAACCCCCTCAAAAAGACCAGCTTGCTGTCTCTTCTGAAAGCCAAAGGCCTGGTTTGCACAGCACACAGTAACTACTCATCTGGCATCAGGATCTCCCTCTGCCCAGACAGGTATTAGAAATCCACTAGCAGGCATCCTCTGTGTGAGCCTCTGTAATGCTCCCGGCATAAATGCTCCTTCTCCAAGCAGCCTGGCCTCCCACCAGCATCCCTTCAACATGCAGCAGCTCTGGCCATTTCAGCATCTCCCTCCACAAAGCCCCTTTTGCTCCTCACCAGCTTGGCTCCCCTCCCCCAGCCTCTTTTTCCCTCGCTTTTAGCTTACTTTCCCTCTCTTGCCAGGCCTTTGTTTGTAGCAGGGCAGGAGCCTGGCAGACGGCTCAGGTGGGGGCTGCAGTGTTAATTGCAGAGTTCCCTATTGCTGCAGAACTGAAGCCCCCTTCAGCAGGAGCCTGGTTCGACCAGGCTGTTCCCACAGGGTGCTAGGGCTGGGGGGCTTGCAGGGGTGAGGAAGCTCAAATTAATGATCCAGAAGTAAATATTTGTATTGATCCCATTGTGCAACTCAACACTGTGCAGCTAAGCTCATAATGAGCTGAGTACAGCTTTTGCTAGCTGTCATCACCAAAACACATGGCAGACTGACATGTATGAAAACAAATAAACAAATAATGTGAGTTACTGAGAACAACAGCCACCCTTAATTTTTTTCTTAAAGATGCCAGCTTCAGTTCATACAGTACTTAAAGCTTGACTTAGGATGCTGCTCTGACCATTTTGTGCTTGGGTCCATGCATGCACACAGTGTAGAGAGGCAGGTGATGCACTCTGGCTACATCTTTGAAAATATGATCCACTACTCTTTGAACTGCCCATCTGCTCTAGTATGCAGACTTCCACAGTGGTGTCTGGCTGAAGCAAAGACCGTTCAGCCCTCTGCCCTGAGTTAGGAGGAGACCTGACTGACTGCAGGCTTTGTGCTTCCAACCTCATGCCCCGCTTCCAGCCAGTTGTTCAGTAAGCACCTCACCTTAGATTTTTTTTTTTGAAATAATTAAATCCAGTGAATGAATGAAACAATTAAATCCAGTCAATGAAACAATTAAATCCAGTGAAATAAGGTGGGATGACAGGGAGAAAAAGAGCATTTGTTACTGGATTTTCATGTGGCACTGGGACAGGGTGGCCGCCTGGTCTCCAGGCATTTTTGTCAATGAGACCTCCAGTAGCAATTAAGCCAGGGTAGCTCCAGTCTGAGCTGTTCATGTGGTTTGTTAATGCCACTGATACGCAGTGGAAAGAATCTCCCAGCCTGGGGTGAATAGAGGGACAGAGTGGTGGCACAATGCTATTATAGCTCCAAAGTGCAAACTGGATGCAGGGTCACTGCATCAGCATGCCCAGGCCAGCGCAGTCTGTAGGTGAAGGGTGCTGGTCAGATAGGTTTTGACTCCAGCAATGCCACAAGCAGCTTTCTGGAATTAAATCTGGCTGGGTTTAATTGCAGAGTAGGACCCCCGCTCTCCCCTTGGTGGGACTGGCTGGTGCAGCCTCGTCCATCACTGGGCAAGCTGGGGCCTGCCCTGCATTTTAATGAATAGTCATGAGGGACAGAAAGGGGTGGGCCCCGTTTTGTTGTTGGATGCAGCTAGTTGACAGAACTAAGGGAGATGAAAAAAGCAAAAAAGCCAACAAACCGCACACAGGTGGTCAGTGCAGCATCCCTGGCACTGCCTCCCCGGTCCTGCACCTCATGCTCCAGCACTGCGTCTCCCTGCTTGGCTCCATCTCCTCCCGACCCCATGACTCCTCTGGCGGGACAGTTCCCACTTGTCTATAAATCCCAAGAAGACTAAAATGTTGTACATCAGTGACCCGATGCAGCATTATACCACGGTAGGTGCTACTCTTTGTTAACGGGTCTTACCTCGTTGCTTCTTGCTTGTGCCTGCTCCCTGCCACTGCAGCAGGAGCTCAGTTTGTGTCCTGGCTCTGCTTCCAAGCCATCACAATGCTGCCTGAGACGTGCTGGGGATGCACTGGACGTAGTGCTCCTCTGTATCTGAGGCACTTGACAGCTCAAAGAAAATGAACTGTGCCTACCTGGGATTGTTGCAGCTTCACTAGCTCAGTCTATGCTTCTTTCATGTTTTGTCTGCTCCTGTGTTGTGCTCTGCAGAGACATAGGCACGATTTAAACCTTTCATGTAAGCGAGCACAGGCTCCCTGTCTTCTTTGTACGTGCAAATTGTCCATGCTTGCATTGGAGAAACCTGGCTGAAGGCTAAGGGCAGCTGTGAGCATCCCTTGGTGGAAACGCTACCTGCCAAGCCCAGCTCAGTTTTCTCCTCAGACCTTCTCAGGCACAAGGACTGCAGCTCCCAACAAACACCCACATCCCTAAGGCAGCTTTGCCTTTCCTGGTTTAAAGCTGCTGGGAGGGTGGGGCAGATGCAATGGCACCTGTGCTTGCAGGTGATGTAGCCTCAGCCCTGTCCTCAAGCAGTGAGGTTGATTTCTTAGTCAAAAGGTTTTTGTGTCAGCTTTCTGGCATTCAAAAAATTTAGATGCAGATATAGTTCTAGATAGAAGAGTGCACTGGTGTGCTTCCCGATTGGAAATTATTTGATTTCTCCTTTTTGTCTTACACAAGTAGTGAAAACCACATATGTACTGTGTTGCTCTGCGCTGTAGTGCTGCTGCTTGACGTATCCTTTCTGCAATCATGTGCTTATTAATGTGTGTGTATAAACACATGTATATATTTGCACACATTCATACACAAGCACTGTGTTGGATTTGTTGACAAACATACAAATATTCTTGCTTAGATTTGTCTGTTAAGGGAATACTTCCAAAACCTACTCAATCTTAAAAACCAAGTTAGTCATTGTACACACAGCACTTGGCTCTGAGTATCGCTTCCAACAGGTTTACAAATCCAAGTAACTGGGGCCTTTGCCTGTTGCTTTGTAACCAAACTGTGCTATGAGCAGGATAAATCATAAAACATGCAGAGAAACATGCAGTATTAGTTGGGTTGAAAAAGGTCTGAAATGAAATTTCCTCTAATTTACAAAGGCTGGCTTTCCCACCTTTGTATGTCCTGAGCATCGTCTGACTTCAATGAGTCTGATTCATTTGTTTCAGGTGATAAGAGAAAGCACTCTTTTATGTCACATACAACTTCACTTTAACAGAAATGACTGAGTGCTGTTCATGGGTCTGCTGTGAGGTTTCTGGTTTGTCAAGGGAAGTCTCTCTCCCACAGGGTGGTCGTGATGCTCTGCTCAGTTCATCAGCCTTGATTCACCCTTCCACTGAGCTCCATTGCCACGCACCTCAGCCCCACACAGCCCCAGCTCTAACCACTGTAATCTCAACGCATCCCACCAGGACTGCTTTTTGTGTGTTTTTTTTTCAGTCGTGTCCAGGGGACATCTCACCCCTCTCTGCACTGCAGCTCCGGAGCAGATTTCGGTTAGCAGATTTCGCCAGGAGGCAAAATGCTTCCTGTTTATTTCCCATTTTGACAGGATGTGAGTAACTGGGACGGCACCCGCTTCTGATCTGCCTGAAAGTGCAAACCCAACCTGCTTTTGTCTGACTGTGCCCTTACGTGTGCTACGGCAGTTCTGAAACTCGGCTTGTTTGCTTGTCGAGTGAGGAACGCTCGCTTCCCATTTATTCCTAAGAAAACACCCATGGTTGGGTACAGGGTGTGTGCAGAATGTTCCCTGAAGCCTTTCCGTTGTCCCAGTCATCACAAGAGAACAAACCTGCTCAATCTTGATATTCATGGATTCTTTGAGCTGTGGAATGGCTGTGCTGCCATAACGAGAGCAATCCTTTTCTCCTTGAGGATCTCTTCCCATGCGATGCTTTACATCTCCCACCCAGCTTTCAGCTGGTTTCACCATCAGGGCTGCGTGTCCCCGAGGTCCCTGCTGGCAGCTGGCTGTGATGGTGTGGCCATGGTTTCCCTCCTGCATCTCTAAAGCCATTTTGCTGAAGTTTCTCATGGTTTTTCTTCCTGGTAAAATCTGGGTTTGCGGAAAGCCCAGATGGGGGTTGCTAATCAGGACTATTTATAGTGCAGCAAGAAGAAATAGAGGCGTTTATGCACATATTCTAGGGGACAAAATGGCTGTATTTGTAAGAGCAAGTCAGGTCTTGTTCAGCATTCCTCCAGTTAGTTACAGACTCCAAGAACCTTATGATAGATGCAGACAACAGGAGAACTTTCCTGCAGAAGGGTGATTGCGTTTAAGCCATTATACACCGAACGCGTTTGGGTGAGGTGTGGATCCCAAGTTAAAACATGTCTCCTGATTCCTAAGTCGTGAGCCTTTCAGCCTGCAGCCTTCCCAGGGAGCAGGCACATCCTCAGCCCACTTCTGTGTCCAGCTCACACACCATGCTGCCCACCAGGCTTCCCAGAACTGCTCAGCAGCTGATGGCACAATCCCCACCGTGCGGGGGGACGGGTGCAGGTGAGAGCAGGGTGGGATGTCCCAGAGGGGACAGCAAGCAGTGATTCGCTGACACAGGAAAATATGCAGAAAAAGGAAAAAACCCAATTGGCCTGATTTTCAGATGAAAGATTAAGGCTATTTTAGCCATGCTACTTTTGAGACTGCAACTTTGCTTAGGCAGTACCCACATATGAAAGTGCTGCTGTTTTTTATTGGAAATATCTGATAATAATTGTTCAAAAATGGAATAAGGAAAATAAATAAGGAAAGCAAGGTTTTGGCCCAGCACTTTGGAATAAGAGCCAGTAGATGTATAAATAAGGGAGTTTGCTCTGTGACCTGATTTGCAGCGTGCTGCATCACAGCTGTGCACTTTGTAGTTTGAGGTTTTCCCCAAATTAAACTGGCATCAGTGAAAGCCACTAAAAGCAAACACCCCAGCTATGAAACGAATTACACAAACCACCATTCAGATCTGGTTCTTCGTATTCATGGAAGGGAACTCCTTCCAGAAATGGCACCCACATGTACATTTGTGATAAGTGAACGAGTGCAGAAAAAGTCTGATTTGGAGCAATGCCATCACAATTGTTGTGATCTGTTAGCAAGCAAGGCAGGAGCTCTGAGATTTTAGGAACTGACTGGCATTTGGGGCATGTTGTCGGGGTGCTGAGGTGAGCTGGTGGCAATGCTAACACGTAACAGTGTCTGCAGGGGCTGCACTGCTGCCCGCTGTTCTATTGCAACTACAGCTTTTTCTGTCTCTCCTCTAGGGCTTTTACATCTGCTTGAATTCTGCAGCTTTTCCAAGTGGAAAAAGCACTCTGCAAAACCAAAATTTCAATGAAGGTCTCGGAGGCTTCTGGAGAGCTGCAGACGGGAGGCATTGCACCAGCCTGGGCTGCGCAGAGCAGATGCTGCATTGCATTCATGGCTGGCAACATCAGCAACTGCCACCAACTCGAGTGGTCAGTGCCAGCCAGGATGCAGAGCCCTGGCTGTGGGGTGCTCACCTCAGGATGCCAGGCTGCTGCTGTGGTTGAGCTGCTTGGAGGCAGGGGTCATGTGGAGTTACAGTGGAGGCCAAAACCTTGCTCTTTCTCTGTCTTCTGGATAGAAGACCTCTCCTCCCCACTGGCCACCAGCAGCCTCAGTTCCAGGCTGAGCCCAGAAGCACAGGATCAGTTCTCCCATGAGAGACCTGTTTGGTACCTGTGGTACCTCTGCCCTGCGTGAGGTCTGGCCACAGGCTTGGCTGGTGTTATCAGTGCTGTGAGGTCTGGCACTGAGCAGTCCTTTACTGGAAATTGGTAACACTGATGAGGCTGGTGAGGTTCCAGGAATTTGCTGAGAACCAACCTGCTTCACTTCGGGGAAGAAAAGAGCCTTTCTGTGGTCATGTGTGTAGTGCCGTGGTCATCACTCCACCTCCATGCAGTGGGACTTTTCCCACATCTTAGCAAAGCTCAAAAAAATTCACGTCTGTTCCCCCTACTTGCAAAAGAGTGGTTTTGCATGTCAAATGTGCTAGAAACCTGGGGATCTTGGCATCGTGCTGCCTCCAGTGAGGGTGAAGTTGATAAAAGGGGACGACTTAAATGTGTTGAGTTTATCCTTTACACAAGTGGTGACCTGTTTAAAAAACAAACCAACCCAGAACAACTATTTTGGTTGACTTTCCAGCACGCTGGCCCTTTAAGGAAGCTGTAACAGGACACCTGAAGTCCTGAAGAAGTGTAGCTGAGGTTTCCATGTCTCTAAACTGGCTGGTGTTTTCTTTTTTTCCCTCCTCCCCTTTTCCCTTCCTCCAGTCCCAGTTTAATTTGCTGAACAACAGCATGGATCAGAGCATCGGCAGCAGAGCAGCCTCCACCAGCCCTTACAGCTCCGAGCACACCTCCAATGTCCCAACGCATTCACCCTACTCGCAGCCCAGCTCTACCTTCGACGCCATGTCCCCAGCTCCTGTCATCCCCTCCAACACTGACTACCCAGGTCCCCACCACTTTGAGGTGACCTTCCAGCAATCCAGCACAGCCAAGTCAGCCACCTGGACAGTAAGTTGCATGTGTTCTTCAATTCACGAGAGAGATGCTTGCTGTTGTTGGCAGTGTTTTCAGCCAGGCTGCCACAGACACGTGTGTGCCTGGGTGCTGGTGGTGTTGGGATGCTCAGGGAATACTGGTGTGTGGCACTGCAGGATGTGTGGTTCTTGCACGGCCACCACTGGCAGGGGCTTTGCTTGCACAGGTGACCATGATAAGAAAAAGCAGGCAGAAACACCTAATGCTTACTTTTAAGGGCGTTTGTTGTTGCTTGTTTGTTCTTGTTTAGTTTTGTTTTTTTCCCAAATGGGCTAAACACAGTTATTTGGGTTAAACACTGATTTGAATATAACCTCTGCTGCAGAAATTCCATAGACTACATGTAAATGTCCCCAAAGATCACAAAGCTGGAAAAACGTGCAGGGAGAAATGCCTGCCTTGTTCTCATGGTGCTTCCCAAAGCATTTTCCAGTGACTGCTGTCAGAGGTGATGCAGTAGGTGAGATGGACCGCCGCTCTGTTCTGCTGGGGCCATTCTTAGCTTTGTCTTAACTTCTTGCTTTTCATTTTTAATCCTCTTTCATGTTGTATCAGAAGAGTAACTTACCTCTAGAAGCCACAACAAATTAACAGAGTAGATATTTATTTATGAAGGAATGGCTACACGGCATCATGCATGCCATGAGGGCTCAGTACCTGGTGTTCTGGAGTACTATTGGTCTTCTTATGTGTCCACAGACAGGAGTCCTCTGCTCTAATCAAGAGTTAACCTGAGCATAGTACAGCGGCTTTTCTTTTTGTGAGAAAACGTCCTGAAGTCACAGGCTGGCTCCTGGATGTGTGTGACTGTATTTTTAACTAACAACACTTGTGGCTGTAGTTGAGGGCAGTTCTGCTGTGAAGGTTTCCCTGCTGCATGGTGATCACCTCCAGTCCTCATCGCTGCCATGTGAATCTCTTCAAGAGCTCTTTTCAGATATGCCTATGCACTTTTCCATGGAAAAGTGTTTGCAGAGCAGAGAGGCTGCGATGAGACAAGTGACACAAAGAGGGAGCAACAGGGTTTCCTCTGCTGCTGTCATTTGACATTATCACGATACAAGCAGAGCTGTCCAGGAGTAATGTATCAGTCCAAGGTGTGAGAATGACTTTTATTTTTGGAAGCTGATGTGCTTAATTGCTAAGAAAGTCCTTTCCACAGTAGACAGAAAGTGTCTTGGGATGTTTTTCTGCAGACAGAGCCCAGGACACGGCGGGCTTACAGCGCTGCGGTGCTGGTGCAGTGCTAGGACTGCACATGTGCTTTGTGCTGAGGGCATACAGAGTCTGCAGCAGTGCCGTGGTCTGTCCGTGCTGCAAATCCGTGTGAGATGAGTTGTGCAGCAAAGTGCTGCCCTTTGAGTACTGCTTGCTCCTGGTGCTGCAGGGACAGTGACACCCAGGCAGAGTTAGGAGACCTCATCCCTATTCTGAGGGCAGGCAGCACAGCACAGCGCAGTGCAGCTTCATGCTGACAGCTCAGCTCACTGCAGCACAGCTCAAGCAAGCTGCTGGAGAACTCACGTTTGAATTGAGATGAATTAGTGGCTGGGGCTGAAAAGCAGCTTCCCTTTATCCGGTCCATCAGCTTCAGCCTTCACTGCTGGTGCTGACTGGTGGTTGGGATGAGCACCGTGATCAGGTACAGCTTGCCCTCCTAGGAGTGGTTGGTCCGTCACTCTTTGTCACTGTCTTTCCTTGCAAGATATTGCTAAATGATGCATTTGTTAGGTTTTGACTAAACTGAAGGTCTTCTGGATAGGATGTGACTCTAGTCCACTCTTGCACATGTTAGGGGATAACTCACATCAGTTAAATGTAAAGCTGCATAGGAACTGCACAGGAAAACAGGCATTCCCGTGCCACAAAAACCGCAGAGGCACACAGAGAAAGGAGCAGATGTGGCCACAGGACAGACGTCCTGCTGAAACCTTTGGGGCAATGCCAGCCAGATGGGTAATGAGTCGAAGGAGAAGGCACACTCCTTGGTGTGATTTTGAAAAGCAAAGCATCTGAATGGAAGCCAAACGCACACCAGTGTGGTGTTTCTTGTCCCAGCTGTCCTGTTATAGAGGGAAGAGACAGGGAAGTCTCAAATGCTTGCTTGCTGTTGTCCCTGGCTGGACATTACTGGGAGACAGCTGTGTGATGGGGTGGGCACATCTGTGGGGCAGGGTCAGGCTGGGTGCTGCAGGATACCCTTGGGCAGCACGGAAAACAGGATATGTTCGTGCACGTTTAGTATGGAGAGCACCTATTAAAAATACATTCTGTGCTCACCTTTAATTAGCAGTAAGGAAAGACCCTTCCTTTATCCCAGCTGCATGTTGCAGCTGCATGGAGTAAATCACAAAAAGCCACAAAGGTGGCTGGTTGTCCCCAGAACAGCAAAGGAGGGAGCAGCAGGAAGCCCCCGGAGCCCATCCCACACGGTGAGCATGCCATGCTGGCATCTCTTGTGAGCTGCAGCTGTCCTTAGTGGGGATGACCTGTCCTGCTGCTGACTGCATCCCAGGCCACAAGTGCCCCATCACTTCTGGGGCAGGCTGCTGCTGTTTCTGGAGGAGAGATTCAGGCATGTCCCAGTTCAGCTGCTGAAGTCTGCACTGGGCATCTTCCACACAGTGCTACCTCCTGTGCAGAGCCTTCTTGCAAGCACAGATTGCTCCGCAGACAAGGAGGTACTGGTTCTATTCAGTGGGAGATAGCAAGCATACAGTCCAGCTTCTGCTATTGCAGAGCAGTGGTAAGGAACCAGGGATCTTTCTGTTACTAACTAAACTGAGCCCAGACTGTCTCAGCATCGCCATGTGCTGTCTGCAATCCTGTAGCTGTTGTGTCTTTCTGCTGGGAGCTGCAGTAGTCAGGAAGGGGTTGCTTTGATTCTCAAGCTGTTGCATTAAAATCTCCTTCGGATACTGGAGCAGCCATGCCACATCAGTCCAGCAAATCCTTCTAACACTGCACCTTGGGGAAGTGGCCAGACTCAGGACACCCTTGGCCAATGTGCTGTGGCTTCCCATGCTGCAGAGAACGCATGCCACCAGCCAGCACCAGAAGCTGATACTTCAGAGCACCAGACCAGACTTCACTGCACCACTGCTGAGCCTCAGAGAGAACAGGAGCAGGCCAGCAGCACCTTCCATCTTGGAGAACGTGGGTAATGGTTTGAAACAGCCACCATCAGAGGACTTCTGAAGGGCTGCAGACTGCCCAGCTCCTCGAGGGTGCTGCCTGCACAATGAATGGTCCTGCTGAAATGACAGATTTACAGATTTGCTCCCACTTCTGTCCCATCCGTGCAGCAGCCTGGAATACAAGGCTGCTTGCTTCCTTCCTCCCTCTCAAAGTCTGCATTAAATTTAGGCTGTTTGAAAATCTGTCCTGGCTGAAGGATGGAATTAATTCAGCAAAACATCACATATTATATACTGTCCATCAGTCAACATACAAATAATGATGTACATATGCAGCATGGTTCTCTGCATGAATTAAGAACACGAATCTAGGAGCATACAAATAATAATGGGAAAACTGTTAGGAAATACAGGCACTCGTCAAAGAAAGCTAAAAGTTACGGGCAGCGGAGGACAGTAGCATCTGATGGCTCAGTAATGGTCCAGTGTTTGCTGAGAGAAGCTGAATTAATGATCTTGGTGTGCTAAAGGACATGCATGGTTTATTCCTGCAGTTGAAAAGAAACAACTGTAAAATATACTTCTTATTTCATCAGTAGCTTTTGAGTATTTTAAGATTTACTGCACCAAGTGGTGTACACTAAGCAAGTTGCAAGCTCTGACCATGAATTCCCCTGCATGGCTTTGTCGCCCTCATCTCAGAGCTGAGGGGAGCCCTCCACTGTGAATGCAAGGCTTTGGTGGATCAGCAGCTCCATCAGCCTCTCAATTTTGGGCTGAATCACCAAGACTCCAGCCAAGAAAAAACTGACAGTCGGTGCACAAGCAATGCCAAACAAATAATTCAATACAGACAGTCTTGTCAAGTGATTTGACACAGTTTTTTGATACATAGCACGTAGCCTAACAGACTCCTATTTTTGAAGGCTTTTGTCTCTGAAGGATATTCTCTGGGAAACTCAGTGTTGTCCATTCTCAGCAATGGATAAGTCAGCTGGAAAACAAACTGTAGCAGGAATTCATATCCTCTATTGCAAGGTTCCACGGAATTCTACATGTGGTTACACATGGGTTTGGAAATACATTAAAGTTGATTAAGTTTGCAGCTCAAGCAAATGATGATAAACAACCTTTTAATAATGCAAGGCGAGTGAATGAGGCTCCCCCATTTAGGAAAGAGACTCCTGTAGGTGTTGGGCTTATGGTTGGGGAGCCATGAGCGTTCAGCAGAACGGTGTCACCATGGCTGGGGGAGCTGGGCTGCCTTCACAAACAGCACTGCCCAGACCACTGCCATGGTGTGTGTGCAGCTCTCATGTCCACACTTCAAAAGGTTGTTGACAAAATAGAAAAGGGTTGGGAGGGAGATCCAAAGAAGATGAAAGATTTGGAGCAGATGCCTTGTAGAGAGATACCAAAGAAATGTATGGCATTAAAGGTCTCCTAGAGAAGAGTAAGGGTGGCTTGATCACAGTCTGCAAGTACCTGCATAGGAGATGGTTTCTGATAGCAGACAGCTCTTTAATCTAATAGAAAAAGACATAATGAGATCCAGTGCTTGGAAGATGAAGCCAGGCAAATTCAGACTAGAAACACAGTGTAAATTTTTTTTTAAACAGTGAGGATAATTAACCATAGGAACAATTTACCAAGGAATGTGGTGGATTCTCCAACTCCTGAAGTATTTAAATTAAGAGTCTACCTATCTTTTTAAAGATAAGCTGTACTTCAAGTAGATACCATTGGCTCAATCCAGGACAAGTGAGAGGGGGTCTTAGACCAGCAGTGTAGAAAATCTAAGATCAAAATCTGTTCTTTCTAACCTTCAGATGGTGAATTTATAAATGTATGAAATGAACAGGTGGAGAGAGATGAAGACTTTGTGCACAGATTTGGGGCCCACATTTGCCAGAAACAGCTCTGTTCTTGCAGAAAGATGCCAGGCAGCAAATGGGTGGCAAGCTCCTGACTCCCAGGTCCTGACTCCCCAGGACATCTCTATCCACAGCATCAAGCTCAGCTTTTGAAAATCACAACCAGCTCTGAGCCGAAGTTGCTGTGCGAGTCTTTTCTGTATGAAGCCTTCATTTTAATTTTTTAATAGCCTTCTTATTAGCAGAGAGCAATGAACAGATGCTGAAAATAAGGTTTTCCCTGCATGCTTAAAGCCCCTCTCCAGCAGGCTGTGCTGATGGGGCTGAGAGGAGGATGGGAGCCGCAGCCATGCAAGACAGGGCACGCCAGCAGCCTGCCTGTTTGTTGGAAGCTATCAGGACTCTCAGTTCCCTGGAGCTGCCCATACATGCAAGAGCCGTGAGCAGATCTTGGCTGTTTTCTCGCAGGCAGCCCCTCACCACGCCGGCCAGCTGGTAACTGATAGATAATTAGTATTTTTCTCAAGTTGGGTTTGAGGTGGATCAGCGCTCCCTCCTCTCCAAAACACTACAGTGTGCACCAAAGCCTGCAGAAGCGTTAATGGGGTCTTTGGCCCCCCGTGGCCTGGCTGGAAAGGGGCAGCTGTCTGCTTCTCCATCCAGCCCTGGGAGGCAGCTGGGGTCTCATCCCAGTGACGAAACCCCTTACCAGCTCATGTACAGCATCACGCTTGCTGTTTTGGTGCACAGCCAGTCCAGGAAGGTCTCTGTGGCTGGAGAGGGTCAAAGCCAAGGTGAGGGTCTCCTGTCAGAGCAGGTGTAATCAGGCAGTTACTCAAAGCAAACCACTGGGGTTGAATTAGACCCAAGTCTGGTTGCTCCATAAATACTGCAGTTGGAGCTTTGGTGCTGGGAGACTGGGGGAGCTGAAATGGTTACTTTGAAGGTAGCTGAAAGGGAAGGATGGAAATAATTGGGGTTACTGGAGGTAAGTTCTCCTCGATACCTGAAGTATGTTGAAATAGAGAGGCAGTTGTAAAGAGGAGGGGAAAATCTTCAGGATCATCTGTAGAAAATGCTTCAATCTCTCTGGCAGCTTACTGTGTTTTACAGAGGTATCTGTCCAACAGCAGTGGCCTGAAAATGAGCAAATGAACATGGCTCAGTACACTCTACATCTGAACCATAAACACCTTTGTTTTTATCTGAGTAGCTGGGCAAAAGACCATGGATATTTTGGCATGCCAGAAATAGGAAAGCAACCTCAGCATCAGCTTGCTCCAAAGCTCATTGAAGCCAGCCTACTGGAGGCTTTCCATGAGCTTTTGCAGGGCGTGGATGAGGTTCCAGCAGTTCCAGACACAATGGAATTAAGAAAAAAGGCAAAGGAATTTGGTGTGTGGTGTTCCAACACGACCCACTATCAGTTCCACTATCTTGAACGTGTATGGTATGCACAGGTCAAGGGAATGACTTGTTGGCAACTGCATCACCAGTGGGAAGCTGAGATGGGACATGCCAGGAAGCCAGACTGCTGTGGGGAAGTGGTGCCAGGGTAGAGGACACCTCAAGGTGCCTCTCTGCACCGTACCCATGTGGCAGCCCTAAAACATCACTGGTGGTCCAGCCTTTGTGAGTATAGGACTGAGGATGTCTGCTAAGTCCCTGTGCTGTGGTGGCCAGAGACTCCTGCTGGGGCTCTGCCAGGCTTCTGGAGAAAAGCCTGTTCCCAGGCACTGTCCTGGACACTGCAGGGTGCTGGTGCATCTCCTTGCAGCCATTCCATTGTGCTGTGCCAAGCCCCTGTGCACCAGGCACAGGTGGATGCCTTCCTTTTCAGCACAAGTGATGCACAACATGCAAACCTCAGCTTCTAGTAAGCGAGCAGTAAAGAAAACGTTAGGAGGAATTTCCAACTCAGTGAGAAGTTGTATAGGCCGGTGATTAAAAAGTGGTTATTAAAAAAAATTAGAAAGAAAAACTAAGTTCTGTAGTCTGCATGTCTTCCAGGATCTGTCGTAACAGATTCGTCCAAGCCGGTTAACGGTATTTGCGGTTTGCAAGATGCTACATGTCTGAGTAAGATGACAGACACATTATTATCACCTCTCCACTGCGATCTGTCCAAACCTGTCCCAGGATGCAGCTCCGCAGCTGCTTGCTGGGGAGTGCAAGGAAATTAGCAGCCGGAGGCAGCACTTTTCTTCTCTCTCCCTTGCCAGGCTAGTGGCTTTATTGGGATCCATTGACTGCAGTCCTGGACACGTCTTGAGTAAAGCTAATGAGGAGAGTGGAATGTAAAAGAGGAGGAGGAGAAGGCTGGTAGGGAGAAGGGGGGAGGATTTGTGGAAAAAGTAATTGTTGAGCAAATCATTTCCTTCAAGAGAGAAAGAAGGACTTGGCTGCAGCCCTCCTGAAGCAGGCAAGTCTAGACGCTTCGGTGTCAACAGTTGAAGATAAATAAGATTTTATCAGCTCCAAATCTGTTGGGACACATCCTTCTAGCGGTTCTGCTGCCCAGAGAGGAGCAGGGGCAGATGGACTTTGCTGGTAGGTCTCTGTGCAGAAGATTCAGGTTATTTTTTGAGCCATGATCTTAGCATAGTGAGGAAAACCCACCTCTCCTGTGTCTCGCTTCCTGCACAGTAGCTGCAGGGCTGATTAGGGCAGGGGTTTCTTCAAGAGCAGGTCTTGGATGCGTGCGCAGGGTGAACAGCAGCAGTCTTAAGCTTAACTTAAGTGCTGTTTTGGTCTCCATGAATTTCTGTGGGGTATTAGGTCACTTGAACCTTGTAATGCACGCAACATTTCTTGGACACAGTGGTTGCAGTAGTAAGATAACACTTAGAAAGGAGAATTTGGCTTTTCCATTCAGTCTTACTGCTCTGGACTTGCACTACAAGACACTACAGGAGCAGAGAAGCAGCAGCAGCAGCAAGAGGTGCCATTGTGTTTTCCCCTGCAGCAAATAGGGGTGTGCTTACACTGAAAGCCACATGACTGTAAGAGAGGAAAAACAAGAGAACAAGAATATGTGTTCTGCAAGTTTATGTAAGCTTAGGGTTGGTTTCTCAGTTATACTGCTGCTGTTTATGCTGTACAATCATCCACAAGCCGCAGCGACATGGAGCTGTTGTGCTCTGCAAACACACAGTAACAGGCTGTCTGACTTTCTTCTACTATCAGAGGTGACTTTAAGAATACAAAGGGCTACACTAACAGCTAAAGCGCAGAACAGGAATTGGAGGTAAAGGAAGGAGATGCCTAGAGATAGAACAAATTCAAACTTTTGTGTAGGTGTGAAAGAAATGCTAGGCTTGAGATCTTTCAGTGCTGCCACACCAGCACCGGAGATGCTGGGGAATGTGTTCAGGCACCCACGGGTGCTGCTGAGGCATCAACACCGCTCAGTTCACCAACACAGCCCTGTCCGTGCTTGCTTCCCATATACCAGGGACAGCTCCACTGGCCAGCAGCCAAGCACTCCTGCAGCACACTCTCAAACCAGCAGGAGCCACAGCTGCCACCAGCTTGCAAAAACTAAATGGAATGGTATGGGTGGACAGCCAGAGGCTTGCCCTCCAACCATATGGCAATGACACGGCCGTGGCCAAAAGATGAGTGTGAAGCAGCGAGGTGACTGCAGCACTCCTTGAGATAAATACTGCTGTGTTGTTCTGGGGTTCTGATTTTTCACTTGGCAACTCTCCTATTTTGCACTTGAGGAAGGTACAGTGCTTTGGTGCACTGTGTAAGTGAAGTGCAAGTGCATGCACTTCAGCTGCACCTCAGCAAGCATCAGTAACTGAAAGCACAATTTTGCCCAGATGTAGATGACCATGAAGAAGCAGAGCACCTGCATGGTCCTCTACTGGGTGTCTCAAAGCATACATTTTACTGTCCCTTATGTATACACTGCTTTTCTTGGCTGAAAACATGGCTAGACACATAAGAGTCTCAGTGGATTCTGAAAACACCTGAAATATAATGCTCACTCCCAAAGTGAGCATGAACAAGCAGGGTTTCCAAGACCAGGAGAGCTTTACTCCAGCAGTGACTGCAGCAGAGCATGCAGAGAGCCAAGTGCTGCTGATCCAGCACCATGAACACAGTCTCACAGGATGCAACCCTGATCCTTCTTGCCCAGAGTTATCAGTGTGGAGTTCCTTAAAAGAATAGTTTGTTATTGTTGAAGGATCTTTGAAGGCAATGCTGGAGCTGTTAAGACATGATAAGGTTATCAGCAGAGGCATGCCTGTGTTGAGCAGCAGCGTTTCTCCCTGCAGGGCAATTGCTGTGCTATTTAACAGAGATTTATCCATGTCATAACATGGTATAATGAGAGAATTTGTTACCAAAGAGCTTGCCGTAATGCACCTCTGCTCTTCCAGAGCAGTTTTATTTCCCAGGCGTGTTGAGGACTGCCCGGGAATGTCTACATGAAAGGATCCTTTGACAGGAGTTGTCAGTATTTTAACACCTGGCAAGGAAGAGCCCCCTCCATATAACCCTTGTTTTGCCACATTGTCTCCCCAAAACAAGAGCATTAAGTCCCCATTGCACCCATGCAAACAGGTTATATGGGCTCAAGCCTTGCTCCAGTGCTGCTCTCTCTTTCCATTGCTAGAAATTGCACCCCTGTCATATGTAAAGGACCAGCTAAAAGGTGACACCATGACATGCCCCACATACCCTAACATCCTACCAGCAGCCTTGCACTCAAGTTATTTGCTTGCTGCGGAGCCCTCAGCTTTAGAAGCAAGCCCTCTGCCAGAGGGAAAGCAGCGATGCTTCCTCACTGCATGGCATTAGGAGCAAAGACTCAGTGGCCATTGCACACCTGTATTTTGGTGGCTTAGGACAAGCATTAACAACCTCACAAACATTCAGCACGGTGGTATTTTTTTGGCATAAAGCATGTGTTGTGGGAATGAGATAAAATACTTTGAACAGAAGCACGCTCTGCATGCAGGGACTAGCTGAGCTCTGTGCAGCAGGGGTGGGCTCGTGTATAGCAAACAAATTCTTTGTTAGAAAACAACACGGCAAGGTGGAAGGGAACTGCATCTCCTCACACTTGTGCCCTGGACAGCAGTTAGTAGAAGGTGAGGGACAGGCTCTGTCCACCTGCCCAGCTGCCTGGGGCACCTCCCAGTCCCAAACCACTCAGAGAAGTGCAGGGCAAGCACCTGTCAGACCCAAGAAGACTCACGTGTCACTCCATCTCCATGGGCTGCTACCTTTGCCCCTCACTGTGTTCACCTATGTCCAGCACAAGAAGGGACTCTGCTACCTTAGGGAGGTTTTACCTTGCAAGCACAGCACTCCTCTGCTCTTCCTCTTGCTCTGTCCTCAGCTACACCATAGGAGCAGCAGCATTCTACCCCAACTTTTATGGGCTCAGCATCACAACTCAGTGCACCTGAGCTGGGAGGGGGCTGGGAGGAGCACGTAACTTGTTCCTGGCTGGGTCAGTGCTGGGTGCACACTGGGGCCAAACACAGCTGTGCTGAGTGGAGACAGTTGTTGTTTCTGGAAGTGAAGTTTGCCTCTTGCTCATGACCAAGCAGACCCTGTTGTGTCTGCACAAGGAACATTTCAGTGGTCAAAGACCATCTTCTGTCAGCATGCAGCTCTGGGTGTGATTTCCAGCTGCTGCCCAGCATCACCCAGTGCCTGTCCTGACAGAGTGCTGTCCCAGCCTCCCTGATCCATCTCCTTTGTGACCTTCTGCTAGGACTGCAAGTGTCTGTGAAGAATCGAGTCATGGTCAGGATAAACCCCATTCCGCACCACACTTACTAGACATAATTAATGTCTGACATCTTCCCTAATTAGCTGTAATTCTATTATGCAGTGTGAAGCACGGATTCCTTATCCCTCTGTGCCAGCTGGGAAACCCTCCCTAGAAGGTCCCATGCTGCATCCAGTAGTTGGTGTGATCTGGCTTGTGTGGAAAGTGGACATTGTTGTGCAGGTGAACTTGGTCACATTTAAGCATTGGGAGGGAGAAACAAGTGCTGAGGTTGGGGTAAGAAGTTACTGCAGAACAACACACAATGTCCCCTACATGCATGTGCAATAGCAGTTTGCAAGGCAGCTATCTCTTGTGCAGCTTCACAAAGCATGTGCATCAGCAGAGCCAATACACGGGGAATCCTGCGCTGGCACAGCACCCCCGGAGCGGTTACAGTACAATAGGCAGCAATTGGTTTTATAACGAGTCATTATTTTAATATGCTGCTTTGCTGCCATGTTGGCATCTCACTGGGAGCATTCAGGAGGCAGAAGGTGGGTGGATCAGAGGAGCTGCGGGAAAGCAGGCGCCTGCCTGAGCGTGGTGTGAGAGCCACAGTGCTCAGCCTCCACGTGCACACAGCATCCCTCAGGCACAGGGCAGCGGGCACCCAGGGCTCCTTGCTGCCATGCTGAACTGCATGTCCATGTTTTCCATTTGCTCCTCGCGAGCTGTGCTAACACAGGTCTCTCTTCTATTCCAGTACTCCCCGCTGCTGAAGAAGCTGTACTGTCAGATTGCCAAGACATGTCCCATCCAGATCAAGGTATCCAGCCCACCGCCACCGGGCACCATCATCCGGGCCATGCCTGTCTACAAGAAGGCCGAGCACGTGACAGAAGTGGTGAAACGCTGCCCCAACCATGAGCTGGGGCGTGACTTTAATGATGGTGAGTGCTGTTGTCACCCCTACAGGGCACAGCCCCAGCTGCAAAACATGGCTGGGAAGAGCTGGTGGGACAGGCACTGCTGCCCTGTCCAGGACGAAGCTCCAGGTCCTAACCACAGGCACTTGACTTACAGGCCAGTCAGCCCCAGCCAGCCACCTCATCAGGGTGGAAGGCAACAACCTCTCCCAGTACGTGGACGACCCTGTGACAGGACGGCAGAGTGTGATGGTGCCCTATGAGCCCCCACAGGTACCCAGCTGCATAGGGGGTGGTGGGGAGCAGAATCAGCTCTTGTCCCAGTGTTGAGGGGTGAACCCGCTGGTGACATCTGCTTTGTTGGAGGAAGATTTGAGTCCTGGGCTGGAGTCTGGTGGCACTAGCACATCCAAGCCCTTGTGTACCTGCTCTGAGTACTCTGTTCCTGAGTGGTGGGGAACAGAAGGCCTGAGCGTCCCCCTCAGAGATCCCACAGCCCTTGCAGCATCCCATTTCCCCACTTAGGACTGTCCCCATCACTGCAGTGCCACATGTCACCACTCTTCCCAGTGCTCCTTCTGCTTGACCTGCAAAGGCACTCAAGGCACAGCCCTGCCCAAAGGGATGCCCTCACTCTTTGCTCACTGTCTGCTACCCTCTCCTGGGCAGGTGGGAACCGAGTTCACCACTATCCTGTACAACTTCATGTGCAACAGCAGCTGTGTGGGAGGAATGAACAGGAGACCCATCCTCATTATCATCACACTGGAGACGAGAGAGTAAGTGGCTGCTGGAGCACCATTCTTGCCTTAGGAGAAAGGCTGCTTCCTGCTGGCTAGGGATAGGGGAGGGGAGGTACAGCAGACCCATTGCAGTGCTGGCTTCTTCCCACACAGCTGAAGCCTTCCTCAGCCTCAGGAGCTCCTCCCGCAGGAGACTGCTCCTGCTCAGGCTGTTTGCAGAGGGGCTTCCCACACCCGGGGATCTGAGCCAGGCCATAACATGCTGGGCTGAGCCTAGGTGAACGTCCCTGGCAGAAACAAATTCACCAGTTCCTCTCTCCTCCCAGCGGCCAAGTCCTAGGAAGGCGATCATTTGAGGGACGGATCTGTGCCTGTCCTGGCAGAGACCGGAAAGCTGATGAAGACCATTATCGAGAGCAACAAGCCCTGAATGAGAACGCAGCTAAAAATGGCAACGCCAACAAACGCAGTGAGTCTGCTCTCCAGGAGAGGGAGGGTGCCTCAGAACACTGCTTTGTCACAGTCTTGAGCTCCTAGCCTGCACTGTTCCTCGAAACCCTTCTGCCTCAGCACCTTTCCCATTGCATCACTGTGCTCCAGAAGTTCAGGCTTAAACCCACAATGGGGCATAATGCTTTGACCTTTCTCCTCTGAATCTCAGAAGTAGGATCTCCTCTCTTTTTGCCCCAGAGTGCAGTGATATTAGCATAGGGCCTTTCTGTCCAGATGTATTCATTACTGTTGATTTTGAAGGAACATCATCAAGGACGTAATACAGTTAAGCAGCAAGCATTGTGCATGATGTGAGCTAAAATACTTCAGGAAACCAAGGTGTTACCAGATGTGTCCTGTTCTCCCAAGGACAGCAGGGCATAGGAGAATGGAAATGAGAAAAAAAATGAAATTTTCTTAAAAAACACACGCACAGAATTCCTAGAGCCATAATTCCTAAGTGACAGCGCACATTCGGGATATGTCAAGCTAATTCTCCTAGAGGTAGCTATTTCCCTCTTTTCAGTAAAGGCTTGCAAAGCACACTGCTCCTGCGTGCCCAGAGGACACAGCTGTTCCCACTGCCAGATTTGACTTTCATCTGCTAACATTTTTCCCCTTCTCTCCTTTCCAGCATTCAAACAGAGCCCTCAGGCAATCCCAGCACTGGGGCCAGGCGTTAAGAAACGGAGACACGGGGAGGAGGAGATGTATTATGTGCCTGTAAGTGTCAGTGAGCCACACTGCTCGGCAGTGGCAAGGGAAACTCTTGGGGATGTGGTCTCAGGAAGGATGGGTTTGTGTGACTGCAGGTAGAAAAAAAGGGCCATGGTGAGAGCTGGGCTTGTTCCCTCCTCCAGGTGCGAGGCAGGGAGAATTTCGAGATCCTGATGAAGATAAAGGAGAGCCTGGAGCTGGTGGAGCTGGTCCCGCAGCAGCTGGTTGACTCCTACCGGCAGCAACAGCAGCAGCTCCTGCAGAGGCAGTAAGTGCCATCCCGGTGTCTCTGAGTGCTCACTGCAGCTCTGCAAACTGATCAGCACTGCTGCAACTGCTATTTTTTACAGCACTGTAGGAAGCATAAACTACAGCACTGGATATGAACCTTCCTAGGGGGCCTGCACTGCAGTGAGTTCTCCATCTGCAGGGACTTTTCACAGACACATGTAGCTGTTGCCTGACATAAATGCAGCCCAGCCAATTTTGCACCAGTGCAATTTGTCTTGGGCTGCTCTCAGTGCAATCCAGCCTTCCTCAGTGCTACCTGAAACCTCAGCACAAAGATCCTGAGCAGGCAGACAGGAGGTCTGGGGTTGCCAGCTGGCTCCACATCCTCCTGCTGGATGCTCATCGCTTGCCTTCTCTTTCCTGACCAGAAATCAGCTGCAGACACCTTCCTCCTACGGCCCTGTCCTCTCACCTATGAATAAAGTCCATGGAGGAGGAATCAACAAGCTGCCCTCTGTCAACCAGCTGGTCGGGCAGCCAGCACAGCACAGCTCTGGCTCAGCATCAAGCCTGGGGCCAATGGGTAAGGTTCCCACTCCAGCAGAGTGCACAGCCGTGGTCCCAGCTTGTGGGGGCCTTCCCTGCCCAGGAGGGCCCCCAGTGAGAGACATGGGTTCTTGTGTCTTGGTTCTGTCTAACTGATCTATCTGTTGGCATGGCTGCTGCCTAGGACCTGGAATGCTGAACAGCCACCCCATGCAACCCAATGGAGAAATGAACGGGGGCCACTCGTCCCAGTCCATGGTCTCAGGATCACACTGCACCCCTCCTCCACCCTACAACCCCGATCCCAGCCTAGTCAGGTAGGGAGGGCAGCAGATGCCCTTTTTGTGTTGTCCTCTGATGTTTCTTGCTGTTGTCCCTTACTCTAACCTTCAGATCTTCTAGCAACTGGTCAACTGGCCACTGGTCCCAACTGAGAAATCACTGCTCATGAAATCATGTAGACCATTCTTCTCATCTTAAAAATCAAAGCCCAGCTACCTACCAGTTAGAAACACCTCTTGCCCTCATAGACCTCTGGGTAATCTGTCCTTGCTTAATTAAAAAATTAAGTCCTCCCAAACATGAATCTTTTCCTGCATGCCAAACTGCACACAGCTTTGTGAACTTCCACCTTTCCCTTCCTTAGTAACGATGTCTGGAAGTTGGTCCACATGGTTCATTTCCACGAGGAATATGCCAGCTTGTCCACAGATGCTTTTTACTGCTTGTCTTTAAGTAGAACATAGATGTTTCAACAGACATCCCAAGGTCAGAGCACCTGTACATTCAGTTATCAGAGCTGCATAGCAGCAACGCCGTGCTATTCACAGAATACCCTTGCAATTAGTCTGTAAGTTGCAGAGACTGACTTTGCTGTCCAAACTAAGGCATGGGCCCTTTTCCTCCTCAGGTAGCTCAGGCTCCCTCCAGTTAACAGTGTAGGTAATTCAGCAGAAACCTCTGAAGATCTGAAGAGGAAAGGGAAAAAAAAAAACAGAACACAGTAATATTCAGAATGAACATAGTTCCATTCTTCATTCTGACATTAATGGAAGTTAAGGTCACACTTAAGATGTGTGACAACAGCCAGAGCAAGTTTCCTCCTCTGCTCGTCTGCCCACATCCCATCTACATCACAAGTGTTTGGAAGTGTTGCCAAGTCTGGAAGCAGCAGGAGCTCACTGCTGTCTCCCTGCTGCCTTTTCAGTGAGCTGAAAACACAGTGTTGGTTGACAGCACAGCTTATATTCATGAGAAGTTAATGCCACTTTATTTTCCAAACTTTTTCTGCAGTTTTTTAACAGGATTGGGGTGTCCAAACTGCATCGACTATTTCACCTCACAAGGGTTACAGAATATTTACCACCTGCAGAACCTATCCATAGAGGTAAATGCTTTGGGAAGATCTGTTCTTACCACTTGTTTCTATCAGCTGTTGATCTTAAAAGCAAGGACAAAACTGTTTTAAAAGAAAGGAAAAAAACTGTGCACCAACCTGTTACAGAATATATACTCCCCATGATTTATGTCTTCCATTTATGCATCATTTCTAGTCCTTCACTTTTAACAGTGGTTCAGTTTTTGGTAGCAACCACAATAGCCTCTCCATTGGTTCCTCCAGACTGTCAGAAATGAGATCTAATGAGATCTGATGAACTAACAGAGAGAAACAAACTGTTAACAAGCATACTTGTTGAGCTCTTTTCAGATGTCCCAGAAAGAGCAATCCCAAACCAGAACTCATGTAGATGTTTAACACAAAAAGGAAACCAGATAAGGTACTCAGCAAATGAAACAGCATAAGTTATGGAAGAGCTGGAACGAAAACAGGCATACAGTAGGTTTGGTATTCCTGCTCTCATGCTCTGTGTCAGCTCTCTGCTGCCAGGGGAAGAGGAGCTGCCAACTGCAGTTCTCAGTGAAAGCATAATCTCTTGCTGACAATACTGAGGCTGCAAAACTGAAGGCAGCACCAACCAGGAACTCCCCTCATCCATCAGGATAAGGAGTAGAAAAAGCTTAAACCCCTGGAGCCATAGTTAGCCTTGTAAGTTCTAGAGCCAGTATTGTGGACAGAAAAAAAGCTGCTGCCCTGATTCTGTTATTGTTTTTCCCTCAGGTAGTTTGTAATAATCTTCTACCTGGCAGCTACAGTAAAATAGGCAATGCAGCTGCTGAAGACACAATGATTTTTCATTGGTAGCTGGGGCCAGTTGCACAATCTTAGCCTGATTTTGGACCATTTTCTGAACTAACTGCATTATTATCTGCAAGCTGTCAAAAGAAATGTTTGGTATGGCCAGAACTTTGTATCAGGTTGCTGAGCTGTCTGTCCGAGTTGATATTTGTAATTACTAATTGCACACTCGCTATCTTCTCTGGTTAACATTCATATGAGTCTCTGTGTTTGGTATTAACATGGCTCTCTGGCAGCTCTCCACCATGAGGGTATTTGTTCTGGCGCACCCTATTACTGAGATGATCCAGCTCTCAGTTAGCACTACAACCACAAAGCCTGCTATTGCCCGCACTGACTACCTCCAACAGGGAGGGTCCCGACAAACCCCAGTCAGTGGGGCTCAGGGAATGCAGCCCATTACCCCAAGCCCACCCATGGGGGCTGCCTGGAGCCCCCCACTGCTCCTGCCCTGTGCAAGTCAGCCGGGCTGTGCTCCTCGCCCTGTGAGCAGAGAATCTGCTGTTCCTCAACCCATGTCCAGTGGGAGCCCCCCATTCTCAGTAGTTCAGTGTGATACAGTGAACTCATGTCACTGTCCCCCTACCCCCAAATAACAAGATGTATTTTTGGCTGACTTTCAAAATGGTGTTTGAATGACTGGTCAAGCGTGACCACGAGTAACTGGTCAGTAACTGAGAAGCTGCCCCTCGTGGAAGCACCCACGGGTTGTTCTGTGGTTGTGTGGGGACTGAGGCCAGGACGTGCCACTCACTCCTGTGCCCACATCCCCTCTGAGCCAAGAGCTGGGGGCCAGGCTCCGTCCCAGTGTTCCCCTCACGGGATGCCCCTCAGCAGCACTGTTCTTCCAGGATCTCGGAGCACTGAAGATCCCAGAGCAGTACCGGATGATCATCTGGAGGGGCCTTCAAGAACTCAAGCAGAGCCACGACTACGGGGCCCAGCAGCTCATTCGCTCCAGCAGCAACGCCTCCACCATCTCCATTGGCAGCTCAGGGGAGCTGCAGCGGCAGCGCGTGATGGAGGCCGTGCACTTCCGTGTGCGTCACACCATCACCATCCCCAACCGCGGCGCGGCAGACGAGTGGGCAGACTTCGGCTTTGACCTCCCAGACTGCAAGTCCCGCAAACAGTCCATAAAAGAAGAGTTCACGGAGGGAGAGATCAACTGAGGTTCTCCAGGACGCGACGGTAGGAAACCGGACACAAAGAGAGTCCAAGGGATGGGCTGGGGAAACCAAACCCCACGTGAAAAATGGGAGAATACTTTCAGCCTTGAGCAGCTGGAGAAGCATAATTTTGCTGGACAGATGCGGACTGTCAGCTGCCCCGATCCATCTGCCAGGTACTTCCCAGAGAGGAAATCCCAGTGGTTTATCAGAGGATCGATGGAAGGACGGGGCGGTGAGAGCTCCTAGAATGCAGCACAGATTCTGACTGCTCGCGGCAGAGGAGTCATCTGCTGGTTCATCCTTCTGTTTTGTATTGTGCTGGACAAGCCTTGCATCAAACAGATGCAGCATAAAGATAGCACATTTTCTGTTAGCAAGACCTACCTTCTTACCTCTGTTCTGTGTTCTCAGTGGTGTTGAAAACCAAAAAACAATTTAGCCCTTATCTGCTCCATTTCCTGTACGAGTATCTGCCATTGACTGACACAAAGCAAGTCTGCTTTCCTGATGGACTGCCAGAAGATGTGTCCCTTTCAGTTCCTTTAGAGCAGAACCGATCTCTTCGTCAGTTCCAGATGTGTTCACGTACTTAAATGTTTGTGTTTATCAACAATGCGATGTACATACAGTATACTCATTGTACTGCAAGAAGAAAAAAAGATTTATTTTCATGTAAGCTATAAAAATTGATGCTCCTGAGATAATAGCGTCAAGCAATTAATTTTATGTTCTAGCATGTAAACGTGCAGAAAGTCATGTTTCAAGACTTACCTATTCACAATTCAGATGTTTTTCCCTCCTGTGAATTATGTCACACAGATGCAGAGGAGAAAACGTGTGAAGGCTCCCGTGGAGTTGGAGCTCTGTGTGATTCCTCCCTGCACCACAGGTGAGGATTGGAGGCAGATAACAGTGACGTGGAGATGAGTTTGATCCCACATTGGAGCGAGGAGGTGGCCTCAGTGAGGTCCTTCCAGCTTGGTTTGCTGCTTCTGGCCATTTTTTCCTGATTTATCTGTTGGTTCAGGCTGACGAGCAGCGCAGCAGAAAGCCATGCTGCCAGCAGACACATTCCCAGCTCCACCTCCTACTGGTGAGCAGAGCAGATACATCCAGAGGTGCTTTAAAGGTTTTGAAACATGTTTTCAACGTTAACTAAGGCTTCTTCAACAGTATTAACTGATACAGTCCAACCATGTTACCAGTAGTACTTTTTGGAACTTTATCTTTGGAAAATGTGTTATTTTTATAGCTGTGGTTTCTTTCCCCCCCCCCCCTTTTTTTTTTTTTTTTTTTTTTTTTTTTTTTTTGTAACACAATAAAAGCACGTCTGAATTACAACACCTGGTAACTCAAGTCTCGGTTATGCTGTACAGAAAATGTGCACGTAATATTAGTGAGAAGTCTTACACCTCAAAGGGCCTGGAGTTGTTCTGCTTCATCAGCAAAGCTCCAGAGATAGCAGTGCTGTGCAGAACAGGAGCCCCTCATGGGCAAAGCTGTTATTTTAATACAATTTAAAAAGAGATTTCCAAGGTCTTGGAAACCAGCAGACGAGGAGCAGGCAACAGTCAAAACTGTGCGTCTGCAACGAGAATAAAAGGCTCAACGACCTGCTAAGAGCAGGCCTGCCTGGTGCTGAAAGCACGCTGTTTTTCTGTAGCGTACGCTCAGGTTTATGTGCTCAGACTCGGCCCTGCGGCTGGGACCTGCACACAGAGCACCCAGACGGAGAAAGCAGACATTAGGGCCGGCGTTTTGTTTAATTACACAAACTCGGCCGGCTCATCACGCAGCGCCTTCGCCCTGCGCGCCATGTTGGCGCCTCCCGGAAGTGACCTCCCGATCCCGGAAGTGATCGCTGCACCTTCCGGAAGCGGCCCGCCGTCTCCTAGCAACCCAGCACCGTCGCCTAGCAACGCAACGCCGCCGCCGGGCGCGGCCCCGATGGGCTCCCGCGGGCAGCCCGAGCCCTGCCGCCAGCCCCGGGCGCCGTGCGAGGCTCAGGGGCCGCGCTCGTCCTCCTGTTTGCCGCCGGGCTCGGAGCCGTCCGGCCCGCTGGGCTTAGCGCCCGAACCGCGGCACGATGAGCTGCGCATCCCCGCCCCGCTGCGCGCCAGCTGTCCCGGCACCTGCGACAGGGCGACGTCGCCGGGCCCGCCGGGTGAGGCGGGAGGGCCGGACGGGAGGCCGAGAGGGGGGGGCGCTGACAGCGAACCGCATCACTGCCCGCTTCTCTGCCCAGCAGACCTCCGGTCCGGCCACGGGCCTGCCGGGGAGCGGGACGGGAAGAAAGAGCCGCCGGGGCAGCAGCAACCCGCGGGGGAACCGTACGAAAGGCATTCAGATAACGTCCCGTGGTACATCCGTACCATTAATGAAAAGGTGAGGAAAACCGGCCGTACCGCCTGCCCCAGCCGGCAGAACGCCTAAGCGGAACGCTGCAGTCGTTATTCATGCTCTACCATCTGCTGGCCGATCCAAATAGTGCCGCTCCATTTTGGGCATATGGAAACGAATCAGAGCCGAGGAGTTCGTTGGAGCAGGGACTGCAGAAGTGGCCCGATAGCACGCACTGTATGCATAAGGGACAGGCACTGACATACAGTAGTTAATCTGCTCCGTGGTTCCTCATCCATCCCTTCCATCCCCTCTACCACATTCATAACGGCACTTCTTTATTCCCTAGGAAGAGTGTCTCTCAACGCTGGTAGCTGAGATCGATCGTCTTGCAAAGTACCAGGCAGAGTGTGCACAGAAAGATGTTGTGATTGCTAATCTCCTGAGGGAAGTGGAAAGGCTGAAGAAACAGCTGAAGTTGCTCAAGGACAGTGCAGACACAGAGGAGGTAAAGATTTTAGTTCTACACACTGAAGCTGTGCAGTGCCAAGCTGTGATTTACAATAAATACAGACCCCAGTTCTGAACACTCTCCACATAAGGCTTTAGTAGAACTTAAGTCCTTATCTGTCTTTATAGCACACAGAAACAAAACAAAGGAGCTCAAGTGAAGATGCCACTGACGTTCTCAATGAAGCCAGTGCCCTGGGAGCCATTCTAGAGCAGGCAGAAGCAGAGAAGCAGGCCCTGATGGCTCAGCTCACTGCGTTCCAGAAAGCCCACAAAGAACTCTGTGCAGAACTACAAAAAGCAGAGGATGACTACAACATGGCCACAGGTACCAGGGGAGAAGGCTTCCTCACAGCAGATAATTGTACCAGAGTCCAAGTTCATCTTCTTGAGACTGTTTATTTTACCTAGAAAAAAAGTCTGGGTTAGGTCCACACAAGGGCAAAAACTTCTCCTTATGGAGTGAGTCAGAAACACCACGTGTTTTGAAACCACCTTCCTTCTTGCCTTAGAAGGGCATGAGAAAATCTTGCAGCAAGGCCTGACTCTTACTCTGGAGCACTCCATGGTGTCCCACCACTCTGGCAACCCTGTGCTTGAGTTACTGGCTCTATTAGTCCTCAGAACAGCACCTACCTCATAGTGCATTTACTTAATATATATCACAGCAAAGCACTGTGAAATACATTATTAACCAGTGTTATCATGCCTGTACATTAACCCACAGCCCACACATGGATGAGCAGAGCAACAGCTCTGCTTTTGCTTCCCTGAAAAAAAGCTCATGAAGTCTTTTGCATGGGTTGTTTGCTTACACGAGCACTCCAACCTTACAGGTGCCACGTGTTCCTTGCAAAGACAACTGGAGATCCAAGAATCCCAGCTTCGGAGGACCAAATCTGAAAATGAAAGGCTCCAGAAGGAGATCAGAGGGCGAGAAAATCAGCTGCAAGCCATGTCTGCCAAGGTACCACCATGAGCACAGGGTGGCCATCACTGCAGAGAGAGCTGGAAGCAGGGAATTCAGCCTTTCTGAAACAATTCTCTTCCTAATGAGACAGGAGGTCCATCTCTGAACTGCAAAACTGATGTGTAAAATATTTTCCCTTAAGTTTGGCAGTCTGAGAGAAGAACGGAAACACGAAGAAATGATGGCAGCAATGGAGAAGGAGAACTACAGTCTTCAACAGGTGAATTTGGTTCAAAGCCCACTTGCCTTTATGGAAAACTATCATCAGCCATTTTATTGAGCTTGTTTTAGGCCTGGGGGAGTAAATTTACCCCACTGAAAATACATCAGTGAAATTATTTTGAAAACCTGACTTCTTGAGTTTATTTTACCATTCAATTGCTTTTTTTATGATAGCAAGCTTGCTGCTTTTAACTACTCAGGTACTCAATGCAGTGCTGGAGAAAACCTTAAGTAACAATGGCTACCAGAACAGACAAATCTAAGTCTGTAGACTGCTCAAGAAATACAAGAACCATTTGAATCAGATACTGGGAAGATGTGGCCAGGTCTGCTCACTCTCTTCCTCACTGTAATGGCTTGCTTTATGCATCTCCTCAGGTTGTTACGGAGCAAGAATCCAAACTGCGTGAGCAGATGGAGCTGATCAGTGGTTTACAGGGTACAACGTGGCA
Organism: Phasianus colchicus; assembly: GCF_987193195.1. Taxonomy (NCBI): domain Eukaryota; kingdom Metazoa; phylum Chordata; class Aves; order Galliformes; family Phasianidae; genus Phasianus; species Phasianus colchicus. The sequence goes on from NC_143457.1 coordinate 6,621,323, forward strand.
GCTACAGGCAGAGGCTCTGACCAATCGGTACCACATCCAGAAGCAGCAACATGCCCAAGAGAAGTTGCAGAGCCAAACTGAAATGCTGCAGCACACAGAGCTACAAACCAGAGTGGCACTTGAGCGTGTCACCAGCAAGGTAATGCATGCCTCTTCACTTTCAGACTTCCACCTCTCTGTTAAGAGATGTTCCAACCTAGTCAAGTCCATATGAATGCCAAAGAATCACACATGAAGGCTCAACACATCCACTTCTTTCCTCTTTTATCAAAAGTTTGAAAGATTTCGAAGCAAAATAATTCAGGCTACATTCAGTACAGCAGGCATCAAAGCTCCCCAGGCAGAACTCAGTGACGAGGAGGTGTTGGAGGCAATGCAGGTATGCAGCTCTCTGGAATTGAAAGCCTGCGGGGAACTGCTGAGAAAGCACTGTACAGACCTGCTGTCCATCTGATGCCTTTCTATCCCTTTGCACATCTCTGCCTTTCAGAAAATCATTAACGAGCGCATAGAGTTCCATCAGATGCTGAAACAAAAAGGTATCAAGGTTCCATCTCTCACCAACATTGACATGTTTACTTCATCACCAAGCATTTCAAAGGGAAGGAGGTGAATCCTGCAGTGCAGCATCTCCTGCAGAATGGCCTGAGCAGTCAACTCCCACCACATCACCACTTCCCACCTCCCATTCCTTTGTTTTCAGGTGGTGATTTAGTAGCAAGTGAAACTTACTCAAATAAAGTTCTGCAGTAATTCAGTTGTTTTCTAATTGCTGCTCTGCAGAATGACTCTATTTCACAGGGAATCAGGTCTGCTCAGACACAAGGATCCAGAAAAAGTTAAGTTTCCACTTTGCCAATTTGGCACAGTTACACGATTGGGAAATTCAGCAATGCCAGAACAAGTGACAGTGACATACAACTGCAAGAACCATTTTATTTTTCCATTCAGTACGCAGGTATGTGGCTGTATTTGATGTGGTATCTGCAGAGATCACACAGAACTCTGTAATTCAGTCCATGGATCACCCCAGCTTATGGATGGAGAGGTTTGCATTCAGACAACAGCCAGGCTGCAAGTATCACCCAGACTGCAGAAAGCTGAACCAGTCCAACTATCTGCACTTTGAACGGTGTCCCCAACACTCACCACACTGGGGTGCAGGAGTGGGATCACCTCAGACAGAAGGTTTACATTCTGGGAAGCTGGGGGGCAGTGCTGACATAGCAGCAGCCCTCTGAATGGGGCTCAATTTCACGAGCAAGAACAAATTCAGTGCTTGAGCAGCAGTTAACTCAATGGGTACACAGTAAATTCACAACTGGTGCTTCCACAAGGATGGAGTGTGGCTCTAAAATGCACTGGGAAATGCAAACTCCTGCAGTCAGTTCTACTGACTTCACTTAAAAATGAAAGCTGTGCTAAACATGTGAACACAGGAAAAAAAAAAACCATTACTGCAAAACTCACTGCCCAGATTCTGGCAGCATTAAGGTTTAAAATATTTAAAATACACAGAATTTTCAGTTTTATGGTTACCCCAGATATAAAACTATGCAAAATGAGATGCTGTAAGCACTGCTGCATCAGCACTGGCACACAGCACATAACAGCATCAGTGCTGTCACCTACTGGATTTCCCAGTTCAGCTATGAAGATGATAATCCAGCTGAAGCACCAGGAAGGAGGAGTAACCTTGCAGAGAAATACAACTGCATTTGTTTTATCAACTAAAATATCATCATGATTCTCTTCCAAGCTGGTGGATTCTGACTTTGAATACCTTCCCTGCTTTTAGGTTTGCACTGGCAGATGCTGTTGCCTCCAGCTAGTCAGAATGCTGCTGACTTTCTCTAAGGCTGAGAGAGAATGCAATCCTCCTTGCCAGGACTTGATCAAACTTTAGATGCTCTACATAGCCAGGCAGGGTGCACTGCATCTCTTCTTTAAAACACCCTCACTGCGTACAGGTTGCATTCTTGAATATGGAAAAAAGAAAAATAGAACAGAGTAATTTTCTTATCTTTGATAGCAGTCAGCGTATCACTGTCAGCAGGGAGGACACTGTGGCCAGGTCAGTTTTTGAAGGATAAAGTACTTTCAAGTTTCCATCCATGTCCACCACTCGAACCTGCTCCACCACCAGCGGCTGCTGCGTGTTCTGGTTGGGGTTCACATTCACTGGTCCACAAAGAGCATCTGATTCATCATCAGAGCCCGAGCCTTCCTCCTTATTCTCCATGGTGAATCTGTTCAGTTCTGCTATTTTCTGTTAAATACGGCAAAATACAGAAAACTCACAATATAATATAAAAATCTTTTGAGGTACACTAAGAACAGGAGAGGGAGGAAAAGGGAAATTCCTTTGCTACCACAAAGCAACTCCTTCCCCACAAAAGCCACAGCTTTTGCAATCTTCTCCCATACATGTGAGCAATGCAACATTTTGCTGAGGAGCAGAGAGGGTTGTTACTGAGTTACTCACCAAAATGAGAGCATCCATGACATCTTTGCATATCTGCAAACTCGTATCGCTGGTCACTTCCAGGAACAGATCACGGGTGGTTTTTCTGATCTGTAGGAATGTCACAGGTAAAGCAAGCCATGAATTCCAGCATCCTCACCCATAGTTACGTGGCAACACTTCAATGCAAAAATGCAATGAAAGGCTTTCATTCAATTCAAGCAGAGGCAAAGAGCTTTGCCAATCCATAAAGCTGTTCCCAGCGAGGGCAGCCTGGTGCCCCTGGAGCAGCTTGCAAGAGCTGTACAAAGTTATAGAGGCAGAAATGGAGCTCTGAGATTCCTCTGAATCAGTCCAACAGAGGGGAGTAAGGCTTTGGAGATGTATGGTTTGGAACACAGTGACAAGCATCACAGAATGCACGTAGTTCTGAATCTGGAGTTGAATACATGAATTCTGATGAACAAACTCCCACTGGCACACAGTACCTTTGTTTTCTCACTATTGGTTATTGGTGGGAAAGAAATCACAACGCCTTCAGCATCCACGAGACACGGGTAGTTATCTTTGCCATCCAATAACTGCAGATACCTACCAGGAAAAGCAGAAAAGAAACAAAACACCGCAAAGTAACTGAAACAGCAGCTGGACACAACAGCAAAAAACAGTGACAGGAAGGAATCAGTGTGTCCCTGATCTCCCACAAAGCAAAAACAGACATCAGGGCACTAAAATCCAGCTAAATGATGCCATGGTGATGCAGCTAATAACTACAAGAAGCGATGGCCAGGAACATCAAGTAACTCTCATCTCCATTTCCACACTGCCAAAGCACACAGACAGGCTGCTGCTGCTGTCACAGATCCCCGTGCTTCAACAGGAGCATCAGAGCCCATTGTCTGATTCTTCCAGACGATTTATTTGTGTTATTTGCCCTCTCACTTACTATGGCAATGTGCAGCTCTCCATTATGCCCTTGGCCAACTCCTCCAAGCTGCGTGCCTGATGGATACGGCTGGCGGCCTCTACTGAGCAGCAAACAGAACACAGCTCATCTGTTCTACACGCAGACTGACAGCTCCTCTCTTCTGCTTAGTTTATCGAATTTGCACGACACACTACATCTCCCTATGGTTCCTTTCTACCTGCTACTTCATACACACAAATTACTCTCACGGGTGACAAACGTGACAAGAATTTACTCTTGATGGGTGGAGAAATAATGGAAGTCGCTCATCAACCCCCATTTGCCACAGGTTACCCCTCGTGTTTCCTTCAGAGCTGTTTTTCTACACAAGAACAAGCTGCCAAAACGCACACGAAACAACAGAACACTGACTTGTGCAACCCAGAAACATTCTGCCGCTTCTTCTGTTTCCTCTGCTCCTCCGCTTCCACCTGCAGCTGACGGAGGAGATCCTTGGCGTTGATCTCCTTTCGGCCCAGAGGAGTTATCTACACCAAATGAGAAACAGCCGTTCAGCTCTGAGTGACCTTTCCCTCCTTCGTGGCTGCAGAAAACAAAGGGAGGTGAAGGAGAGGCGCGTGGTCGGCGCTGCTGCACCTTCAGCTCAGCAGGAGGCTGCACGCCGTACGTCAGGGGCCCTTTGACCAGCTGCAGGTCGTGGGTGGCAATCGTGGCCGCTGTCCTCTTTTCACATATATCTTCATGCAGTTTGGTCTAAAACACAAAGAGCATCGTCACAACACAGCAAGGCATCAGCACGATGCTCTGCTCTATTTAGTGCTAACTGGTTGAGTCATTACAATTTCAATGGGGCCGAACATCCTTGCACTGACTTACAGAGCCCCCAAGGTTGGAAAAGACCTCCAAGATCATCCAGTCCAACCTGTGGCCGACAGCCCTCACTAAACCGCGTCCCTCAATACAACATCTAAGCGTTCCTTCAGCACCTCCAGGTCGGCACCTCCACCACCTCCCCGCGCAGCCCATCCCACAGCCCGACCACTCCTTCACAGCCACGGCCTGGGACAGCCCTGTCTGCCCCTCAGCATCGCACGCAGCTCTGCTCTCCACCTCCAGGTGGAGGAAAATTCCACCACAGAAGCACGAGGGCAGCGATGCGCAGCGCAGGGGCCGCATCGGAGCCGGGAGACGAGCAGCGCGGGGCGGGGAAAAGCCTCCGGCACCGCGGGACGGGGACGCGGCAGCCACGGGGAGCCCCGAGCCGCCCGGCAGCGCCGCCCACCGCCTACCTGGGCGCTCAGGAACCTCCGCACGGCGTTCGCCGGCCGCAGCCGCACCCCTCTGAGCACACAGCACACGATGTAGGGCCGCACGTCCCTGACGCCCGGACTCGCCCTGACCACCATCGGCGCCGGGTTGTCGCCCACGTGCAGGACCTTCAGCAGCAGCTTCCCGACCGCCTCCGCCTCGTCGCGCTCGCCGTCCCCGCCGTCCTTTTTCTGCTGTTTCTCCCGTTTTCTCCTGCGGGTCTCCTCGCGGCCGCCCTCGGCGCGGCCCTTGGACCGCAGGTACTCCAGCACGGCCCGGGTCTGGCAGCCGTTCACCATCTTCTCGAGGCGGCGGTCCCGCAGCGGGTTTCCGCGCAGGTTGGCGTCCTTCAGGCGGGGACAATCGGCCAAGGCGGCGGGCAGCGCGCTCAGCCGGTTGTTGGCCACGTCCAGACTCTGCGGGACCGAGCGGGGCGGTCACGGCGGCGCGGGGCCGCGGCGGCGCGGGGTCGGGGCCGCGCTCGCTCACCTTCAGCGCGGGCAGCGCGGCGATGTCCGGGCTCAGCTCCTCCACTTCGTTGTCGGCCGCCTCCAGCCGGCTGAGCAGCGGGAACGGCGCCGGCGCGGCGTCGGCGGGCGGCAGCAGCGCCCCGGGCAGCGCGCGGAGCCGATTCCCGGACAGCAGCAGCTCCCGCAGCTGCGGCGCGGCGCTCGCCAGCCCCGGGCCGAGCTCCCGCAGGCGGTTCCCGCTCAGGTTGAGGCTGCGCAGCTGCGGGAAGGCCGCGGCTTCGCCCCCCTCCTCCGACGGCCCCGCGCCGCCCAGCGCGGCGGGCAGCGCCTCCAGCCCGTTCCCGGACAGGTCGAGCAGGCGGAGGGCCGGCAGCGGCCCGCCCAGCCCCGCGCCCAGCCCGGCGGGGCCCAACGCGTTGCCGCTCAGCACCAGCGTGTGCAGGGCGGGCAGCGCGGCCGCCAGCCCCGGGCCGAGCTCCTTCAGCGCCGCGCAGCCGCTCAGCTCCAGCGACTGCAGCAGCGGCAGCGCCAGCAGCTCGGCCGGCAGCCGCCCGCCGCCCGCCGCCACCCGCTCGGCCACCGCCGCGCCCTGCAGCGCCAGCTCCCTCCGCCGCTCCCGCGCCGCCGCCTCCAGCTCCGGCCACGCCGCCGCCATCGCGCCGCGCTCCGCTCCTCCTCCGCGCTCCGCTCCTCCCCGCGCAGCGCCGCGCTCCGGCAGCGCGGTGGCAGCGAGCGGCCGGGCGGACGCGGAACGGCTCCTCGTTAGCTCAAATCTTTTATTGAGTGTCAAAAGCGTATCTCAAAAGGTTGGGTCGCGTTATAAAATAGAAGCACAGATCCCGCTGCCCGCATATAGCTCATTAGCTGTCTTAATTACGTTCTGCCCGTGTTTAGAAGCCGCGCTCCGGGAGCGACGCAGAGCTGCTTTCACCGTGTGCGGCGTTGGCCAATCCAGAGCGCACAAACGGCTCTTTCTCTTTTCCTTTGCAGGATGCAGGGCTCACGCCTCACCTCCAAAAGGAACCACGCTCTGCCCGCAGCCCATGGATGGCACGGCCCCGCTCAGCTCCGAGCACAGCCAGCTGCTGCTCTGCGTGCGTACGGAGCGAGGCTCTAACACAGGAACCTGCAGCTCCCCAGTGGAAGGAAGCATACATCTATATTAAACATACAAACGTTATGAATATATATATATATAGTATTGATATATTTGGAAGAGTTAAAATTCATATAAAGACTTTCAAAATGTAACTGTGCTGATCTACCTGTGAAATCCACACATTTGTAGGCAGGCTGCACGCAAGCTGTGTTATAAAATCAGTGCTGTGCACAAAGCAGCACCACACATTCGCTCCCTGACAGCACAAATCACAGCCAGGCTTCAGCACTGAAGGCCACGCACAGTTTGTGGCCAGTGAAATATCCCTCAGGTCTGGGTGCTCCTTGTGCACACGCCCTGACAGAGCAGCTAAGCTGAGTATTAATGCTGTTAACACTCTAGGATTTGCAAAAGGGAAAACAAAAAGCCCTCTTAGCTTTCTTCAGCTGCACTGCATCCCCTCGCTCTTTTTTTTCATTACACAAACAGGTAAGGAAGAATTCTGCCTTATGGAATTGGCATTTCACCAATTGAATGGTTCAGGAGTTCAGCTGTACAGGGCCATACAGCTCTTCAGTTACACATTTTGTGTACTCTGATACACGTTCCCTCTCACATGCACATACATTTTTCATTCCACCTTACACCAAATGCCCGCTCATACCATCGCTCACCTCCACCACCGTGGAGCCCCTGAGCAGCCCACAGGGCTGTGCTCACCATGGCAGTAAGCACAGCATCCCTCCATATGAACCCTGTACTCCTCAGGGTTTGGTTTGGGCTGTTTTTGTGACGAGGAAGCAATCACAACCTTCCTTGTGCACGATGGGGAAACGAGGTGGGCGGCTGCAATAGAGGATTTGCTCCTTTTTAATCAGAAAACCACAGTGCTGCACAGAGCTGCCATGGCAGCCATGGAGCAGTGCCCTGACTGTTCTGCTCCACACCTACACACAGCCTCAGCTATCCATATGGAAAAGATCTAAGTTGGTCAGAATTTTTAAATGGCCATTAATAACGACATGCCCAATTAATAAATAAAAAATACAAACCACAGCACTTGTCCTGTCATTGCTTTGAGTATGTTTTGCCTGAGCTTTTATTCGGGCCTCCTCTTGGCGTTGGGATCTTGCTTCCTATGGAGGGAGGTCGAACTTTGGTTCTTGAAGGACTGGGTTTCTTCAAATAGTGGCCTCCTGTTTTGCCTGTGAAGAGATGCCATGGGTCATTACTTGCTCGTCGGAGCCCTGAGTTGAACTGCATTCGCTTACAGCAGCTGAAAGAGAGCATTTAAGGGCTCTGCCCAGGAGCTCGGCATAGCCCTGAAAAACAGCTATGAGCAAAGCAAAACTCAGACACAGCAGTTTAACTCTGGCAACAATCTGAGCATGGAGGGGATGAAACAGCACTGAAAAAAAAAGCTTGAAGGGAAAAAAAGGCAGTGGAGGAGAATAGTTTTGGTGCTGCAAGCAGTGAAAATAGCTTGTTTGCTTAACTTCTGCATTCATGATGTAAGGGGATTTTACTTGTGCCAGATAAGCAAAGACAACTTTAAAAAATCTGAGATGAGCATCATTTTCTCTCTGCTGATGTTGAACTTGCACAGCCATAAGCTCTGCCCAGCTCCTTGGTTCCACTGGGAAAGGAAAAGCAGCACCCAGCACAAACTACTCAATTCGTTTTGTACTTAGGATTAGACCAGCGTCCTCTGATTGGACATTCACAGCCAAAACAGGCTCTCAATTCACTGCACTGGTGGTCAGGAGCTTTCCAGAACTGTAACTCATTGCTATCACTGCTGATTGCTCTATTCATGACCATACTATTAAGTAGACGAAGGCTGAAATGATCCAATTATCAGACGTGTCAGTTTCCCCTGGCAATTGACCTTCAAATTACTGTTATTGAAATTACTGTTACCAAAATATGACTTAGGTTACCCAAATGCAAAGAGCATGTTGAAAATGTAAGCAGCCATCTTGCTCTCAAGGCTGAAATACTTTCCTTAAGCAGTGGCAACACAGCAAAAAAGAACAATCATTACAAAGAAGTCTTACCAGGCTGCATTGGAATAGTTTTATTTATGGTGGATAACCTTCGTAGATTCATTGCACAGCCATCCGTGCCCATGAGGTGTGACTTCCAGGCCTAACCAGTTATAAAGAAGTGATATTAAGAAACCAGCAAGGTTAGCCACCCTTCTGTCTACTCAGTCTGTGCACACACAGAATCTTAAACACAGGAGAAAGGGATACAGTAACAGCTGAAGCATTCAGTGCCACTAAAGAGTGCGGACTGCTAGCACTAGACAGCATGACAGCACCTTCAAATCAGATGTTTCTCAAAAGAGGAATGTGGGCACAAGTAACAAAAAAAATACACGTTCCCCAATTATTTCAAGTCCCCTGAAAATGAGAGAGCCATTACAGAGCCTGGCAATAACCCTGGTAAGTTCTTAAATCTTTGCATGTAAAGCAGTGTTTTAGGAGGACAAAAACTCAATCCTCGTGATGGAACAAAATCAGACTAATCTGCTAAGCAGCCTTACCTCCTCTCCAGGAGAAAAGTTGTCATGGCACAATGGGCAATGGTTTGCCACATTTTCTGGTTTGGCAGCTGAAAGGATAATACAAGTACAGCACAGACGGGTGAATTTAAACATACAAGGAGGATCTGCATAACAACTCACAGAAGACTGCACTAGGATTAAAGCAGCCCCTAGCTTATCATCATTCACTGCTCTGAAAGAAGTCTGATCCTTTATGATCATTTATCCCATGGGTAGCTACCATCACAGTGTCTGGGCCTCAAACTGCAAGGATGTGACACAAGCTTTCTCTTCTGTCCTCGCTCATTTTCTCCACATGCATTTATGGAAGCAAAGCATTTCAAGCACTGGGAAACACAGGGATTTTTGTCAGACATGTTCTCTCCTGAAAACAGACTAAGATTCTAAATCCGTAGTGCAATACCTAAATAGAAGTGGTGTGACTTGACAAAAATGTGCAGTACTTGGATGCTGGACTGACCTGACTTTTGAAGTTCAGCCTTCCTGTTTAAAACTACTCACCGTTGCAAGTCTTGCTCTTAATATGTTTGGGCAACTCATCCTTTGGAAAGGCTTCACTGCATCGCTGGCATTTCCCAAAGCTGTCCTTCTTATCACACTCAGTCAACAAATGCTCTGTCAGGCTTGCTATTTCTACCACCTGCAGCACAACAAAGGTACCCAAGACTTGTACTGTACTGAGTAAACAAGAACAGCATTAAAACAAAGCTTTCTCGGTGGTTTTTGGAAGCTAAGAATCTCTTCTCAAAGTGATAAATGAAAAAAAAAAAAAAAAGGAATTGGAGTGCAGTTGGTGATACATTTTGTACCACTGCTTTTTTCTAAAAATGCTATCCAAAATCACTCAGTGCTCAGAATTCATCTGTTGTAGCATTAAATATCTTGTCACATTAACAACAGAATAAAAACTGCTACTGACTTGTTGTGCCTGACCTGTTTGCAGTGCTCACATCTGGTTAACATAGGACAGCGTTTCCAGTAATGGAGATCCAGTCCTTCCTCTGTGAAGGATTCATTCCTTTCACCACAAAAAATGCATAAACTGGGGAAAAAGACACCCAGAGAACAAAGCAATCAATCAAACAACCAAAACCCATAATATCAGTAACACTATATATGGGAACAGATGATCCCCACTATTAGAAACCATTCTGAAACACAGTCCTTATTTTCTCTGCATAGTCCTGACCTGTGCTTATTTTTTTATCCCACCAACAGCTATTAAGAAAACAAATTCAAAGTAGTGCCATCCTAGTAGTTACAAATCAACATCCAGGATTGCTCTAAATCTGTTAGAAAGGTTTTCTTTTTCATTGTTTAAAAGCCTAAGTTATAAGCTTTGATCTACTAGAGAAATACCATTATAGTTGTTAGCAGGTTATACGAAGTACTTAAGGTGATTAGAAGCTATTAATCTAGCTTACTTATCCAAGTAATTTGCAACAGAGGAATGATCATCTGGAATCTCTGATACTGCAGGCTGTGGGCTTCTGTAACCTGTATAAAAGAAAATGGAAATAATCCTTCTCCAGATAACAAAAGCAACAGACCTAATACAAGATGAATACAATCTAACACATTGAGCATCTGCAGTGTTTCAAGGGCATCTCAACTCCTAATACTACCTGAAATTACTTACCTTGATCTTTTGTCTTCTGGAAATCAGGCTCTTTTTCCTATGGAACAAACAATTTTTTAAGTCAGAAATGTCTTTTGTGACTGTGATACTAACTGGGCAGAAAAAGAACAGAATTTGATTTTTCTCTGGAATTAAAGGCTTAGAAGCAGAGCCAACACTTTACAATACCATCAGGTTCTAAAATGGGAAGGATTCCAATTTCTTATTTCGTTACAAAAAACAATTCCCCAGATGTAAAACTCAGGATGAAAATCAGACTGAGAGGAGGCTCTCCCTCCCTCTTCCACATCCCCCATCCCTCTTACAACTGACATTACTTGTCTCCCTGCAAACTATCTGAGCATGGCACACTTGAGGAAAATGTTTAAAAATATATATATATTTAGATCAAAAACAAAACACCCCAACCTTTCCAGCTTGAACTTCTGCTTGTATCTCCTTTAGAGCTGCCAGCTGACCTTGCAGAACTTTTATTTCTGCCTTCTTCTGTCTCTCTGCTTCTTCTGTTGCTGCCTTTTTTTGTGCCTGTGAAGAAAATACTCTTCCAATTATGAAAGTTTTTGAACCATCTGTCACAGAGGAGAATCTGCAAAACACAAAATACCAGCAGCCTTCTTACTTACCCTCATTTCAGTGTCAGAAAGTTTACCATCTATTTTAGTAAATCCATCAAAGAGTGTTTTATAGAGAACAGTCTTGCGAATGCTTGCATCATCTGGAGGGAGATATTCCAGTATGGCAGCTTTGTGTTTCCTGTACATATCAAAGATAATTCTCAGTGCTACATCACGAACTTCATAAACTCTGTGCTCCAAAGCTCCCGTTGCAAACTGAAAAGAAAACAGAACTAAACACAAATCCAACAGCAACAGAAAGGAACTCCAAGTGCTGTACGCTCCGACTCCCACCTTCATGGCATTGCTGATGGTAAACCCTGAGTTTTCAGTTCCCATCTCTTTCAAGAGGCACTCAACTAATTCCACTCGACTCATGGCCAGATGTGTTGGGGAATTCGGTTTTAAGGGTTGAATCAAATGAACTGGAACAATCTGAAGAGGTTTCACTTCGCTCCACAGTGCCATTTCCTGTAAATATACAGTCAGTGTGTGTGTAGGAATGTTACTTGAGGGAAATGAGCTGCCTTTGCCAAGCAGAGTTAATCTATGTGGCTTAAAATGAGTTCAGTAAAATGAAGAAAGAACTTCACTGAAACACAGCTGCTTGTTTGCTATTTCAGCAGGGATAAGTTATTTCTAGCTGGCACCTTCCCTAGGGAACTGCTTCCTGGGGCAGTGTAGCATCTCGTGCTGGTGATAGAAAAACAGTTTTCTTCTCTTGAGGCCAGGGCTCCTCTACAATGTGTTTGTGACCATTTCCTCACCGGCATTGAAACATTCAGTTACAAAGCTATTGTAAATAAGTCAAGCAGTAGTAACAAAGCAATCAGTCATTTCTGGGGGTTCTAGTGACACATCAGAGCATTTCACACCTTGAAGTTTCAGTTACATCCTCCAGTGAAAAGAATTCATTTTCCTTCTCTGTATGGATGCAATCACAGATAAATAACCCAGAGCCAGAGCTCCAGCTACCCCTCTCCTGGAACTGGATTAACACACTTTCACACAGAATTACTCTTCTAAACCCTATCGGAAAACAGCGCTGCAATCCCCCAGCAGATCTTCCCTACTGTGCTTTGCCAACATTTAACATGGAATGGACTTTGTCTTTTAAACAGGCTTTTGTATGCTTTTGTTAAGTTGACTTTTACAAGCTATACTTCAATTATATACTGACACTCACCTGCTCCTACCACTGTCTCCCCTCACAGCAGCAAGCTCTGCACTGACACCCAGCCAGGTCAGTGCAGACCTGGTCACCTCTGTGACATTTTTAATGCTAACCAAACTGCAGTGCAAAGAAAAGCTCTGACCTGAATGAATTTAGCAGCCATGATGCGAAGGCGGGATGAAGAGTCTCCTGTTCTAGAAAGCAAACCTGGAAGTGTTTTTTCCACACAGTGAGAAGTTTCTAGCTTTCCCAGTTTATGTTTTGGTACATATTGTGTAATGAGCATTTTTAAAAGTTTCAGGGAAGCTTGAAAAACCTAAATAAAAAGAAAGAAATGGTGAAAAAAATACCATAGAGAAGAAGCACAATCACAGTATTTTTAAAATGATATTTAAAATTCTTCTGCCCTACTTTGAGACTTGCTGCTGAGTAATCCCAACACTGAGTAATCCCAACACTGAGTGAAGCCTTGCTGATTTCACTGGGACAGAGCAAACGTAACACATGGAGCAAATTGCAGACTGGAGACATTTTCTTATCACACACATCACTACTTACTGAAGATACGATGTCTTTTATGGCTCTTCTTACAAGAAAAATAGCAGCCCTCAGCATGTTCTTTAAATCCTCCTTTGGAGTGCTTACTGCCATTTCCATCAGCTTCTTATACACAGCCAGTAATGCATCTTCTCGATATGACCAACTTTTGGAATATGCTCCAGAGACCTGAACACAAAACAAGATCATCTTTTAAAAGGTCAGTAGTGATGTTTCAATATCTATATACAGAAACAATCTGAAAAGAACACATGAACTTAAGTATCAAACCCCCAGGCCTTTTCCAAAGGAACCAGGCTTTTACTACAAGAGGTGTTTCTGCTCATATTTTTTGAGAAATGCCTGGTAAAATGGATTAATAGATCATGTTCCAGGAACCACCTGAGACACAGTAATGGTTTCTCTCTCTACAAAAGCCCCTTTACAGTGACAGGTACTCTGGTAGGGCATTCACCCCAAAGCAGACTACTAGGCAATAAACAATTAACAGATTATCAAGTAATCAATCCTAAAAGCTTCAGTGCCACACCAGTGCCAAACCTGGGCATTCACATATCCACAGTCCTTTTTTTTTTATTTCAGATCTTTGAATGTGTAAAAACCATATCAGTTTTAAAAAAAAACAAACCATATCGCTGACTGAGCGAACACCAAATAAACTCAAAACAGATCCCAGTAATCCATGTGTTTATTTTGTTGTTCTTTACCAAGGCTTCTCCAAAAACTTCAATAGCAGGGCTGGCCTCTCTCAGTGCCTTCTCACTCAGTGGTTCTGGTTCCCCAGTAAGGCCACTTCTGGGAGAATTACTGATGTCTCCCTCAGTCTTCTCTGGCTCAAGGTATCTAATTGTTTCTTCAGAGTGTTTATGGATGGCTGGAAGAGGTCTCTCATCATAAGGTAAAAATTCAACCTAACAGGGAAGATAAAATCTGCTATTCCAGGAATAACTTAGATGTGAAGTTGTTTCATCATTAATTGGATTTGCCTCAATTCAATTCACTTTTCCCTTCAAAGCAGTACTGCTTTACAATTAAGTACAGATACTGAAGTTTCCATAAAGATATCACGAATAAACAGAATGAATGCTTCTAAGTAGTACTTATCTCTTATATACCTTCAAATACGCACCAAGCCTTTTGTGGAAGTGCACAGTTACAGAAATCACCTGTTGGTAGGCAGCCAGCAACTCATAAGCTCTATTTGTTAAATTATTTTATGTCGTCATACTATTAAGAGAATATTACTGCTACAAAAGTCACAGCAAGTCTGTGACTGTGACTTCATGAGATTTGCCAAGACTCTGCTACTTTCCTTGCAGTCACAAAAATTTGCTTGCTGCTTACCTACAACATGATCTCCAAGATTTATTAAGCCACTACTAAGCAGACTTCAGCTGCCTATCCTGCTACCAAAGCAGCTGTGATTCCTCCAGTCACTTAATGTCTATTTTCTGTTCATCCGTCTGTAAGTCAGATATTGTCTTTTTTTTTTTTTTAAGTTCAATCTGAGTGAACATTTTTAATAGCTTTCCAAGAAATTCAGCAAAGTGAAAGGCCAATACCAATTATTAAATCAGTAATATTCAGCAAACAGTTTCAAATACTGTACAAGCAATGAGAATAACCACGACAGACCTTGTTGTTTTGGAAGGCTGAATGCAAGATTTCTTGCTGTGGAGATTTCTCTGGCAACAGAGGCACATTACTTACTTCTTCTTGGGCAAACACTTCCCTGGAGGTTGTGGGATGAGACAGAGTGGGAGGAGTAGACTGATGGAGAAAAACAGGCTCAGGAGAATTGGGTTCTGCTGGCTTCTCTTCCAGCAAAGACTCTGCTTTCCACACCTCTCCCTGTGAACTCTGCAGTTCTGTGTTCTCATAAGAAGGTGAATTTGTAGCCTTTGTGTGCTGAAGGCTGTCATCATAAACCACAGGCTCCACAGGCAGGTCAGGTGGCTTTCGAGTCTGAGATTTTGAAAGAAAGGCTAACATTGTACTAAAATCAGTTATTACATTTACAGCTGTGACAGTAAATAATATTCTGCCTCTTTCAAATGAATATCAGAACCTTATAAATCTGTGTGTGCAGTTCTGGAATAATGCAAAACATTTAGGAATCTAAATGCTACTTGCTTTAAATTCTAATGTAATTTACAGAGAATTAATCATGTTCAATAATGTCAATAATGTAAAATCAATAAAGTTCGAGTCTTTGGTTGGGAAAACGCACAATCCAAAGAAAAAGCCTCTCTGGGTAACAACTCATTCCCTGCATTTATTTGGGTTGCCCAGCCCTTTCTATTTACAAAACTCATGTGACAGCACCTCCCAAACCAGGAACAACTGCACCCACTATCAGCTCTGCATCCAGAAGGTTGTGGAGCTGCAGCTGCTGATACACTTTCAGGCGGTACGCATCCATTTGTTGCTTTTTCTTCTTAGCAAGATCATAATCCTCTTTCTCTACAGCGTAGCGTTTCTCCACTTCATACCGTCCCAGTCGTTCCCCTACCTGGAAAACATTTTAACTACTTAACTTGGGATCACATTATTATAAATACACATACACATCATTTGCAAACAGATTATTAACTCAAGTCATCTGACTTTAAAATTACTGTTTTTACAACATTCTGGGAGTTGTTACACTTCCACATTAATGCTAGCAATCCTTGATGGATCACTGGAGTACCTCTTGGCTTCAGAGATGAGCAGCCTTTTAACAATACCTTCTGTAAGTCTGCTATTGCTTGTTTGAGTTTCTTGGCGTGGTCGTAGCGCTCGTGATGGACAGCTTCGTGCTTCTTCTCATCCAGTCTGCGTATTATCTGAGCAACTTCTGGATCCTGGTACATGTCAAAAGCCAAATCATCCAGAGGTGAGATGGAGTCAGACTTCCTGAAGATACAGGAAAAGATAAATCAATAACATTCAGATTGTGGGTATTTGTTTTCTTTTCACAAGCAGAGAAGTAACAGAATATAGAGACTGAGAACTAATTGAGACCAAGAAGATGTTTTGGCAGGGTATATGCAAAAGAATATCTTTACCCTAGGTATGTTCCATCTAAGGCAGGATCATCTGATTTACTTCCTAAGTAGTGGTCTATCAGCTTCTCTCTGGAAGGCTTTGTGGGGAAAAAAGAGATCTTAATGCACATTCATCAACAACATATATGTTCAAGATAGAAATTCTGACTTATTATAATTGTTTTGGGTCATACTAAAATGTGAGAATTTTAAGAGTGCATATGCAAATGTTCCAATTGATTGTTCTAATTTTCGCATTCACAAATTAGGCTCAATTTTTGAGATCCTCCTTACTTCAAAGTTAGATCAAAATCAATATACAGCACCTCTGCTGACGAATGAAATTACCAGAAGATGCATTCATCATCTCAAGAACCCTGCAACTGAATATGTGCAGCAACAGTAAAGACACAGGGATGCTTTGCACTTACATGTTTGTTGCTGTCATTACCGTAGTCTGCTGGATCTCCAATAATATTTATAGCTACCAGGGCAACCTGGGAGAGATTTAAACAAAAAGTGAAAGCACAAGGTCGTTATTTTGTTCTTATCTTACACAAATTGAAACAGCATGCTTAAATACACACACCCAATCAGTTGCTTGACACTTTGTGCTGATATTTCCTCCAAATCTTTACCATCTGAAAAATCAAGTAGTGATTTACTCCACCTCATCTCTCTCCTATCTGTTCCTTGCTTTTACTTAAATGTAGGAAAATGTACAATTTTAATATTGTCTACAAACTCACCTTGTCTTCTGCACAGAGCCTGCTATGCAGGCTAAAACTCAAAACAAAAGGCAGTGATGGAACGCGCACTTAACTCATTTGCTCTGCATAAGTTGCATGCATTTGGTCATGAATAAAAATAAACTCAGGAGCATTCATCAGCATTTCAGTTTCTACACATTCAGGGAGCAGATTTCTATGCCCACTTCATGCTACCGAAACTTCACCTAACTTACAAAGTAAGCAGCACAACTCAACTTACCTGACTGTACAAGTTGTATTTATTGACATAATTTTTATGGAAAATCAGCTTCAGGTACTGGCCAACTGCATCCATATACACAGATTTTAACTCTCGAGCTTTGAAACCTGTCTTCTCATTGTCTGAGAGAGGGACATAACTGAGAAGGAAAATGTAGCAGTAAGCAGAGGAAACACACAAACACACAGCTGTGTTTTGACTCCTCAACTAAGCATTTTGATCAGATTTAAAACTCACTCATAAACCAAACAGCATGCTGTCATTTACAAAAGTGTTCACCTGCATCATGACTCTTGTAGAAACCAAATAAACCTCACATGCTCAGTCAGGCCCCGCTGCTTTAAGAGTGATTGATTTTAACCCATTGATTTCAACATGGCTGGATCAGCCCCAGTTTCCCCAGATTGCTTTTTATTTCCTTCTGAGGCCTTGATTAAGGTAATACAACAATTCAGAGCTGTCAGACTCACCCTAGTCTGTGAAACCTCTCTGACTGATAAGGAGCAAAGTATTCAGGCAAGCTTTCACTGATGAAGAACTCAATTTTGCTTGATATCATGTACTGGTGAGCAAGCAGCTGCAGTTTTCGTATTCGACATCTCTCCACCAACTGCAGAATGATTTCTTGTGGATACTGACAGAGTCTGAAAATGTGCACAATGTTGAGCCATCTTTTTAAAGATCACTTCACTTCCAACTTGAATAACATTTAATCATGAAACTTTCCAAAGTTATTATAGTTTGCCATCATTACAAATATTGCAAAAACAAAGAGTAGAAACATTTTTCACTTTAATGTGTGTGAAAATGCACTTTAATGCGTGTGTCTGTTAAAGTGCACTGCTGTTGTGGTTTAACATAGCAGCATATCAGTCTCTATGAAGGAAAAGGACTGATCCTAAGCTGAAACTAAGACAACTACATACATCCAGAAGATGTATTGTGAAGACTGTAGTTTTAATACCAAGTCACCCAGCTGCAAACTCTAAGATGACCTTTTGGTGTAACCAAGGCTTTTTTTCCCTGCAGAATAAGGATTCCACAGGGTTAAAGTAATTTAGATGCTTTGGTTTTATAACCAATTTGGTCTAGCATGCATTAAACTAGTCTGAACACGTATGCTGCATCTCCCACTCAATGTACACTCAGTGCTGCAGGATTAAACACGTTCCTCTCCCTTGCAGTACCTCGGTGACCGCCATCCATTCACTGTTGGTGCGTGGACCATCAGCTCCTTTGCACTGAAGCCATCTTCGTGTCCCGATGAGCTAACGACTACAAAGCCAATCTTGTGAGGCATCCTGCAGAGGTGAGCTGTTCAAAACAACCACATTTCAAACTTAAGCTAATCCTTAGGAAGGCAATAAAACAACACTGAAACACCACAGTCCAAGAATTCCGTACTGTGGTCCGTTAAGCCAGCAGCTGATGACTGCAAATCTGAATTTATTTAATGCCAGCTCCATAAGCTGAGCCATTCTTACGCTGAGCGTTTTAGCAGGATTTGGTGAAGCGAGGGCTTGGTTAACTTCTACAGCAAGTTAAGCCATCAGACTGTAAAAAGCAGAGCTCTTGTGGGCTCCTTCCAAGTACTGGAGGGCTAAATCTAACGATCCAAGACAAAACTCAAACCGTGATGAGCCCAGAAGCTTCTCCTTGCTCCATCCGTCCAGATGCAGGACCTTCAGAGCAATGTGACACCCCACCCCGAGCGTTTGGGAGGGAATAATAACAACAAGAGAACAGAATCGATGCAGGCAGGAATCACCGGGCAGCATTTCACAGCCGTGCAGGTCCCCAGACAGACAGACAGACACGGACAGACACACACACACCGCAGGACGGAGCTGTGAGGAATCTCTTCCCGCCCTTCCCTCAGCAGGGAGGGCAGCGCCCCGCAGGCCTCAGCGACGCCAGCTCGGGAAAACGGCCTTTACCGAGCCGTTCTACGGCCCGAGCCGCCACGTAGGGGCCCTGAACGCCGGGCCGGCTTGGCACGGCCCTTCGAGGGGAGCTCCGCGGCCGGGGGGAAGCAGAAAGGATCGATCCGGGCCCGCACCGCACCGCACTCACCTCAGCGCGGCTCCATCGCTCGTCACCGTAGCAACGGCGCGAGCGCCGCCACGCATGCGCAGCGCCCAATGCGGGCCGCAGCGGCGCGCGTGCGCACAGCGGCAGGCGGGGGAGCGGCGGGCGCAGCGATGGCGGCTCCGCTCAGGCCGTTCCGCCTCCGCCGGCCCGGCAACGCGCAGAAGTTCGGGGCGGCGGCGGGGAGCCTGCGTGGGCTGCTGCGGAAGGGCTGCCGGCTGCTGCAGGTGCGGATCGGGGGTCAGGGGTCGCGGGTTTCGGTCCCGGTCCCGTGTGACCCGGTCCCGTGTGACCCGGTCCCGTGTGACCCGGTCCCGTGTGACCCGGTCCCGTGTGACCGCCCGGGCAGCTCCCGTTGGCAGGCAGCCGGCTGTGCCTCTACGAGGACGGGACGGAGCTGAGCGAGGCGTTCTTCCGCACGCTGCCGCCGCAGACGGAGCTGGTGCTGCTGCGGCCCGGGGAGAGCTGGCCGGGCTGTGAGTGCGGGGCGCGGAGGGGGAGCTGCGGGCTGCTGAAGGGCGATCCGTGTGCCGGCTGCTAAAGGGCGATCCGCCCGCAGGCTGCGGGGACCTGCAGCGGTTCCTGGCCGCACTGTGCTGCCGGACGGACGCGGTGCTGGAGGCCGCTCGGAGGCTGCTGGAGGACGAGCGGGCGCCCCGCAGGCAGAGGCTGCTGGCGGACCTGATCCACAACCTGAGCGGGGACAGCGCGGCCGAGCGCCGGGACGAGGACGGGAAGTGGTTCGAGGGTACGCGATTCCTCGTGCTCCTGTGCAGATCCGAGAGCGCCGGCTGGCGCCCGATGTCCTTTGTGCTGATAAGAGCCTTGCCCTGCCCTCCTGCCCTGCCCTTCTGATATCGATAAGCATTGCTCAGATCCGCTCTTGGTCTTCTCTTCCCCGGGCTGAGCAGCCCCGTGGTTCTCAGCATTTCCCTGATGCTCCAGACCCCGCGTCTCTGCAGCCCTCTGCTGGGCGTCCCAGACTTCCCAGTCAGCCTTGAACAGAGGAGCCCAGAACCGGGCACAGTGTTCCACATACAAAGAACACAATAATGCTATTCGATAGAGCAAATTCGCAGCTACAAAACACTGCTTTTCTACACAGTCATCACCATTAGCTGTGCGTTCTCACCAGTGATGAACAACAGCCTGCGTGTCACAGCTGACACAGCCCTGCTCTCAAAGTAGATGGGCTGCGTGGTTCTGTTAAGCCCTGAGGCTAGCCTTGAACCAGTGAAAGAAAAAAGCCTGTTTACCGAGTTTGTGAAATGAAGGCATAAGTACACATGTAAGCAGATGCACAGAACTAGAAGCACTGTACTAAATTAATCTGGTTCTCTTTAGGTCTAGAATCTCGTTTTAAGAACAAATCAAGTTATATGCGGTACAGCTGTGAAAGCAGAATACGAAGCTACATGAAAGAGGTAAAAGTGTGACTACATGTTAAGCACACACACACATGTATGTATAAGTACTTTTGTAGTCCAGCACAGCACTTGTAGAAGAGACATAAGCTGCTCCAGATGCCAAGGAATGACTGTACTTCTTTTTTTTTTTTCTTTAGGTTAGTAATTTTATTTCAAATGTTCATCCTACAGCGAGAGATGCATATAAAAGGATACTCGACCTGATGTCGGATAAACTGAAATCTGTGAAATATAATGGCAGCTACTTTGACAGGACAGAGGAGGAGGCAGCGATGCGCCTGTGCACAAAGGAGGGATGGTTCTCTTGTCAGGTAGGTTCAGCCCTGCCCCAAAGCAGAGTCTCGGTTCTAAGAAGCAGCAGTGACAACGTTAGAGGAAGGAGATGGTGACTTCAGTGCTTGCACAGAGAAGAACTGAGTTTTGGCAGTGTTATCACCTGTGTCTGGTTGTGGTGAGAGGAAGCTGCATCAGTTCAGGACTGGGACTGAGCTGGGATGATGAGCAGCGTGCCTTTCATTGCAGCCACCTTGTTTTACAGGGCCCTTTTGACAGAGATGACTGCCCATGTAAGCATTCTATCAACCCCTATACTAACAGGGAGAGCAGAATCCTCTTCAGCACCTGGAATCTCGATCACATGTATGTATGAAGCATTAATCCAAATTCACCTGTTCAGATTTTGTTTGTATGGGAATTTACCCTGCTCACCACACTGTCCTTTATGAAAGATATCCTCTCTTCTTTACCTGTCTCTGGCAGAAACCTTCAGACCTCTTTCCAGGCATTGTGTACTTCTGAAGCAAAGGGGATTTGCTAAATTGATTTCTTCATAAAAACACTTTAAACCTAGTTATAGTAAAATAATGCAACTTCTGCCTTGCTTTAGAAGGAAGATGGAGACATATTGTTAAGAAAACAGATTTTGCTAGCAATATTGTTTTCTCTTTTGCATTCTGCAGAATAGAAAAGAAACGTAGTGTTGTCCCAGAACTGGCAGAAGCTGTCAAAACACGAGATGGAAGAGAAGTCAACTGGGAGTACTTTTATCAGCTATTGTTTACAATGAATAATCTAAAACTTGTACATATTGCTTGCCATAAGAAAACCAATCATAATCTCAGCTGTGACAAAACTAAAATTTACAGAAAAAGGAAGCAAACCCGTGAGATTTCATAGTGCTCTCTTTGGAAGCAACTTCTGGTTTTGTTTTTTTCCATTTCAAAATCATGTAAGATGGCATCATGTTTAAATAGCTCTTGTTTCTTAAACAAAACCTTACTTAGCAAGTCTCTTCTGCCAAGGACTTCTTCCTTTATCACCTCCAGTGCATTAATTGAACTGCAATCTCACAAAGCACACATTCAGATCGTGCCTGATTCTCCCACCTTAGATGACACTGTGCTGAGTGTGATAAGCTGACTCATAGCCGCAGTGTGCAAAACAGAGGCCAGAAGCTGACACTGATGATACCTTATGATTTCTTGCTTGCTGTGATAAATGTAGGTGCAAAATGCATGGTACAGAAACTGAACTTTCTTACAAATGATTCAAAGTAGATTGATACTGCTCTCAATGTTAAGCCAGAGAATACTTTAGGATAATTATTCTGTGCCTGCACCAGGAAGACGGGCACCGTACCCCAGATAGTCCAAATAATTCAGTGGCAGAGCTGCTGGCTTTTCTCTACGAAAATATCTGCACTCATCTGTGACCATTCAATCTACTGCTACATAGATGCAGGTCTTCTAGGAGTAAGCAGGGCTGTGGTGCATCTCTGCTTTTACCACCATTGTGCTGTCATCTTTCCCACTGATTTCCTTCACCTTTCACTCTTTGCCTCTCTAATTGAGCTTTCTTGAGGCAACACATAGAGTCTTATTATACAGTAATCATGTTTGTCTGCAGAATACTGCTTCTGTAAAGCACTACCTCTCAGGTAACAAAATACAAATAGATCATTTTTTACATTTTTTTTTTCTAAATATCAGCTGATAGCAACTGAACTCTCAGGGATGAGTATTTTTTAAATCAAAAAATAAAAGTAAAATCACTGCCATCTTTCTGTGTGTGTATGTGGAGGTAGAGATGCATGAGTAGTCAACAGTAAGGTATAATACAGCACGACCACTGCAGACTAGAAAGACTTAGCCCAGGAAAAGATGCTTATCAATTAAGTAGTGGATATGTACCAGACATTAACATCATTTATCTCAAAGGAAACTTCTGGGTGTTTACTTTGGTTGTTGGTTTTGGATTTTTTTTTCCATTTTCTTCCTATCACTGGTTTTCTTTCTTATCAGATAAATTCATCCCGTTCAGACAGGATTATTATTAAGATGGTATTGCTGTGTGAGTCCTGACTTGCTAGGACTTGGAAATGCAGGAGCTTTGCTACAGACAGTGCTAATTAAAGCAACAATTCAATTCCTTTCCCAAACATTTCAACATGAAAAAGAGGCAGGTGCATTTTTAGTAAGGAGTTCCAGCACCATTGGATTGAGCCATCCTGATCATCTTACTGAATATACATCAACAGTAACAAAGGTGAAAATGCACATTCTGGTGTTTTGGTACTGGGGAAAGGAGTGCAGTAAAGATTCTGACAAGCATTGTGCTGTCAGCGTAGCACATTTCTTACGAACACCATTCTGCACCGAGCGTGTGTGTGTGAAGATACTGCATAGGAAAAAAAAATTAGCTAATATGGCATTTAAGGAAAGCTGGGAGAACTGCTTTTAGATGGAGTTGTGATGAAAACCACGAGTATGCTAAAATATGAAGATTTTTTTTCAATGTTACAGACTTAAGAGTAAAAAGGAGCCAAGAACTAGCACTGACAGAAACAATACATCAACTGGAGTGGGAATTTGAATAAATTAACATGTCATGCATATACGATTTGTTTGGCTTCAGATTTTTGAATGTTCAACATACTGTAGCTGTAGAAATTAATATTGAGTTAAACCATCTGCTGATCATATTTTCTCAGTCTTTTTAGAAATAGTTTCTTTATTTTTACAATAATAAATATCTGAGAGCTTCTTGCAGAATCACACTTTCAAAGTATTATCATGAACACTGGATGAGTTAGCAATTCCTGGAATCATGTGAGGTTGCTCATCATCTTCTAAAAATGCAGGCCAGAAATAACAGATTTGAAGGACTGACCCATATCTACTTGGCCATCAGTACTTGTTTGTCTACCAGTAAAGTCCTACTGAGAGATTCTGTTCTGCCTTTATCACTGCCAATGTGTTTGTTTACAACATTTCTGTTCGTAACCTTTGGAAGTCAGTTGAAAATACTGAACAATCTTGCATTACAGAGCTGTTAAAAGGGCAGTGCTTACAGCTGATGTGGAAGACGGAAGCTGTGAGCTTCACATGGTTGTTCAGAGAACAGAGGAGCAATAAGAACTACTTAATGTCTGGAGATAAAAAGCATTGAATTCATAGTCACATATGTGCATTGAGTTTTGCCAGCAGAACTGCATTTTAAAGGTAAACAATGCAAAACAACTTGCACAACAGAGGCTGGTGTCCCTCTTTAAAGTGGGCCAGTCAAGTGGCTGCATTACTAGCAAGATGCTGTAATGGCAGACATCACAGAAATAAAAGAACTGTCCTAAGATGATAATTTTTCAAAAATAAGTGAGAATAGGCCAAGTGTTTGCTGTAAATATGAGTTCAGTCTTGTAACATTAGGAGCTGATATTTTCCATGCTTTCTTCTAAGTACTAGTGATTAATAATAAATTACAATTTATGTCCAGTTCTCTGAGAATTCAGTCAAACACTGCCCCAGAAAAAGAGTAGGGAATCCTGTATCTGACAACTCTGTAGAAGACGACTCTACCCGTTCTCTAAGAAAATGCAAACACTGACATCATGCTAGTGATACAGCCAGCCACCATTACAGTGGTAGAAAGACAAAGAAAACTGAAAACAAAGTTTCCTCTCTTTTACAGTTTGCTGCTAGAGAGCATCCTCGTCCTCCTCCTCGTCTTCCTTGGCAATGAAATGCAGCCTTCTGTATTCCCTCCTGCTCATTGCTGTGCTCGGGAGTACAGCTGCTAGCTGGTCCTAAAAGAAGAAATCATGAAGTGAAGTTGCTGCAAATGGCAGACCTCCCACATCTCCAGCAGTTCCCATTCTTCCCCACTCTCATACACGAGGCATTAACACACACATGGAAGTGACATCTGAATAAACCCTTAGAGTGCAAAATGGAGCCTGTCTGAACCAGCCACTGCTCGTGGTCAAAGTGAGGGCTGCCATTCCCTCTGTAGTCTTGAAAAGGATGCAGAGGAGATAAAAGTCCTCCACAAATGAATCCTCACTGCTCCCACTAACACAACACTCATTAAACAGAAAAAAGATGGAGGCATCACGTGTCCAAATGTACACAGCGTTAAAGGCAGACTTTCTTACCTGCATAAAGTCAATGTTTCCAAAGAACCGATCCACTGGCATCGGCTGGTTACTGTCGTCATCCAAGAAAGCACTGTTATCAAGTTCTGTTAGTTTCTTAGGGATGTCTCCATCCTTCAAGCCCGTCCCTTCCAAAAGCAAGCTCTCACAGCTGCTCTCCTCCTCCCTGCAGGCACGATCTTGCAGATTCTCACTGCTTTCTGTTTTTGAAGGAGCACTCCTTGATTTCGCTGCACACGGCTTTGAAGAAACATCACCTTCCTTCTGTTTTTCTCCACCCGTCTCTGGGATGCTTTCACTTTTTTCCCGTTGAATTACCTGGTGATCTCCTGTACCTTCTGAAGTCGAGCCCTCAGCAGGTGCTTCAGGTGCAGGAAGGTTCTCACCCCCACACATACAGCCTTCCAGTCCTGACTTCACCAGACTGTTTCTTTCACATTTTAGCCTCTTGGTGGGCCGTTTCCCAGCTGCTTTGTGTGAACAAGTCTGTTAGGAAGAAAAAAAAAAAAGAAAAAAAAAAGAGAGAGAAGCTCCTGAAGTTCAAAAGCACCCGAACACATCAGCAGCCAGCTCGTGTGGGGAAGCCGGGCACGAAGCTCTGAGTGAAAGCTCCCCAGCACAGCTGTGGGAAACACAAGTGGGAGAATAAAGCGGTCCGAACAGAGCACAGCTCACGGCCAACAGCTCCTCAGAGCACAAAGCGGGGCAGGACGCGGCTGACCGCCATCCCCGCGCCATTCAGGGACGCTACAGACCACAGAACGGAGCCACACAGCACAGCCTCGCTGCGCAGTTGATTTCAGACCCCACAACGCACTGAGGCACACGGGTGGTAACAGGCAGGTCGGGGCTCGTCACCGCTGGGCGCTTCCCCATCGCTCCGGGCCTGCCCGCTACCACCACAACGCCATTGAACACGGCACGGCCTCCACATCCCGAGCTCTCTGCGGGCGCTCCCCGTCCCGTCCCGTGGCAGCAGCCCGGCTCGGCCCTCACCTGCCGCCTCCTCCCGCCGCCTGCCCCGGCTCGCGCCTTCCCGCCCGCCGCCATCTTGGGGAGGGGCGGCGATGCCCGCCTGGTGCGAGCGCCGCGCTGCGGGCCGCCCTTCCCCACAGGAGGGGCGGGGAGAGGCCGCTGGCTGCCGGGTATCCGGGGCCATCGGGACGTTAAACCGCCTTTTGTTGAGGCGAAACGCAGCGCCGAGCGTTTCTTCTGGAAAGAAACTGAAATAAATTTGCGTGCAGGCTGTGCGGGTGATAATCACGTCAGGTCTTTAGCTTTCCAGCGCCTTCTTTCTGGAAGCTTTGGTTCTAAGATGTGCATTGGGAAGGTCATGATCCAGCCCTTGGGAAACGAATGGTGTCAGGAACACAAATCCCTCCTTAACTTCAAGGAGTGTGAGGAGAGCCATGAGTTTCATTAGCTTCCTGTGGCCTCGTGGGGGGCGATGGCTGTGGGCAGCTCAAGCCTACAGCTGTGCCCACAGCACAAAACCACATCCCTGCCCCTGCGTGCTTTGGGGACACGATGGGGATCTCTGTAATTCTGCATGGATAACGTGCTTCCTTGCTTCAGAACCACAATTCTCCTCAGTTTGGGGCTGCTACCTGCGCTCCCACCCCAATCCAGAAGATAACATTCCCATCTGCGCATCCTGGCCTGAAAAAAAAACCCACACGAGCAACAGTTTAAACCTCAGAGATGTGGCAGCAATATCTGAGGATATTCAGCTCTCGGATGCTTTTTCTCAGCACCGCAACGCCTGCAGAGGTTGGAGAACAGGCCTGGTGCGTTGTTGTGCAGCTTTGCTCAGTGCTCAGGGGTCTTCTGCGCTTTGTTCTGTGGCTGAGATGATTCATATTCTCCTCCAAAGCACCAAAACTTGCTCCACTGTCAGTGTTGTTGCTCGCAGCCAAGGAATACAGATGATTGTTTTTATTATACAGTGAAAACTTATACTGCCTCGTAAACAGGAGAGACTGGAACTGGCTGCAGAGCAGCATTTCTGATGCAGGAAAGCTTGGTTGCCGCTTCAATTTCCTCTGTGAAAATAGCAAGAAAAAAAAAAAAAAAGGATTTTGGAGATGTGAATGAATGGTTTCCATAACATTGAGGTGCCAGACTCAGCCAGGTGGCCTTGGACACATCCATCCACATCCTTGTCTGTGCACACCTTGCACAGACAAAGCCAGAACGCCAGGGCTTAGAATCAGCATCATAAAGGTTGGAAAGACTTCTGAGATTGTCAAGTCCAGCCATCAACCTGTAAAGCTTCTTTGCAAAGCTCCTGGATCCCATGCACTGCGTTCTTCCTCAATAACAACCTTCCTCCATGGGAAAATGGGGGCAATTTCACAACGGCAGATGTTGCATTTTCTGATTGCTGTCTGAGAAAACGTCCATTGCAGAGAGGCCCCCAGGAGAGGCAGCAAGAACCCCCTCAGAGATCTGCCCACATCTCAGAGCTCAGTGCCTCTGGAGTGCCTTGAAAGACTGCACAGAGCTGCCAGCAGCCAACAAGCCCTTAAAGAGAAGAAGAGCAGCGCAAACTATTTACATTAAATTCACATTTCCACATAAAAGAGGACTTAGCCTCAACCATATTAAAAAGTGGTTTTTATTAGAATCTGTTGTCTAAGCAGGCAGGCAAAAAAAAAAAAAAGAAAAAAAGGAAAAAAAAAAAGAAAAAAAGGAAAAAAAAAAAGCCATTTTCTGAGCTCCCTCGTTTTTATGAGAGCTGGCTGGCGGGTATGAAGCAGCAGCTGATGAGCTTATTGAGCAGGAAGGGAGGCTCGGGCTGTGAAATTCGATGTGTAAATTAGCTTCTTGCAGCACTTGTCTCTGTGCCTGTCACTTCCACCAGTGTCTCTGTCTGTTATAATCCTGCAAGTTCATTTGGTTAAACATTAGTGACATGCAAGGGACAGCAGCCAAAAATAATGTTGCCTGCAAATGTAACGGCTGCAAACTGTTGAATGAGAGATCTA
Organism: Phasianus colchicus; assembly: GCF_987193195.1. Taxonomy (NCBI): domain Eukaryota; kingdom Metazoa; phylum Chordata; class Aves; order Galliformes; family Phasianidae; genus Phasianus; species Phasianus colchicus. Next base: position 6,649,096 of record NC_143457.1, read on the forward strand.
TCAAACTAACCAAGCATCCAGCAGGAGCACGGACTGGTCTTTTCCTGCTATGGAAAAGTTATTTTTAGCTCAAGTGGCTGCATTCATTCTTCTTCATTAGCAGCACCTGGGGAGAAAGCAGAATGATGATGCACCGCCTCCCAGCTGGGACAGTGAGATCTGGGCTGCAGTGTCCCTCTGCCCTCAGCCTGCTTGCAGAGCAGCTCCAGTAGGATGGCTTAGCTGAGCTTTGGAGACACAGCTTTTCCCCATCGTTCTTCCCAGTTGCACCGCCGCAATGTTGTCATGCCAACTCAGGTAATGACAGTGAATACTGAAGTGCTGATCTGGGGCTCCCGGAGCCACTGTCTCCTGGAAGAATTGCTGATGAGCTGATAACACAGCCAGAACTGAAACATTCAAGGGAGCCTGCAGCCCTCTGACACCTGCTGCCCTGAGCAATGCCATCCTGAGTGCCTATGCACTGCTCCAATCCAAACACCTCTGTATTCATTACTTAGAAATACTCACACCAGGAACCAGAGAGGCTATACAAAAAAAAACAACAGGAAACCCATGCCACGTAATTGCATATTATGCTTGCCACACGAAAAACCTTTCTGAGTCTTATTTTAGATTTCTTTCTAATATCTTATCAAGAACAAAATGCAGAGTGCCAGAATATGGCATAATAATGGAGATAATAAAACAGTACACTGGCTTTGCCAGAAAAGAAACTCATTACTTTAATGAAAACCCTTAAGGCAGATGTAAGAACTCAAGAGTCCAGAGGAGCTGCCTGCAGTGGCAGGTGCTTCTCGTGCAAACACCTGACTTTTGTAGCTGTTTCAAGTGGTTGTATGGCAAAGCCTTCTTCCCCAGGCACTGCCCACAGCTCCATTCCCTTCCAAAGGCTCCAGCAGCTCCGAGCAACGTGGATATTTTAAAGTGTTTCACAAAACCCGAGTAAATCTCTCCCAGCACAAAACACCCCACTGGGACCAGTCTGCTGCAACCAGTAATTGGTGTGATTACGCTGCTGCGGCAGCCCAGAATCGCTGCCACAATGCAGACCAACATTTTGTTCCGATTGCACCTAATAGCTGCATTAAGAGTCGTGCAAACAAGTCGTCTCCTCCGGGTGGGGGGCTGCAGACGCTGGGGGTCACTGTTCCACCGGAGATGCTGTGGGAACCGCAGCTCCTGCCCACTGTCACTGCCTGCGACCCGAGACCTGCAAGGCACACGGCAGCCCTTCTGCCCTGGGCACAGAGCTGCAGCCTTACCCAGCCCTGCTTAGCTCTTCTCCCAGCGATACGCAGCGTTTTGGTAAACGTTCTCCATTATTTAGCATTGTTTCTTCGGGGAGATTAAAAGCGCTTTGAGCCGACGTACCTCTCCTCCACGCACACCTGACAATGATAGAAGAGGCTGTTTTACAGCAGGCTCATTAAAAATAAAAACACTGTGTTGATTTCAGTAGCTTGAATTACTTAAGCCGGTGTAATGGGATAAATATTTGATGGCAAAGTTTATTAGATTTCCACTGATATTATGCTGCTGCTAAAAATATACAGGATTCACAAGCCTGCTTGGTGTCTCTGAATGGAGGCAATTGGAAACCTGTCTCTGAATCTGCCTGCAGGGATTGCTTTGGGATGTGAACAAATCATCTCTTCCCTTTTATCCTCTGCAGGTACCAGCAAGTGTGTTCTGCTCCCACCAGAACGAGCAGTCCCTGCCAGGCGCACAGAGTAGCAGGGGCCAGTCTGCAACTGCTGGGAAATAGAAGATCACCAGCATGTTTTACATTCTGCACTTATTTTGCAGAATTGTACCCAGCACATCCCTTTGAACCCAGCTTGGGACGAGCCTTGCCGTTCAGCACAGCCATGCCCACACGCCTGCTGCAGCCCCATCCTAAAGCAAACCCACAGCACATCTCCTGCCAGTGCGTGGTGGCAACTTGTGCAACCCTCAGCCTATAAATATTTCTATTTGCCTTTGAAATGATTGCTACACAGAGATGTTCTCCCTGTCTGTCATGTGATTAACTCTTGTTCATTTTCTGTCACTTAGCTTGTGATAATTCAATACATGATGTTTATAAAGCCTCGCCAATTTTGTTCCTGGCTCTTAAGAATTCCTGATGCATGGGCAGATGAGCAGTGACCCCATGGGCAGAGCTGGTCTGAGAACAGGTGCTGGGCCAGGTAGTGCCTTAACAGAGCAAAACCCATCATGATTTGCATCGAGAGGAATCTTCTTCCCTGGTATCTTACAGGAGTGGGAGTTTAAGCTGCTTGGGGAATATTGCTACAGCTCAGTAGCTCCCCAAATTAAAAAAGGACAATTACAGCTGAAACACCATGGAATGGGACCATGGAATGGATTGCTGAGGCAGACTTTTGCCAAGTCTCACAGATTCCTTTCAGAAAGGATTGAGCTTCATCGGCAAGGCAATCTGCTGTTGGTTTTCTATCCCCTCCACTCCTGATGTCAGAGGTTTCGTGTAAAAAGCTGTGTCTGCTCCTCTGAGAAGACCTTCCACCAGCGGGGCTCCTCAAACAGCGTCTATCTCAGAAGAGCAGGGAAAAACAATCAGAGGAGACATGTTCTGTTCATGCAACAGCAAGCAATATTGTACCATTGGCAAGATTCACACTGAGACAACTGCTCTGGTGTCCTCGAGTGCTGCGTGCTCATGCATTCATTCCAACTGGGGACCTGAGTGCAACAGGAGCAATTCAGTCATCAGCCCTACAAGGCTCCGTAATGAAGTCAGATCCTCATTACAATCTGTTTAAATATTTTTTGCATGGAAGCATGCCTCCATCACCTCCATTAAGAAACCAGTGGTGCATATCCTCTGCACTCTTTTGAAGCTGTTCTGGCAGAGCAGCTCCATCAGATGACACTACAGCATGAAGGCACCTTCTGCCTGCAGAAGGGCTGCTGTGCCTTGCCTTGTATCTCTGCTCCTCTCCCAGGGCCTGGCAGAGTCTGTGTGCAGCAGTTCCTTCCTGCTGAGTGTCCCTTGTCCAGTTCACCCATCAGGGTGGAGCATCAGCCCCTCAGGTGTCCATCAGGCGACCAGAAGCCATGTGGCACACAATGTGAGCCCCTTTTGTCAACTGGATTTGATATGAGGATGTGTGAATAGAAAACCACCCACGAGCAGAAGAATAAAACTGTTTATTCCTTGTTGCCATTTCTTCTAGAAAGCGAAGCCGGCAGCTCTCTATCTTTCGGGAATTAGAGATTGTTTGGACAAAAGTTTCCCCATGGATAGCACGGTGCAGTCACAGAGCTGCGGGGTTCGCAGCACAAACACGCTTCCTGCAGCCTGAACGATCAAAAGGCAGCGCTGCAGCGGTGTGTAAAGCAAGTTAGCAAGGAGAGATGAAACAGCAATCAGGCTGCACAAAGAGAGCTTTCAGATATTGGGCTCTGACAGAATTCATCAAGCAGCAGTGCTGTCGTTCCCACAGACGGCCCCGCAGATGGAAGCGGTGTTTAAGGAGAAGCTGTGCAGTCCTGGGGCTGAGATCCCATCAGAACATTGGTGCAGGCACTCAGTAGGGATCCATCGCTCAGAGCCCCGAGAGCTGCTCGGGAGGATGGGGCCACCAGCCTCCAGCAGAAGCAATTTCTCCTTCTGTAGTTTAATCCTCTCCCTTCCCCTTGATATGCAGTTTATTTAATTGCAGAGACAAGATGCATTTCTTTCTTGAGGGATTCTGGGAGAATATTTGTAATCCAGGGGCTGTAATTGAACTCAGCAATAATAATTATACTTCTCTTCATTAATATGTCTTAGAGCTCATTACAAACTCTTCTCGTGCCAGCATCTTCACCAGATCCCTACGGGGTTGGTGATAACTTTTTATTCCACTACAGCAGCAACTTTACAGAGTGCTCCTACAGTAACAGCAAGAGCCCGAAATGTGGCTCTGCGCAGAGGAGGGGAAGCACAGGGAATAGCCCTGGTGTCAGTGCTGGCCTAGAGAGCAGCAAACACAACACTCCATACAAATGGCCTCGCTTGGGCTGTGCACAGTAGGGAGCATTGCAGGGAGCACTGGGAGATTCCTGGCTAAGTGGCTGCTGCAGGGCAAAGCAGCGGTGGGACGTGGGCACACAGTGCATGGGGACATGTCTCTGCCAGGTCTGAAAGCTGATGCTTTTCAGTACAAGAAAATCTACTCCAGATCACAGGTCTGCAATTAAGATGAAAAATTCAAACTCGTTTTACTCAGACAAGAGATACTGGGGAGGCAGTGCATTAGGATACGTTCCAAGCTCACAAATCCCATTAACGCTGAAGTGAGGTCCCCATGCAAATCCCTGTGTGCAGAGAGGAAAACATGCCTTAGATTTAAGATAGCTTTAAGCCCCTCTCTGATACGAGGATACTGCTCCTTCAATATTTAAGCTCAGTCTGTGAAACAATACAAGTTATCCAACATTCATTACCCTGTTTGTGCCAGCAGCTTTGCCAGTCCCCAGTGCATCGTGGAGAACCATTCCTTGCTCCAGCAGCAGCACCGAGGTGTGCGATGGCAATTACAGGGGAATAGCAATGTATTGCTCCCCTGGAAGCGCAGCACTGGTGCAGCACTGCAATGGCCATCTGCTAAGTGCACCCAGACAGTGGCATGGCCAGACAGTTCCCAAACACATCAAGTGCTGCCAAGTTTGCTTTGGGGTGAAATTGACTCCTTTCTCATATCCATTTGAAGGGAGAAAGATATGAAAAAGGAGCAAAAGGAGCGACAGCAGCCATGATAAGCTTTCTTTAAAACAATTCTGCCAGGTATATGAGCACTTGCTCCAAGTCTGCAAGTATTTGCCATCGATACTTAATTATTTCTCCTCATACGTCACCACCTTTCATTGGAAATGCTCCCGTTGAGCTCATCTGCAGCCGGGCTGCAGGCAGGCACAGCACTCCAAGGCTGCTGCTGCTGTTGTCTGAGCACCTCTGGGTGGAACACCGAGGGCCACTCACACCCACCCCTCTCCTGCCCCACTCCTGGTGGGCAGGGAGGCCCAGTTCCATAGAATAGAGCCCACACGTTGCCCCTCCCTCTGCTCCTCGGGGGATTTCTGCTTTTCTGAGTTTGGTGGAGTTGGATCCATCCAGAACGATTTCATTGCTTCAGTCTCAGTTCCGCCCTCCAGAGACTAATTACCTGCTTCCTGCATTTGCATCATTACACTCAAGTCAGTTTAAGTGATGTGTAGTTTCTGGAAGGAGAACTGAAACCAAGAGGCAGAAATCTTCTGAGCAGCAAATGGTTCGGAAGAAAACACAGCCATGTTGGGATGGGCTTGAGCATCCCTATAGAACTGGAGCTGCAGCACTGTACGTAAAACAGGGCCTGAACACATAGAATGGGAATGAAGACCTATGTGCATTTCTCAGAGGCTTTTAAATACCTAAAGGGAGGAGATGGGCTGCGTTTAGTCTTGCCCCAGAGCCACAGTCAGCTGGCAGGGCTCCGTGCTCCCAGCCACTGTGATGGCACTTCAGAAATGCAAATGAAAGCCAGATTATGATATTTTACGTAAATAAGCAATGTGGCAATCCCAGCCTGGTTTGGGCTGCCAGGAAATTCGCTGGAGAGATATTAACATTGAAATATGTGAGCATGTTCACACGGAACATTTGTTGTATAACTCTGGGCTCCAATAAAGGCTTGTATAAATTATTCATTTTGTAACTGAGATGAAATGCCAAAACCCCACCCGTCGGGGGGCTGCTTTCATTGCTACCAGCCCCTGTTAGCAGCAAAGCCATCGAGGTGGCCAACAGCAGCTGAAAGGAGCAGGCACCCCATGTTGCCATCGACCTCAGAGCTGCCCTGCAGGGCTGGATCCTGCTAGCAAGGAGCGTGCAGTGCTGTGAGCCCTTGCAGGGAGCCTGCAGGCTCAGTGCTGTTTGCTGGAGGAACCCAGAGTGTGTCCTGCAGCGCTCAGAGCTGCGGGCAGTGAGCACCATGCAAGATGGTGGGTGCAACGTGGAACTGTTTTAATTCTCAGGGCCCGGCCCTGAATCAGCCTCTGGCTCTTGCAAACCCTTGCAGCACCAGGTGGTTGGGGTGAAGGCACACATGGGTGATACAGCACCAAAAACACGGCCGCTGCCCCGGAGCAGGGCAGAGCATCACAGCACCGTGCCCTGCCCACGCCTGCACGGCCCAAACCCTGCACAAACCCAGCTGGTAGTTGTCATGGCAACTCCTCTTCTTAAACACTGCTGTTAAGCAGGGATGTGGAATCACTGTGAGCATCATCAGGGCCATGGTGACACTGTGCTGCCCACCATGCCCTGCACTAACAGGTACCAGGCTCACCTGGCTGCATCTCAGCCACAAGGAGAGGTGCCCTGCTGTGTTCCTGCAGCTGCAAACCTGAAGGAACCAGCTCCCAGTTTGGAGATTACTTTTTTGCGCTCCCATTGCTTGTAGCACCCACAGCCCCAAGGTGCAGCTGTAATTCATCCCCCATGCACCCCCTCCCTCCTCATATCTCCCCTTTTCAAATGATGAAGTAGGGCATAGAGCTTTCAAGCAGCAGAACAAGGCAATGGAACAGGGATGAGAGCTTGGGAGTTGCTTGTTCCCCTCATACAAAGATGGGGAGCCCTCCCAGCGCCACTCCAACAGCCTCACCTCCAGACCTGTCCCATCCTGGCCCTAGGAATACCTTTCAGCCCCTAGCAACCACCCTTGAGCACAATCCCACCTGCAGCTCTTTATACCTTTGTACCTGAGGGCTATCAGGTGCTCTGATGCCTCCTTTAACCCCCTCCTGCCCATTGTGAGGCTGATCCCATCCTGAGATGCTCAGCACAGCACAGCCCTTGCACAACCCCAGCCATCCTGTGCTACCACTGGAAGTTCTTCTTCTAAACCATAACTTTTTATAGCAGCAGCTGTCTCTGCCTCCAGCAGCATTTTATGGATCATAAGAAAGGCAAAGTGGAAGCTTCCCTCTTTGTTTTTTGGAAGCAGATCAAACAGCACCGGGCAACTCGCTTGGGGTGGTCTGGGCAGGGACAGCTGCAGGTGCTGAGCAGCTGTGATGGCATTGTGGTGCTGAGCAGCAGTTTGTATCAGCTCTCAGCTGCAGGGTGGGGAACGGTTTTATCGCACAGAGCACTAATAGGAGTTTTGCATAGGAGAGAGAAATGAGAGGTGAAGCTTCCTATCACAATACTGAATAATGAAATTAAAAGAGTAATAATTACCAGTGCCTGAGACTCCAGGCAGAGCGATCCCCAGCAGAGCCGTATTTGGGTGTCTCCACTCCCACAGACATCTCCCACCCTCGGGCTGCCCCCAGCACGTGCCAGCAAACCTCAGCACGTGGATGTGTGGGATTTGAGGAGATCAGTGGCATTGAAAATTAAATCTGAAATTACGCCCAGAGTAAGAAAAGTCCTGCTGACCCCTGGTGCACACAGACAAATGCTAAAGCTAAATGGAGAGGGCAGCAGAAAGCAAATGAGCGGTTTTCTGCTATTCCAACCCTGTGCTGAGGAGCTCATAGAGCTGTTGGGTTCACCAGTCCTTGGTGTATGGCCATGTTGCCATGGCAAGGCTGAGACAGGAGTCCTTTAAGGGACCAGCAATAGGATGTGAGATGGCCTCAAATAGGAAACATTTCTCCAAAAGAGCAGTGATGCATTGGCACTGGGTGCCTGGGGAGGCAGTGGGGTCACCGTCCCTGGAGATGTTCATTGTGGAGATGTGGCACTGAGGGGATGTGGTTACTGGGCATGGTGGGGTGGGTTGGGGTTGGACCCGAGGATCTTAGAGGTCCTTCCCAAATGAAATGACTCTATGGGAAGGACGTGATTCAATTTAGGGACATGGTTTGGTGAGCATGGTGGGGATGGGCTGACAATCTGGACTCTGTGGTTTTAGAGGTCTTTTCCAACCTGAGCAATTCTATGATTCTGTGCTTCAAAATACCGCTGCACGCTGAGCATATCTGGGAAGTGCCTCTTGGGGCCGAGCTGTGCCATCTCAATGTGTAAAGAGAGATGATATCATTGTGGTCCATGGCATCCTTAGCAGGGCTGTTCTCTCGTAGCCAGCGGCAGTGTCTTTGGAAGCACTCTGTGTTTGGTTAGCGCTGATCCGACCCTGGGGATCCGCAGACAGGCAGATGCGGCCCCTCCTCACTGGCTCAGCCTTGTGCCACTCGCCAAGAGCTGGCTCTGCCGATGCCAAACAATGAGGGAAAGTGTCAATAAACATCTATTTTTTACAGTCCATTATCTTACCCTCGCCAGCTTTTAGACTCTTATTGCACCAAGCCATTAAATCCCCTAGATGAGCGAAACACGCCGTTTGTGTAATGCAGCATAATGGGACTGTTAATGCCTTCCCTCCCCCTGCTGCCACTGCTTCCAGGAGAGGCATTAATATCAAGCCATGGAAACAAGCCCTTTGTTCCAGGTTATTTGCACTTAATGCAATGGTAGCACTGAAATCCCTCCTAAAATTAGTAGAGATTATTAAAAAAAAAAAAAACCAAACACAATAAAACATTAATTAATATTCTCTGTGACGAATGCATGAATAGAAGTAGGTCATTACAACTATCTGTGAGCTCTTTCGGGAGCAGAAGGGTTATGGTTTCTTGACAACGGTCATTGGAGGACACGAACAATTTGCAGCCCAGTGGCCAGACCACAGCGCAGCTGAGCAGCCCTGGGAGCGGAGCACAGATTTGCTGCTGTCAGAGCTGCACATGGTGTGTGTGCACTGCTGCTTCCACTCACTGGCCTCCCAGATCCTATTTCTTAAAAAAGAATTAAGCAACGTTTCCAGTTCAATAATGTTTTGCTCTATCAGCGGCAGAATCTGAAACAGGGAAGTGAAATAAGGCGTGTGTGTGGATCCCAAAGCCCTCACCCAGCTCCTCTGCCTGCAGCCCAGCCTGGGGCAGGGGAACCCACACATACGGCCTCAGCTCTTTGTGCTCATGTTTTATTTCTTCTGAGCAAGACTTTGTAATTAACATTGCTCTCCAAGCCGTCTGGGCAGAGGAATTAAGAATTCATAGCACCGCCGTCCAGCAGAACTTGTTTTTCAGTTTGCTCCAGTTCAGCCTCAGCATCGCTGCTGCAGCCCTGTGCTTGGTGCAGCTGTGGGCATGGTGCTGTGTGTGCAGCACGTCCTGTGGTGCAGAGCATGCAGCTGAGCCCAGCAGCAGGCTGGGGAGAAAGACTGTGCCCTCAGAGGAAGCTTCCATCCCCTGCCCCTGTACTCATTTGCAGCCCCGTGCAGCCCTGGCCGCAGTCGCATGAATTCTGCAAGGCCCTCAGCACCCTGGGCTGTGTGATGAACAACACTCATGTCTTACACACTCAGTCCTTCTCCTATTGTAGGACATAATTATTAAGCAGCAAAGCTCAGCCGTGCTGAAATTTATGGGATTTGTATGTACACGCCGCCAGTGTTTGTTAAGGACATCTCGAACAATGGATAAGAATTTGAGGAAGATGTTGCTGCTTCTCTCCTGTGGCATCTCGAGGACTCTGACAACGAGCTATCTCACTGTAGACAATGCCACTGATGCACAATAGCAAAACCATTTCTAAACAATCAGGGGCTGATTTTTATTTTGGCTCTCACTCCGCGTTCCCGGTGCAGGTGTCCCCATTGTTCTGCCTGCACAAATCTCACCGCTCCATGGCTCTGTTGCAGGGGGGGAGAGGTTTCCCCTCTCGGGTCTGTGCCTGAACAGTGGCAGTGACCCCGGTGTGAGTTCAGAGGAATGTCTAATGAAAGGGCTGTGCCCATGGAAAGCTGATGGTGAGATCCAGGCGGCTTCAGCCATGCACTGGGGCTGCTCTCTGCCTGCTCTGTTTACCCTGTTAGCCTTTCTTAAAAAATGAGTTGAGATGAACCCAGCCTGCCCACGTCTGTGAGTTCTTCACTTTCACACAAAATATTTGCATTTGGACAGTTATGTTTGTGCTGTCAAGGATTTTTCCATGCTCCTGTTGCACAACCCAAGCCCCTGGGTGCTGCCACGAGACCCCACATTTCCCCACCATTGCCCCATGCCCATGTCCATCTCCATCTTCATCCCCATCCCCATCCCTCTCCCAGCCCCAGGCAGGAAAGGCAGCTGCCTGGAGCCTGGATAGGAAAAGGCAGAGCATCTCTCATTGTTGAGGCAGCAAAGTGAAGCCTGTATTGTGCACAGTAATTAAATAAAGCTATCGGTCTGCCCTGTGAAGTGGCTCATACCGGCTCTTTCATTATGTTTTTCACTCTTTAGAATATGACCCAGGCAACGCTTACACCATCATAAGGTTTCACTTCAAGGGTCTTAAAAGGAAATCAATTATTTTTAGAAATATAAATATTTTATGAAGCTGCTTCTTTTTCTAATGATGGAATAAAGAAAAATACAGCCATTTTGCACTTCAGCAGCAGAAAGCAATGCAGCAATCCAGCCTCAAAGCCTGCAGCACTTCACCTGAATCACCTTCTCCAGGCGTCTTCAGAAGGAGCCTGGAATTCAGGATTTTCTGTTCAATTATGCATATTGGGGTTGGCTGTGCTCCACCACCAGCACCGGCTCACAGCTTTCTTCTAAGGGTGCTTTTTCCCAATAACATCTATCATGCAGCCTGATCCAGTGGTTGGCAACCCTACTTATGGCAGGGGTTGGAACTAGATGATATTCAAGGTTCCTTCCAACCCAACCATTCTACGGTTCTATGATCTTAAAAATCCCTTCCAATTCAACCACTCTATGATATTTAAGGTCCCTTCTCAATCCAACCATTCTATGGTTCTATAATCTTAAAGGTCTCTTCCAACCCAACCATTCTATGGTTCTGTGATCTTGAAGATCCCTTCCAATCCAACTATTCTATTGTTCTCTGGTCTTTAAAGTCATTCTGTGAGCAGAGGTGGAAAAAGGGCAAAACTTGGGCACACTTCACAGAGGCATCACCCCTGGGTGCACATGGACCTGGCAGGGCTTGAGGTGGCCCAGGGATGTGGGCGTTCAGATTTTGGTATCATTATCGTTTATATCAAATGAGAGAATTCCCAGCTGCTTTGGTTTGTTCTTACATAATTTAGGCCAATCAGCGTGCTTCCTAATGCAACATGCTCTTAAGTTTGCTGAGCCCTAAGGCATCACATTTATATTCTGTTCTGCCGCCACGAAAATGAATGGTGTAACGGTGACAAGAGGGAGAAGGGGCTTTAAAGAGGGAGAAGCAGTAGAAGAGAAAGAAAGATAGTTGAAAGAATCAGAAAGACACGGAGAGGAGAAGACACAGCGCGGGCAAAGTGGTTTATAATGGAAGGACTGTAATTTATTTTGACACAAATCATGTATTATTCATTTGGAACAAAAATAAACCTTATTAACCAGGAAAAACAGATCTCCCATCTCCTGCCCACGTTGTGACGAGCGGTGCGCGGCGGTGAGGACGCTGACAGCGCCGGGCTGGCTCCATGCCACATCCCACGGCCGTGGGCAGAGCAGTGCTCAGAGCACCTCAACGTTGTGCAGCTGCCAAACCGGGGCTCCTGGGGACATCAGGAGGGTCTGGTGCTGGACAGACAGCCAAGGACAGATGGACAGCATGAGCAGCGCTGAGCATCTCCTCCCCGTGCTTTGAGCATCTCTGATGTCCTTTATGCTCCCGACGCACACAGTGCTCAGCTCCCGGTGTCACACAGCCCCTCCCCAGCTCCTGGCAAGATTTAGGATGGATTTTAAAGTGTTATTACTGGCTTATGAGGCTTTAAATAATATTGGACTCTACATATCTTTCAAATCTACTTTCTTTTAATATCCCTGATCAGTTTTTAAGGTCTGAGGCTGGAGATTTACTGGGCTGTCCGCATAGTAATGCAGAATCATGTGTGGCTGCCGATTCCAGCATTTACGTCCCTGATTTCTGAGGCAAGTTTTGCTTCGCGCTTTGGGGCTTCCGTGTTAAAATGAAAAGCAAACACATTTCCAGCAGTGCATCCTTTCTGTCGGAGTAAGCAGAGCCCTACAGAGGCCGTCTTGCATTGCAAGAGTCCAGTGGGAGCGATGTTTGTCACTTACGTCAATAAATCAGCCCTTCTCCATGCCTTGGCACTGCATGGTGTCCATCAGGCTGCAGCACCAAGCCCTGCTGCAGTGCTGCCCGCTCAGCTCTGCACACTTCAGACCCGGTGCATCGACCCGTAGCAACGCACAGCAGATGGCAAAGGGGTTCCCAAAGATCCCATGGGTGGGATGCATGCGGTGGTGGTGTGCAGGCGGTGTGCAGGAAGGCAGCCTGCTGTGGGAAGCAACAAATTATGAACAGAGGTATTGCATCTCCAGAAAGCTTACACATTTAATTATCTCACCAGACCTTCGGGGAAAAGAATTAGAACAATAATTATCAATTTGTTCTGTGTCCAAGGGCAAATTTAGCATTTAGAGGACGGCGTTGTTGTTGGGTTCTTTTTATTTTTTTTTGCAATTCTGATTAGCAGAACGGACTTCAACCTTTGAAATGAGTGGTTCCTCCTTTCTCCTCCATGATGCCGCTTCCTCAGAAAGTGTGTTGGACCCCAGGGTGCACACGCAGAGCTCAGAGCTGGGGTTGGGTGCTGGGACACGTGAGGTATTGGAATGGTGCTGTGGTGAGGTGTTGCAATGTGCTGTGCTGGGAGGTGATGGGGTCACAGTCCTTGGAGCTGCTCAAGAACTGCGGAGATGTGGCACTGTGTCAGTGAGCATGGGGGACGTGTTGGAGTTGCACTTGATGCCTTAGAGCTCTTTCCCAACCTGATGGTTCCGTGGTTCTGTCACACGTGGCACAGGGCTCAGCTCTCCCCTTTTCTCTTCTCCCTGCATGGATCGCAGCCTCAGTGTGGTTTCAGTGCAATTGCCATGCAGAGCATGCACTGCTCGCTGTGCTGTGCAGACACCTTCCACTGCCATTACACAACGCATTCCTTGCGAGTTCTCTCGTTATCGATTCAATCTCATGTTAATGGCCACCTGTCATAAACCACATCGACAATAACGAGCCATTTTATGTTGATTGTTGATATATGGTAATTTCCAGAAGCTGTATTCTTTATTTATTCATCATCATAATGGTAATTCAATACTGTTGATATGTAAATGAAGGGACTTTTTTCCCTTCCATGGGCGGAAGTGAAGGAGGACGTGATCTCCAAAGGCAGAACTGCTCCTGAGCAGAGAAGTGAGAGGGACTGTGCTCACAGGACTGGCACTCAGAAGCCTCCCACTCATCATTTGGCTCTGTCCTGGGCTCCCCACGCCAACCCAACACCCAGCCCACTGCCATCAGATGCCTGGTCCCACTGCTGTGTGCCTACCTGCTCCCACCAGGCTCTAATTTGCAGATAATGGACACTTTTTACGGTTAGTATTTGAATACATCACTTTCCACTTGACCTGTTTGAACAAATTCTTGATGGATATTCAACCTCTTTCCTAAACGGAGCTTATCCTTCAGCTCGAGGAGGAAATGAAACATTAACTAGAAATATGAAATGCAATTCAGGCTCTTTGTGATCAGAATAACTTCCATTACAGCCAACATGTGGACACTGCAGAGCTGATGGGCAGTGACCTGGGGCTGGAGAGCTTCTCCCCAGTTCTCACTGCTGACACAAGAACAGAGAGCAGCACAGCAGCCCTTGTCCCCTGCACACACATGCAACCACTGCTTTGCTCTACACATTGAGCCTAGTGGAGCTCTTGTTACTTATTTTCCCCTTTTGGGTAGTTTATAAAAGTATTGAAAGGATGAAAAGGAAGCTGGCGTGGAAAGCGTCCTGGAATGAGCCGCGTTATTAAAAATGCTCCATTTAATTCAGATTGATAACTGCATTAATGGGGTGGGTTTTCCCATCCATAATTGAGTCACACCTACTAGCATTGAAGTCAGAATGATTCTAATCACCACCACCATTAGATGATGCATGCTGAATTCCTGGTGCTGATATGAGTGCCTGATGCATCAGTTGGGGATGCTGCTTCCCAGTGGCCCTTCAGACACCTTTCATCTCCTGATGGCCCTTCAGACACCGGGATCTGCTTGGGATGGCTCAGGACCCATACAGCTCCTGAGCATCTCCAGGGCACAGCACTGCAAGCGAATCCTTGGGTGAGGGAATAGCTCAGCATGAAGCTGAAGCAAAAGCACATTCCTTATCTGCTCTTTGGGTTGGCTGCAGCCATAGGGCTTGATTACATCGCTGACACCCGCATTGGGGACCTGTACAACCCCCAGCAAGCTAAAGAACCTCGGGCTCTCTTTCATTCTGACATCAGATAACCTTGATAAATTCTCTTATTAAACTTAATATCTTTGATCAATCACAGTAAAACTTCAGAAGGTGAATTATTAAAATGAGAAATTGCTTTGTAGGGTCTATGGTTCTATGGTTATTGTGCTACCTAAATTAAAAACGGAGGTGCTGTTATTTAAAAGAGAAAATACTCCCACCGCCCCTAAAGCCACATATATCATCTGAGCACCGGCCAGAGATCTGTGATAAGCAGAAATCTCAGGGCTTTCTGCATCCGTGAATTAACCTCCTGCATCCCAGAGCTGTGTGCTGGGCAGGGTGTGAGGGTTCCGAGCCACCAGTGGGTGGATGGAGGCTGCGAGGCACAGCACGCCCACAGACCATGGGTAAGGAGAAGCAGCAGCAGCAGCAGCGTGCCACATCTCAGAGTTGCTCTCCGCTGCTTACTCTGCTCCACCACCCCGTTGTCTCATTGCCTGGTTGGACGAGGTGTCGTTACGATGATTGAAGCTAAATTCAATTTCCTGGAGGGCTTCTCCTTGCTGCTGTCATGCACACGTTCCCATTTCCCCAGCCGAGCACCGATGTCTTTTCTTGGCTGTTATTCTAATTCAATAACATTATCTGTGTTTTTAAAACCTAACTGTGCCAAATGTCGCGGGTGCAGTGGAGACGTCAGCACCAAAGGGCAGCAGCCAGCAGGACGTGGGGTGGTGCTCTCAGCACGTGGGTGCTGCACACATGCACACTGCGGGGCAGCCCTGAGAATGAAACCAACAGCATCTGAACGCCCTGCCAGCATGGAGGCAGCTGTGCACCTTCCACCTGAGGTCTGGCAGGAGGAGGAATAGCTGCTGCAATGAGATGAGAGTTGGCCAACAGAAAGGGCAGCTCAGCCTAACGCGGGCGGGCTGCTGTCCTCCCCACTCATATCTGCGTGGGTCTGGGCAGGCTCTGCTGCCCTGCAGACTCTGTGCTTCCAACCACTGACATTTCTTAAGGATCACCCATTTCTCAGGCTCTTTTCTGACAGCCCTCTGATTTTCTCCTTCCCCTCCCAAACCCTTCAAGACATCATCAGCAAGTAGAGGCACTGGGGAATTATTATTAGATGCTGTGTTTCTTCAGACCAAGGAGCCTTGGGCTTTTTTGGAGCACAGTTAAGGCACGATGCTCTCATTGGAAAAACAAACCACCCCTACCCTGTGTGCCCCCTATGCAGCACATCCCCTATGTGCAGTGCATGCCATACGAGAGAGCAGTGAAGCCCGTTTTGTGGTGGGGCAGAACTGACACATTCCATCTGCATTCCCCAGCAGCTGTGGAATGGGGAGCTCAGAGAAACCCATGCAGGCTGCATGCGGCTCTCATTCCCCAAAAAGTGGGGCTCAGTGGGGTGGCACCTGGATTCGCATGCACACGCATTGGCTGTGCTGCAATCCCTCAAAGTGCACTGAAATCAGCAAGACTGAGAATGCAGCTCCTCAGGCTGAGAAACTGAAAGCTTTACGTATCTTTTGCCCCTTCCTAGATTGCAGGGAAAGACAATTAGTAGGGATAAAATCAGATGTTTCTTTAAAAGAATGCATTATCAGGCTTACGCCACGCTGCCTTGTCAGAGCGAGCTGCAAGGGACCAGCAGGGTTCAGGGGTGGATTATGTGTTTAGAGGGATAAAGAGAAAATCCACAGACACAGTTCTTAACAAGGGAAAACTGCGAGGGGTGGGAGGGAGGGAGCCGAGGTGCAGCAGGAGGCTGTAATTGCTGCTGCTGCGTTACCTGAAACTTCGCCTGGCAGATCAGTTACAGTTATTTTGGGAGACGAGGCAGTGAATATGATGGAAATGCCTCTGCTTTTGCTACCCACCGAGGCTCGGCAGGCAGACCCAGGGTGGGAGAGCCGCTCGCAGCATCTTCTCAGTTCACAAAGTGCTGCAAATATCATAAGGAATAAAACTCATCCCCGCTGCCGGAGCCGAGCCGCGCAGCGAGCCCCCGTGTTCCAGGTTAATCAAAGCGAACCTCTCCATTTCTCACCCATCACGACTTCTCTGCATCCTTAAAAAGCAGCTTTCAGACAGCAGGCTGCAGAGATTTCCTCCTACTGCTTCCTTGCGTTGGTTCTTTCCATCACAGCGTGTCCCTGGTTCTGTGCAAGGCTGCCCAGCAGGGACATCCCAACCAGGGCTGGCGGCACGGAGCAGCGCTGTGCAATCCTTCCTGAACTCATTTCATGTTTGTTTGGACCACGGTGGGCTTTAACCTATGCTAACAGCAAGTTACTGCCAGCCCAAGGCAGCTTAATGGCTCAAGCTTTTGATTAAAAAATTTTAATAGTCCCAGAATGATGAAATGGCTTCTGTCCATGATATATTAAGCTGCTGGCATTCAAATTTACACGCAGTGTGGGTTTCCTTTATGTGAAGGCACTGCTTTCCTATCCTGCCTCCAAAGGAGAGCCCTGCAAGACTGCTCTTACTTCAGTCCCTACCCTTGATTCAGTTGCCGCCCCATAGAGGGAGCAGGGAGAAATGTCCTCATGTCCCCACTTGGCCCCATTGAGCAGCAGCCACAGCTGGGCAGCACACGTGGCATCTCCTGAACACTGCATTTTCCAGGGAACCCCAAAGCAAACAGCTTGCCATTGAAAAACTCAGCAGGGAGTCCTGCATTGGAGGAGAATCCCAAAGAAACCGTAACTCTTTGCCAGGTCAGGGAGTTAAGGGTTCGTAGCAGATGCGTGCACTCAGCTCACCCTCTCAGCCTCCTGTGCTGAGGTCATTTCGTGCAGGAGGAAAAGCTTTGGGCTGAATGAGGAGAATTGCCAGGGCCATTCTCAGAGCTGGGCATGGATCAGACCCTGTGCACAGTGCTGGCTCTGCTCCACCTCACTGCCTGCAGAGCACAGCCTCCTGCGCTCACCTTTATCTGCAGGAGCTGGCATTTAATTTCACATCACTCTTAATCCTCTTACTCCTCCCGGCTTTGCAAGGGCAGGTTCGGAGCTGTTTTTAGCTCCCTCCTAACGTCAAGGAGAAATGTTGGGCTTTCGGCTTTGCTTTGGACGTCAGTGAGGTTTTGGTGCTCCTGGTGGGGCTCAGCCCATAGGGGTGGCTGCAGATCTGAGCAGCAAAGCACTGCAGGAGCCGTGCCATGTGCGCGCTGCTCAGCGAGAGGAAATTGCCAATCATCTCCAGCCACATTTTATTAGTGCAGAACAGCTTGTTCTTACACTCCTCCGATTGTCTCCCTTCTTTCAGACGAGAGACTGTGTAAAAGATGTTGTAAAATATCCAGCGTGCCTTTTTGGGATGATAACTCATAGTCTGTGCTCACAGATACACATTTTGCTTAAAAAAAAAAAAAAGCAGCAGCAGGAGAAGGGAATGCTTTGTGATTTATAACACGCTCTGTGCTGCTCATCCCAGCCACACTGATGCCATCACTCCAAGATCTGGGTTCTGCACTGAGAATGTGGATGGACCGAGGTCCTTCAGTGCTGCTGTATGGGCTGCAATGTTTGAAGAGCAATTTGGAAAGCACACAAAGCCCCTCCTGATAGCTGCAGGTATCACATCCCGGAGATGGAGCTGCGTTTCTACCTGTTTGATAGAGCGGCCAATTAAGGATTGCCAGCAGAACTGGGAAATTTGCATCAGAATGTTGTTTGCGTGGTGATAAATAGGACTTTCACGGCTATATTCCACCTAGAGGACAATCTCATTCCATTTATAGTTAAAGTTTGTCACTGTGCATATGACTTAAAGCAATAGTCACTCAGCTATAGAAAATTCATTTGTTTCTCCTAAGAAGATTTTACTGCATGCTGAGGATCAATCGCACGCCGTAACTCAGGGCTGTGTGCTCAGAGGTGACTCTGCCATTCATTGCTGTGCGGGTGGGACTGCAGAAACAGAGCTGAGAACGGTGATTGTTTGGGTGCAGCAAACGCAGAGCACCGACAGAAACTCAGAATGAAGCCGTGCCCAGGCCTTGCTGGATGCTGCTGAGTGAAGGCAGCTGTTTGAGGGCTCATTTCTGGGTTAAGATGGCACTCAGGGCAATGCTGGCCCTGCAGCCCTCCTTTTTTCTGCAGGCGAGCAGCGCGTGGCTCTGTTTGCTTTCTCTCCTGCTCACAGAATTGAATTATTATCCCTGCAGAGATATTCTTAAAGTTAAGAACAAATAAATGTAAGAGCATTACAGGGAATTTGTCCACTTAGGAGTCAACAGAACTGCACAATATTTAAAGCTCCCTTCATTGTTTCTCCATCTTAGCAGTGACATCTCTCATCCCATTAGCACTAAGTGCAGCATCTCGCTGTTATTTCAGAGCACAGAAGTGCCCTCCTGGCTGAGCGTGCCATGCCCCAAACTGCCCCAAATCAGGGACAGCAGCACAGCCGTGCCAGCAGCCCCTACCCAATCCAGCTGTAATCCTCCACAATTAGGATTTATTGCATCACACAGGCAGTTCTTCGATACTTTAAGTCAATGACTTTAGTGCTGGTTTTGAGCTATTGTTCAATTTGCACTCATTTCAATTTAAGCCTCACCACCGTGATAAATCATCAACCCAGAACATTGCAGGACTGTGCTAACAGGGATTAAAACCCCAACCCCTTCACTGCAGGGCAGTGCCTGCTCTGCTTTAGTGCAGCACATCAGTGTGTTTCAGCTGCAGCTCACAGGTGTCCTCCTGGCTGCCTCAGCACCTGGTGCCAAGGGAGACCTTCAGCAGCGCCATTAATTGCGACTTCCCTCCTGTGCTCCTTTCCAAAGTTGTTACTCTTTGTCAGGAAAAATAAATAAAAAATCACGCAGGCACAAAGGATTGAAGGAATTATTTGTGTAACTGCAAATAAAGGTGTAGCAATGTACCTGTCAGAGCTTTCACAGAGCTGTTTTCTCACAGCAATTAGCTCAAACAATGAATGGTGAGGCAGCGATTCTTTATTTCAAAGGTCACTTTAATACATTTGTCATTTAGAACCACGCTTGCAAGTTAAGAAATGGCTCCAGCTTTCTTCTGGCTCCAGCAGAATCCTGGTGGTGCTGCAGGGATGCGCCCTGTGCCCATGTGCAGGCAGACCCTGTCCCTTTAATATCCCTTTTTATATATTTTTTTAATATAAATTTTCATCAAAGGTAACACACAGGGAAGGTCAGAGCCCGGAGGTGGTGTTGGCTTTGAAGGCTTTATTAAAGTTTGAATATTCCCTTCACCTCCAGCTGGTTCCAATGCATCCAGCAAATGGCTCTTCTGGCTCCAATGGGCAGAGGTGATGGAGTCCATCGTGCTGCATTTCCCACGCACTGGATGCTGCCACCCACGTGTTGTGGCTGGGAGTGGTAATAAAGCTGCTAAAAATGGTGGTTCAGGCAGAATATGGGGATCAGATGCACCTCCAGCAGCTCCTGAAGGGCCAATGGGGAATGGGAATGAAACTCCAAACGAACCCAAACTTGCTTAACATGACGGCGTGTGTTGGATTGCTTTGTATGGGGAGAACAGATTAACAAATGGAAGATACAGAGTTGGGGTGAAAGCTTCGTATGACACTTTAGTATAGAAGCATGGATGAAATCCACCCTGCAACCCATCCTCCTTGCACCATAACACATTTCTGCTCGCTCAGACAACTGCATCACCGCCCCAGGAGGCAGTGTGGTTATCAGTGGGTGCTTCAGCACCGCTTTCTTTTGCAGGGCTTCTAATTACTGCTTACTAAATACATCAGTGCGGGTCCATTTGTTACTGCTGTGGCAATAACGACGCAGGGGCAGCAGTGGGGTTTGTGCTCCCCTGCCCCAGGCTTTGCTCCAGGTGAGTCCTGGGCTCCGGAATGGCTTTTTCATGGTCACAGCCCCGAGTGGGAAGAGACCGGCAATAAAAATAATTTGTTGGAGGATGTTGATAAAACTCTGCTTATTGCCAGCTGTAAATTCAACGTAGGCACTTCCACCTTTATTTCCCACCCAGGGAACAATATCCACTCGCACCAAACTGGGAGGAGAGGGGAGGATATACGGCCGTCATTCTGCTCCTCCGGTCCGACCGAGGAGCTCATAAAAGCCACCGAATGGCTTTGCCCGGGGAGAGAGGGCTCTGTCACTGCCAGGGATGGAGCACAGAATTGCTCCAGCACTCACTGCAGTGCAGAGAGGTTTTCCTCTCCCATGCCCCGCTCCTGCTGCCCGCTTTGCTGCCCGTGCTGCTCCCCGTGCCATCCCTGCTGTGCGCTGCTCCCAGCACACGGCGCTGCTCCCGAGCAGCCGATCAATTATCCTTTATTAGGTTTATTTCTTTCATTAGTCATTTCTTCAACGCTCTCAATGTTTCATTAGTCTCCTCTCAAGTTACGGCGGATTTCAAACGCCGCCTAGAAGAGGATAATTCATTTTATTAGGTCATTTGTTACCCGGGTACATTTTTAAAGGTCAATTAATCAATCTTAATAGAGGAGGAAGTGGAGAATACCACACTCCTTCCATGCTGCCATCCAGAACCTGGCAGTGGGGACGGGAGCACAGTGCCACAGACCTGAGTGTGACACAGCTGTGATGGAGCCCCTAATGAGCCTTCGTCAGGCCAATTCACTGCTATTCCCTACAGGGAATCAGAGAGATTCAAGTTCAACCCGGAGAGCAAAAGCCATAAAATCCATAACATCCATAAAATCCATTGCCACCACTGCCTCTCCTGTTTGTATTTACATCATTATTGATGCCATACGGTGTAAAACAGACATTATTTTCTATGGGAAAATCCACTGGATGACCCCAACAAAGCTTTCCTTAGGACAGGGGAGCACAGCAGCCCCCAGGGCACCTCGCACTCCAGCAGGGACTTGTTTGACATTTCTGAGCCCACAGACACTTTTTCCTTTTTCCACATAGGAGTGATTTAAAAAAAAACTCGCGATGCAAGAAGGTTTCAAACTGCTCATTAAATAAAGCATGAGCAAGAGTTAAATATTGATGGGAAACTTTCTTTTGCTGGGCCTCCCCCAGAGGATGCCTGGCTCCATGCAGCCCTGTGACTCTGCAGGTTACCAAGGCTGGGCACCATGCACCTTTCCTCCCCTCCTTCCCTACTGCTGGTATTCTCAGTGCAATAAGACAATCTGTTGGAGCTCCAATGCTGGCAGCTCGCCCTGCCATGGGCTGGGCATGGGGCTGGGCATGGGGCTGGGCACCCTTTGGGGGCAGTTCCCACCAGGGAATGCAAAAAGCAATCAATGGAGTGAAGGAGAATTCCCAATGGCAACAGCGTGGCCAGAAGGCAGCCAGGAGCAGAGTGTTATTCAAAGAAGCCATTGGGTAGAGTGGGGGAAGAGAAACCCATTGTGGCTTTTAATACTTTGTGCCAGGCTTGGAAGAAAAAAATGTGAACATGGAGAGAAGGGTGATGTAGCATCCTCTGAACTATCAAAGGAATTTTAACTCGAGGACAAAGAGCCTTTCTGCAAAAGCTGGGGCTCATTGAAACCGTGGATGGGTGAGGATGGGAAGGGAGTGGAGGATGTGATTTTTTTTCTGGGCTTGTGTTCTGTTTTCCTTAAGCGGGGCAAATAATGTCAGAAAAATGGCCCGGCCGCTGCTAATAGCCATCAGAGGGAGATGAGAAGGACCCTGGCTTTGTTACGATTGTGTGGGAGACAAGGGAAAAAGGGGAAGGGGAGGGTGGTGAATGGAAGCTATTCAACCCAAAGGGGGAACCAAACAGAGGCAATGGAGCGATCCGGAACAGCGTTTAAATGTAAGCAGTCAGCAAGAAAGTTTTCATAAACAGCAGAGCCAAGTGCTCAGGTGGGGAACTCGCAGAGCTGTGCAGAGGGGATGATAAAAGCACCGCTTCAATACATTCAGAGCCCATTGTTCAGAGAGAGAAAGCAGGAAAATAGGCCTCCAAAAAGTAATGAGTGGAGCAGATGAGCGAGAACAAAGGGCCGGCAGCTCTCACACCCGCTTAATTTGTTCCTATCTCATTGAGGAGAATGAGAGCCGGGCCAGGCAGAAGCGCAGCGACTTGATATGACAAAACAGGTCCCGTTATTAAAGCTCAGATCAATAACCAAAGAGGCAGCCGTGGGCTGATAGAGCAGATCAGGGTTTGGAAGCTGAGTTTGGAGCGTGAGTCCTCCCTAAGGCGCGGGGCTGTGCCACACCGTGCCCTCCCCACCCCTACTGCCTGCGCTGCGCTTCGTCCCCATCACGATTCAGTTTATCCCAATTAAATGCCACTTTTCCTTCGCTGTAGTTATCCA